>NC_079191.1:52604262-52966762 GCF_029499605.1 Hyla sarda | reverse complement strand
TGAAAGCAGCAATACCAGAGGCTACAGGGACCCAGAATGAGGTAAGTATAAGTTTTTTTGGAAGCCTTGGAATGTTTTTTGTTTAAAAATAAAAATACCCCATTCTATAGAGAAAACCTTAAAGAACTAAGGGTATGCAGACTTTTGAGCAAGAGTAATTTCATTTTATTTGCTGCCATATTTTGTTTTATAAATTCAAGAAGCAGGTAAAGAAAGAAGTACCGCACTCACCCACTGTCAAAAGCCGGGAACACAGGAGGTTTATTTCAGATCATAGGATCGAAGTAACAGGTGCAGGACGTGGAGGAGAGAAAAAAGCCACACACGACTAGTTTCGCGCCGGACGGCACTTTCTCTGGCTGACTCTGCTACCATTACAGTTAGCCAAGTCAGCCAGAGAAAGCGCCGTCCGGCGCGAAACTAGTCGTGTGTGGCTTTTTTCTCTCCTCCACGTCCTGCACCTGTTACTTCGATCCTATGATCTGAAATAAACCTCCTGTGTTCCTGGCTTTTGACAGTGGGTGAGTGCGGTACTTCTTTCTTTACCTGCTTCTTGGATTTATATGAACACTATATTGTTACCTGCACCTCCAGGTCTAGCCTGGATCATCCTGTTACCAAGGGAGACTACACAATAGTGCCACTCATCTTGTTGGACTGTTGGACTGTATATTTTGTTTTATGATTGTGCCATTCTGTTATACTTGATGAAAGGACCTGAGAGGTCCTTACTCCACTTATCTCCTGCATTTCCATGACTAACACGGCACCAACTTTCAATGGTTCTTAAGACAGTTGAAGGTGCCCTATCCTGCATATATAAGACAAAAGTATGCTAAAATGAAAAACTCTGTAGGCACATGGACATTCACTTCTATGCTCCTGGCATATTCGCCAAATGTGCATCATAAACATGGTGCAAATCTAAAATAGTTCCTCTTCTGAATTGTAGTTTATTTCACTTTTTTCTTTTATCAGGCCTGCTACATCATATCGGATCCTTACAGAATACCTGTCATTTCAGGTGACTCTTCCGGAAACACGAGGAGCAGCACTGTTTCCCGCCATTATATATGGCATATGGTATTTTTCATCAGATTCTTCTCTGCAGGCTTCATTTATAATTTGAAGTTCTCCTAGAATTGGTGGACAGAGCTCCCTCCTACCCCCTCCATAGACTTTGATTGCTTGTCTTGCAGACACAGGACAAAGCTAAGCTGATTTTCAGGGATGATTTTATCAGCAGGAGGTGAGGGGGAGAGGGGGGAGTAAGTAAGTTTTTTTTGCCAAATAAGAAATATTGCAAAGTTTCTTACACTCTCTTGTACAATAAAGAGATGTATTTCATCCCCTTTGGCCCCTGAAGGAACGACATTACATTCCTATTAATTTGATGGTTCAACTAGTTTTATTAAGATTTTGTCATAAAATAGAAAATAAACAAAATGTTGCGTAAATCAGAAAATAATGATTGACAGTACAATAATGTGCCACATGAAGCGGATCGAATATATTATAATAGTACAATCTCCTGTACACCAGTCATAGTTAGAAGGCTGCTTTAATGAGCACTTAAAGGGGTACTCCGCCCCTAGACATATTATCCGCTATTGAAAGGATAGGAGATAAGCTGACTGACCCTGGGGGTCCCGCTGCTGGGGACCCCCGCAATCTCGGCTGCGGCACCCCAGAGCTTTGCTCCATGCCAGATGAGTGGTGATGCTGGGCGGATGCTTGTGACATCACAGTCATGCCCCGCTCAAGACGTCACGGCCATGCCCTCTTAATGCATGTCTATGGGAGGGGGCGCGATGGCCGTCACGCCCCCTCCCATAGACTTGCATTGAGGGGGCATGGCCATGATGGCATGAGTTTCTGGCACTGCACCTGATGCTCTAAACGAACGCTGGGTGCAGCAGGATAGGGGATAAGATGCGTAGGGGCAGAGTACTCCTTTAAATAAGAGAATGTAGATAGGCTAAGATCACTACAAAGGTGATAGCCTATTTTAGCAAGAGAATTTTAATTCTTAGTTAAATTCCTAATTATTTTAGAGCAGATACATGTATAAAAAGGGTTTTCCATCTACCTGAAAATTTTGAGGTGATAGGTCTCTGGTGATGTCCCCTTACACCGTGCACTTCCTCTAACACATGACCGCTGAGTCATTGCTTGGCTGACATGTCCTGTGAACAGAGTACAGTGGTATCTCCGAGTCTCCGCCACCTTGGACAAAATAGATTTTCTGATACCTCTACATAAATACTGGGAGAGAACAACATAAATGTCATGAAGATAGGATTTGTGAAAAAGTTAGCGCTGTTAGTGTGGTGAACCAGGAGAGTTGTGGTGTCTGGGGTGTTGCGGTGATGTAAGTGCAGGGTGATGTGATATTAACCCTTAGATGTTGTGACGCCAGGGTGAGGTTTCCTTAGTGTTAATGGTCCTACCGCCAATCATCCCAGAAACGGCAGGGAAAATAACGGAATGTCCACAGCAGCTTTATGTATAAACTGAAGAACTTTACTTGAAGATTTTATGCAACAGTCTTTATACATAACAGTCTCTTAAGAGGCAACCGGAATGCAGGTTCCTTACAGGTTTTGCTGGGACTTTGAAGCAATGAGCTTTGATGCAGGCCACTGTGCTACTAATTATAATATTTTAGCTGGTAGTAGTCAAACAGGATTTGGTAGATTGAGCTTGGTAACTCACGGTTTAGTGGCTGCTAGTTCTTTTAGGCTTTGGCCTAGATGAATTGAGTTTTCTTCTGACATACTTGTGCTCGCTTGATAGTCCGGAACTAAGAGCAGGAACTAAGAGAGTGAATTTAGTGGCTACAGCACTTTCCATAATAAGGGGCTGGACTAAGCTCATTGGTCAGCAAACTTGTAAGTCCTGAACCCAGTGAACTCTGGGTACATCACATGACCCTGGAAGGTCCTTAAGCAAGTATACATTGCAACTGTACATCACGTGACCCCGGAAAGGTCCTATACATACATATTTCCTATACATTTATATTATCTTTATATATTAAACAATATACAATTTATATGAGGTGACCAGGGGTAAGCCCTGCAGGAGAGCCCTATGGGAATGAAGGGACTCTGGCTGAGGGGACTTTAGACAGGGACAAGACCAGGTCCTGTACCGGGACACCACATTAGCAATTACCCGCATTTAGCACAATTATATTGTTTTCCATTAGAGCCATTGTTCTGACTAACCGTATGTATTTGGCATTCTGTATGATGTGGAGGAACGTCTTGGAAGTGCTGCATTGTCTTGTCTGGCTCCAGCAGAGTGATATCCGAGGTGACATTTCTGTAGTACTGAGTGATAATGAAAACACAATTTGACAATGTTTTATTGTGATTAGGTATATTTCAAGAGCTTTACAAAAGATACTTAATCATATCGCTCCGTGATAGATGGAGATGATACCTTGGCATCTCAATGCGGGGAAAAAAGCAAAACAAACAAACTACGTTAAGATGATGATCTGCGGCAAGTGTGACACCTAGTATAACACATGCCACTTAGTAATTACTGCTTCATATCTTATCCGCATCTCTTCCTAACACGTCGTGTTGCTTGAGAATAAATTTCAAAACAAATCAATTTTTCTAAAATCATTGGATTTTGAAATGTTTTGGGCTTTAGACATGCTGTTAACCCATTGAAGATTCAGGAAATTTTTCTCACACAGTTGGTGCTGTGCAGCATTTTGAGCTTTTTTCCCACTTTTGAGTTTACACTTTTTACACCAGCTCAGACTTAGTTTTAGTTTTTTGGTGTGTGTGTGTGTGTATATAGTGAAATGTCAGTAAATGTGTACCTGCACAAAATATCAAAATATGTTACATGCCCTGCCATCATTTACTAAATTTAATGCACCAACATTCTACCAGTGCACAAAAAAGTGTACAGAAACACTTTACCTACACCTACAATGATAAATTCACTGCCTCCCCGATAATTCTTTCATTTTTCCATCTACAAAACCATATAAGGGCTTGTTTTTTGTGGGACCAATTGTACTTTGTAATGACACCTATAATAATTTTTGCCCCATCATTTGTAGGATTCTTTTTATTTTACTATTATGTGGTAACCACAGGAATGATGAGCATTATACTGCAGGATAGCTGGTGTTACGCCGAGCGCTCCGGGTCCCCGCTCCTCCCCGGAGCGCTCGCTACACTCTCGCTACTGCAGCGCTCCGGTCAGATCCACTGACCCGGGGCGCTGCGATACCACCTCTAGCCGGGATGCGATTCGCGATGCGGGTGGCGCCCGCTCGCGATGCGCACCCCGGCTCCCGTACCTGACTCGCTCTCCGTCGGTCCTGTCCCGGCGCGCGCGGCCCCGCTCCCTAGGGCGCGCGCGTGCCGGGTCTCTGCGATTTAAAGGGCCACTGCGCCGCTGATTGGCGCAGTGGTTCTAATTAGTGTGTTCACCTGTGCACTCCCTATTTATACCTCACTTCCCCTGCACTCCCTCGCCGGATCTTGTTGCCATTGTGCCAGTGAAAGCGTTTCCTTGTGTGTTCCTAGCCTGTGTTCCAGACCTCCTGCCGTTGCCCCTGACTACGATCCTTGCTGCCTGCCCCGACCTTCTGCTACGTCCGACCTTGCTTCTGTCTACTCCCTTGTACCGCGCCTATCTTCAGCAGTCAGAGAGGTTGAGCCGTTGCTAGTGGATACGACCTGGTCACTACCGCCGCAGCAAGACCATCCCGCTTTGCGGCGGGCTCTGGTGAAAACCAGTAGTGACTTAGAACCGATCCACTAGCACGGTCCACGCCAATCCCTCTCTGGCACAGAGGATCCACCTCCTGCCAGCCGGCATCGTGACAGTAGATCCGGCCATGGATCCCGCTGAAGTTCCTCTGCCAGTTGTCGCCGACCTTACCACGGTGGTCGCCCAGCAGTCACAACAGATAGCGCAACAAGGCCAACAGCTGTCTCAACTGACCGTGATGCTACAGCAGCTACTACCACAGCTTCAGCAATCATCTCCTCCGCCAGCTCCTGCACCTCCTCCGCAGCGAGTGGCCGCTTCTGGCCTACGACTATCCTTGCCGGATAAATTTGATGGGGACTCTAAATTTTGCCGTGGCTTTCTTTCCCAATGTTCCCTGCACTTGGAAATGATGTCGGACCAGTTTCCTACTGAAAGGTCTAAGGTGGCTTTCGTAGTCAGCCTTCTGTCTGGAAAAGCTCTGTCATGGGCCACACCGCTCTGGGACCGCAATGACCCCGTCACTGCCTCTATACACTCCTTCTTCTCGGAAATTCGAAGTGTCTTTGAGGAACCTGCCCGAGCCTCTTCTGCTGAGACTGCCCTGTTGAACCTGGTCCAGGGTAATTCTTCCGTTGGCGAGTACGCCGTACAATTCCGTACTCTTGCTTCAGAACTATCCTGGAATAATGAGGCCCTCTGCTCGACCTTTAAAAAAGGCCTATCCAGCAACATTAAAGATGTTCTGGCCGCACGAGAAATCCCTGCTAACCTACATGAACTCATTCATCTAGCCACTCGCATTGACATGCGTTTTTCCGAAAGGCGTCAGGAGCTCCGCCAGGATATGGACTTTGTTCGCACGAGGCGTTTTTTCTCCCCGGCTCCTCTCTCCTCTGGTCCCCTGCAATCCGTTCCTGTGCCTCCCGCCGTGGAGGCTATGCAGGTCGACCGGTCTCGCCTGACACCTCAAGAGAGGACACGACGCCGCATGGAGAATCTCTGCCTGTACTGTGCCGGTACCCAACACTTCCTGAAGGATTGTCCTATCCGTCCTCCCCGCCTGGAAAGACGTACGCTGACTCCGCACAAAGGTGAGACAGTCCTTGATGTCAACTCTGCTTCTCCACGTCTTACTGTGCCTGTGCGGATATCTGCCTCTACCTTCTCCTTCTCTACTATGGCCTTCTTGGATTCCGGATCTGCAGGAAATTTTATTTTGGCCTCTCTCGTCAACAGGTTCAACATCCCGGTGACCAGTCTCGCCAGACCCCTCTACATCAATTGTGTTAACAATGAAAGATTGGACTGTACCATACGTTTCCGCACGGAGCCCCTTCTAATGTGCATCGGACCTCATCACGAGAAAATTGAATTTTTGGTCCTCCCCAATTGCACTTCCGAAATTCTCCTTGGACTACCCTGGCTTCAACACCATTCCCCAACCCTGGATTGGTCCACTGGGGAGATCAAGAGTTGGGGCCCCTCTTGTTTCAAGGACTGCCTTAAACCGGTTCCCAGTACCCCTTGCCGTGACTCTGTGGTTCCCCCTGTAACCGGTCTCCCTAAGGCCTATATGGACTTTGCGGATGTTTTTTGCAAAAAACAAGCTGAGACTCTACCTCCTCACAGGCCTTATGATTGTCCTATTGACCTCCTCCCGGGCACTACTCCACCCCGGGGCAGAATTTATCCTCTCTCTGCCCCAGAAACTCTTGCTATGTCTGAGTACATCCAGGAAAATTTAAAAAAGGGCTTTATCCGCAAATCCTCCTCTCCTGCCGGAGCCGGATTTTTCTTTGTGTCCAAAAAAGATGGCTCCCTACGTCCTTGCATTGACTACCGCGGTCTTAATAAAATCACGGTAAAGAACCGCTACCCTCTACCTCTCATCTCTGAACTCTTTGATCGCCTCCAAGGTGCCCACATCTTTACCAAACTGGACTTAAGAGGTTCTTATAATCTCATCCGCATCAGAGAGGGGGATGAATGGAAAACGGCATTTAACACTAGAGATGGACACTTTGAGTATCTGGTCATGCCCTTTGGCCTGTGCAACGCCCCTGCCGTCTTCCAAGACTTTGTTAATGAAATTTTTCGTGATCTCTTATACTCCTGTGTTGTTGTATATCTGGACGATATCCTGATTTTTTCTGCCAATCTAGAAGAACACCGCCAGCATGTCCGTATGGTTCTTCAGAGACTTCGTGACAATCAACTTTATGCCAAGATGGAGAAATGTCTGTTTGAATGCCAATCTCTTCCTTTCCTAGGATACTTGGTCTCTGGCCAGGGACTACAAATGGATCCAGACAAACTCTCTGCCGTCTTAGATTGGCCACGCCCCTCCGGACTCCGTGCTATCCAACGTTTTTTGGGGTTCGCCAATTATTACAGACAATTTATTCCACATTTTTCTACCATTGTGGCTCCTATCGTGGCTTTAACCAAAAAAAATGCCAATCCTAAGTCATGGCCTCCTCAAGCGGAAGACGCCTTTAAACGGCTCAAGTCTGCCTTTTCTTCGGCTCCCGTGCTCTCCAGACCTGACCCATCTAAACCCTTCCTATTGGAGGTTGATGCCTCCTCAGTAGGAGCTGGAGCGGTCCTTCTACAAAAAAATTCTTCCGGGCATGCTATTACTTGTGGTTTTTTTTCTAGGACCTTCTCTCCGGCGGAGAGGAACTACTCCATCGGGGATCGAGAGCTTCTAGCCATTAAATTAGCACTTGAGGAATGGAGGCATCTGCTGGAGGGATCAAGATTTCCAGTTATTATTTACACCGATCACAAGAACCTCTCCTATCTCCAGTCTGCCCAACGGCTGAATCCTCGCCAGGCCAGGTGGTCTCTGTTCTTTGCCCGATTTAATTTTGAAATTCACTTTCGGCCTGCCGATAAGAACATTAGGGCCGATGCTCTCTCTCGTTCCTCGGATGCCTCGGAAGTAGAACTCTCTCCGCAACACATCATTCCTCCTGACTGCCTGATCTCCACTTCTCCAGCCTCCATCAGGCAAACTCCTCCAGGGAAGACCTTCGTCTCTCCACGCCAACGCCTCGGAATCCTCAAATGGGGTCACTCCTCCCATCTCGCAGGTCATGCGGGCATCAAGAAATCCGTGCAACTCATCTCTCGTTTCTATTGGTGGCCGACTCTGGAGATGGATGTCGTGGACTTTGTGCGAGCCTGCACTGTCTGTGCCCGCGATAAGACTCCTCGCCAGAAGCCCGCTGGTCTTCTTCATCCTCTGCCTGTCCCCGAACAGCCTTGGTCTCTGATTGGTATGGACTTTATTACAGACTTACCCCCATCCCGTGGCAACACTGTTGTTTGGGTGGTCGTTGATCGATTCTCCAAAATGGCACATTTCATCCCTCTTCCTGGTCTTCCTTCAGCGCCTCAGTTGGCAAAACAATTTTTTGTACACATTTTTCGTCTTCACGGGTTGCCCACGCAGATCGTCTCGGATAGAGGCGTCCAATTTGTGTCAAAATTCTGGAGGGCTCTCTGTAAACAACTCAAGATTAAATTAAACTTTTCTTCTGCATATCATCCTCAATCCAATGGGCAAGTAGAAAGAATTAACCAGGTCTTGGGTGATTATTTACGACATTTTGTTTCCTCCCGCCAGGATGACTGGGCAGATCTTCTACCATGGGCCGAATTCTCGTATAACTTCAGAGTCTCTGAATCTTCCTCCAAATCCCCATTTTTCGTGGTGTACGGCCGTCACCCTCTTCCCCCCCTCCCTACCCCCTTGCCCTCTGGTTTGCCCGCTGTGGATGAAATATCTCGTGATCTTTCCACCATATGGAAAGAGACCCAAAATTCTCTCTTACAGGCTTCATCACGCATGAAGAAGTTTGCTGATAAGAAAAGAAGAGCTCCCCCCATTTTTTCTCCTGGAGACAAGGTATGGCTCTCCGCTAAATATGTCCGCTTCCGTGTCCCTAGCTACAAGTTGGGACCACGCTATCTTGGTCCTTTCAAAATTTTGTGCCAGATTAATCCTGTCTCTTACAAACTTCTTCTTCCTCCTTCTCTTCGTATTCCTAATGCCTTTCACGTTTCTCTTCTTAAACCACTCATCATCAACCGTTTCTCTCCCAAACTTGTTTCCCCCACTCCTGTTTCCGGCTCCTCGGACATCTTCTCCGTAAAAGAGATACTGGCATCCAAGAAGGTCAGAGGGAAAACCTTTTTTTTAGTTGATTGGGAGGGTTGTGGTCCAGAAGAGAGATCCTGGGAACCTGAGGACAATATCCTAGACAAAAGTCTGCTCCTCAGGTTCTCAGGCTCTAAGAAGAGGGGGAGACCCAAGGGGGGGGGTACTGTTACGCCGAGCGCTCCGGGTCCCCGCTCCTCCCCGGAGCGCTCGCTACACTCTCGCTACTGCAGCGCTCCGGTCAGATCCACTGACCCGGGGCGCTGCGATACCACCTCTAGCCGGGATGCGATTCGCGATGCGGGTGGCGCCCGCTCGCGATGCGCACCCCGGCTCCCGTACCTGACTCGCTCTCCGTCGGTCCTGTCCCGGCGCGCGCGGCCCCGCTCCCTAGGGCGCGCGCGCGCCGGGTCTCTGCGATTTAAAGGGCCACTGCGCCGCTGATTGGCGCAGTGGTTCTAATTAGTGTGTTCACCTGTGCACTCCCTATTTATACCTCACTTCCCCTGCACTCCCTCGCCGGATCTTGTTGCCATTGTGCCAGTGAAAGCGTTTCCTTGTGTGTTCCTAGCCTGTGTTCCAGACCTCCTGCCGTTGCCCCTGACTACGATCCTTGCTGCCTGCCCCGACCTTCTGCTACGTCCGACCTTGCTTCTGTCTACTCCCTTGTACCGCGCCTATCTTCAGCAGTCAGAGAGGTTGAGCCGTTGCTAGTGGATACGACCTGGTCACTACCGCCGCAGCAAGACCATCCCGCTTTGCGGCGGGCTCTGGTGAAAACCAGTAGTGACTTAGAACCGATTCACTAGCACGGTCCACGCCAATCCGTCTCTGGCACAGAGGATCCACCTCCTGCCAGCCGGCATCGTGACAGCTGGGAGTAGTAGACCTTTAACCGGTATGTCACATGGCAGGGTGATGTACCTAACCTGATGTGCCCCTGAGGACCCAAATATCCTATTTTCAATTAAGTTCTTCCCACAGTATGAAGTGCATGAATGAGACCTCTGGACACTCGGATCCTGTAAAACAACATTACCATTTTACTAAAAACTACTTGTGCAAATCCAATACAATACAGTCTTTTTAAACTTCATGGAATGTTAAAGCTTTTAGCACAGATGAATGACTATTTGGCTACTGTCCCCTTAAAGGTGGCTTTTGCAGGTAATTTACAAAAAGTTTATTTTGTGCCTTTAGCACGTGTAAATGTAGTTTTACTTACAAACTTTGGTTGCAGCACGATACCTGGAGGGACGAACACAGGAAACGTTTCAATGATGTTACAGTCACCCAGCACCAACTCTGACGATAGGTCACTGAATAGATTAGAGTATGTAGAGGGGCCCTTGTTCAGCTTATACTCCTCTAACTAAGGCAAAACTCCTTGGAGCTGAAGGCTTAAAGCACTTCACCCTCACAATGTGGACTGGAACATCAACAGAACATAATTCCTCCTAAAATTAACGCTTAGGCCTAGATGTAGGTATGCCAAGCAAAAACAAAGCTAGTATATATGCAAAGATAGAACATAGACAAATCGCACTCACCCACTGTAGTTGCAAAGGAAAAAAGAACATGATCCTGGAGATGACAGGCATGGGACGTGGAGGAGTACAGGAGCAAGCAACTAGTTTCCCACCGGGAGGCGCTTTCTATAGCTTATGAACAATGTCTGGGAGGGAGGGGCAAGGAAAAACACGAAAAGAAGAAATGTGAATCAGAAAATAAACTATAGAAAAGATAAGAAATATTAGGGAAGGAGGGGCTGAGTCACAGGAAGGCACTCAGAGCCTGTCGGTCATTAAGTCCAATTTCTAAGACATAGAAAAATAAATAAAAAAAAGACACTGACTTCAAAATCCAGGCTAATGTGCTCATGCAATGTTTCTGTAAGAGAGGATACCCTATAAATGAACTCAACATGGCTTTGGAAAAAGCAAGAAAAATTCCCCGACATGACTTGATCACAAAAAATTCAAAGAAAGAGAAAAATGGCCCACATTTTATTTTTTATCTTCAATACAACATTATGGCAGATATGGCAAAACAGGTAATCAAGAACAACTGGTCCATTATTGAAAATGATCCATTCTTCGAAGATTCGGGAGTAGAAAAACCAATGGTATCTTTTAGAAGAAGCAAAAGTGTTAGCAGTTGATTGGTTCGTAGTAATCTTCCTTCTGTAGCTAAAAATGAAGAAAAAAGCTGGCTATCCTCATCCAGCCCCACATGAAACCACAAATGTGGCCACTGCTCGCACTGTAGATTTTTTTTGTTCCAGGCAAGAATTACTATTTTGGGGAAATGGATATATTAGTGAAGGACTTAATCTGTTGCCGAACTGAATCATTGGTATACGCAGTTGTATGCCCCTGCAAAATATTTTATATTGACTCTACAAGACCAGTAAAAGTGAGATTCCACGAGAATCAAAGATCCATTCACACAGGACATGGATGCGCCCAACTAATTGAGCACATCAGATCTGCACATGGAGGAAATGCAGAGACTTTAATTTCAAGAATTAAAGAAAACTCATCAGAGATTGAACGTCACTCCTTCGTTGTGAAGAAAAATGGATTATACATACCCGAGCTATGGAAGGATTAGGTCTTAATGACAGACAGGAGCTAAGTGTCTTCCTGTGACTCCGTCCCTCCTTCCTTACAACTTTTTATCTTTTCTATAGTTTATCTTCTGATTCCCATTTCTTCTTTTCATGTTTTTCCCTTCTCTTTCCTACATTATTTTATATTTTTTCTTTAGATTTATGCTATGTGTTGCCACCCACCTAATATACATAGGTTACATCATCCAATGCTGGGATTTGAAAACCCTGCCCCTTCCTCCCAGACGTTGTTCACAAGCTTGAGAAAGTGCCTCCCGGTGCAAAACTAGTTGCTTGCTCCTGTACTCCTCCACGTCCTACGCCTGTCATCTTCAGCATCATGTTCTTGGAATAAACATATTTTTTCCTTTGCAACTACAGTGGGTGAGAACGATTTGTCTACGTTCTATCTTTGCATATATCGTGCTGTATCTCTGCATATAATCTGCACTCCCAAGTATTGCATTAGTTTCAAGTGTCCCAATTGAAACTCGGCTTACCCACATCAGGAATTCGTTTTGAATATTCCTGCCACTATATGCCACTTTGTTACCTACTAATAATGTACAAAGCTAGTATATGTTTCCCTGTCAAAGAAGCCTGACCTAGAAGCAGTTTTGTGTCCACCCTTTTTCCTGGCAAAGGACTTGGGACTCTTCTCACAGCCATAGGCTTAGAGAGCAGCATGTGACCAAGGCACCATTCATCTGATACAACAGTAAGGCAGATATTAACCCTTACACTCTTGTTTTAACTCAGCGTATGCTAATAAGGTGGCACAATGCACAATTAACAGTTTGGAAATTTAACTCACAGTGCCCAGAGACAGATTTATGTAGTTTGTAGAAGTTTTCCTCACAGACAAACTACAATTTCCTATGGATGGAAGCTGGAATACTGGTACTCTGATATTATAAATAGAGTAATTATGGCCAAAGTCTAAATATATACTCCCCCCCCTCAGTGATAATTCATTATTAATAATAAGGGAATGCAATTGCTCTTGGAACCCCAACATTCTGTCAGCTATTATCTCCATTCTGTTCTGAGTATATTCCTTTTAGTTACCTTCTTTGTTTTGTGCATAGCAATTTCATTTTTTATTTTTTTTTGGGGGGGGAAGCCTAATATCTATGGTTTCTCACATACACTGCACCACACACAAGGGATCATAAACTTCTAAGTCTCTGTATACACCCTAAGTAGAGGCAGCAACATGGATGAAATGACAAAGAAATGGTGAATAATCTAAAATGGGAATCAATCCCTGGGGTGAGGTCTAATGGTTATAGTTAGCTCTTGTGCAGTCTCTTGTTGTCAAACTTTTGAAAAGTTTGGTTTGCCGAATTCGCCGAACTTTTCCAAAATCGTGAGTTTGGTTCAGCTTGGTTCAACTCAAACCGGCAATGAAATAAGCCATTGAAACATTCAAAACCCTGCCTAACAGCTCTAAACCACTGTCTAACACTGTTAGGAATGTATTCAAGTTGTTTTAAAGTGTTTTTAACCCCTCAAGGACTGAGGGGTTTTCGGTTTTTGCACTTTCGTTTTTTCCTCCTCACCCTTTAAAAATCATAACCCTTTAAATTTTGCACCTAAAAATCCATATGATGGCTTATTTTTGCGCCACCAATTCTACTTTGCAGTGACATCAGTCATTTTACCCAAAAATCTACAGCGAAACGAAAAAAAGAAAATCATTGTGGGACGAAATTGAAGAAAAAAACGCCATTTTGTAACTTTTGGGGGCTTCCGTTTCTATGCAGTACATTTTTCAGTAAAAATGACACCTGATCTTTATTCTGTAGGTCCATACAATTAAAATTATACCCTAACTTATATGGTTTGATTTTGTCGTACTTCTGGAAAAAATCATAACTACATGCACGGAAATTTATATGTTTAAAATTGTCATCTTCTGACCCATATAACTTTTTTTATTTTTCTGCGTATGGGTCGGTATGAGGGCTTATTTTTTGTGCCGTGATCTGACATTTTTAGCGGTACAATTTTTGTATTGATCAGACTTTTTGATCGCTTTTTATTCATTTTTTCATGATATAAAAAGTGACCAAAAATACGTTATTTTGGACTTTGGACTTTTTTTGCGCGTACGCCATTGATCATGCGGTTTAATTAATGATATTTTTTTATAGTTAGGCCATTTACGCACGCGGCGATACCACATATGTTTATTTTTATTTACACAGTTTTTTTTATGGGAAAAGGGGGGTGATTTGAACTTTTATTAGGGAAGGGGTTAAATGACCTTTGTTAACTTTTTTTTTTCACTTTTATTTTGCAGTGCTATAGCTCCCATAGGGAGCTATAGCACTGCACACACTGATCTCCTATGCTGATCCCTGCAGAGCCATAGCTCAAGCCTTTAGTTCAGGCTTGGAGCAATCAAACCCTGATCGGATGCCGCGGACACAGGTAAGGAGACCTCCGCCTGTGTTCCAGCTGATCGGAACATCGCGATTTTATCGCGATGTCCTGATCAGCCCGACTGAGCTGCCGGGAAGCGTTTACTTTCGTTTTCAGACGCGGCTGTCAACTTGTATCGCCACGTCTGAAGGGTTAACAGTGCCGCACGCTGTTAGCCCAGGGTCCTGGCTATGATTAGCAGCCGGGACCGACCCGGTGGGATGCGGGGTCACGGCGTGACCCCGTTTTTAACACCGGGAGCGGGCTCAGGACGTACAGGTACGTCCTAAGTCCTTTAGGGGTTAAGGATCAGTTACGGCAAAATGTGGTAACCCGTGATAACTATCCCAGCTTGGCCATTTTTTTAGGCTTATTCACACCAAAATTAAGTGCTATAAAGTATCCCTGGTTGTGTTAATATGCACACTGAGGCATGGGAAGATGCTGTGTCTTTATCCCAGCGTGCCAAAAATGATCCCTTTTTTGGGAGTAGCAACAGTAGATACATATTACTTATCAACATGCTTTTTGACTGGCTGAGATGAATGCACAATGTGTACTGAGGGTGCTATAAAATGCACCAGAACTACAGGCTAGATACAGATCACGGCACTGGCTACTGTAACTGGTTGAGGAACACATTTAATTCAATTCTATGCAGGTATGAGCCTTGAAAAGGGCTTTGGATTTGTGGTGACAAAAGATGAGTCCTTCAGAGGCTGTGACCAGGATGTCCCCTTTTATGCTGTACAGGAGCCCCTATAGGTTTCTTGTAAGGGGATTGACTCCTGTTTACAAAAACACACAAGGTCTCTCTATCTAATCTGTATCTATCTATCTTTCTCTCTCTTTCCAATCTGTATCTCTATCTTTCTTACCACTAACTGTCCCTATGTCTGGCTCTCTTCCTCTCTCTGTCTCCTCTCTGCAGAAGTTCCCAGCGCTCTGAACACTGTGGGTGATGTCACTACCCTTTTATCTGTGTCCTATCTGCCTTTGTACTTGATTGACACAGTAAGCAGCAAATCACATTATAGACCTGGGTTTTCATCTGATCTGCTGCTCTCCCTATGTCATCTCACTGCCCCCTGCCTGCCCTGCTTATTCTGGCTGTATTCAGCCTGGACTCTAAGTTACATGAATTCTCAATTGTTGTCATACAAATGCAAAGTTTATTGACAGAGGATGATGAAAATGTTTTAATATGTTATTGCAGAAAGTTTCTCGCAGAGTTTCATACTGCATACCATATTATCCTAAGAGGTTAATTTTAGAAAAAAAATGGAGAACCTGGTAAACTATTGGGGTCCACTGAGGCTCTGCATCAGTTCTTATCTTAACAACACAGAACAGTTCAGATTGTACTTGTGCAGTCATCGATCTGTTGGCCTGACATGCAATGTGTTAGAAACTGATAGTACTCTTGGACCTACTTTATTTCTATGTGCCAAGGAATTTTAGCAGAGCAAACCTCTGAGTCATTTATTATAAAAATTGGGTAATTTTGAAAGTGTACACAATGAAGACAAATAGACAAAACTCACTTATCCAAAATATGTAGAAGTAAAATGTAGGGAACATGAAGATCTCTACCATGGCCCCAAAATGGTCACAAGTCATTAATATTTTTGGTGCCCAGATACCATTGCAACTTTTTTTTACTATCTATAACTCTGTTTCTACTTTTTGTCCTTTCCAAAAAAATAAGTGAGTCTTGCATCTTTTTCCGTGACAACTTTAAAATCACTCTTTAGGCTTAACCCCTTAAGAATGCAGCCCATTTTGACCTTAAGGACTCAGCAGTTTTTCTCAAATCTGACCTGTGTCACTTTATGCATTAATAACTCTGGGATGCTTTAACTTAACGAGATTTAACTTAACAAGATTGTTTTTTCGTGACATATTCTACTTTATATTAGTGGTAAATTTCCGTTGATACATGCATCATTTCTTGGTGAAAAATGCCAAAATTGAATTAAAAATTTAAAAAATTTGCATTTTTCTAACTTTGGAAGACAAATTTTCCTCAAATGGTTTTTGGGGGGTGTGTCGCATTTAGGAAGCCCCCATGGTGCCAGAACAGCCCAAAAAAAAACACATGGCATGCTATTTGGTAAAGTACACTGTTCAAGGAAGGTAACAAGGGGTAAAGTGAGACTTTACACCCCACAGTTTGACGAATATTCGCTAAAATTGGGTGTGAAAATGAAAAAAAAAATTTTCACTAAAATGCTGGTGTTACCCCCACATTTTTTATTTTTACAAGGGGTAATAGGAGAAAAGCCCCCCAAAATTTGTAACACCATTTCTTCTGAGTATGGAAATACCTCATATGTGGATGTAAAGTGCTCCGTGTGGCTCACAACAGAAGGTGCACCATGGAGCTTTTGGAGAGAGAATTTGGTTGGAATGGAACTCGGGGCTATGTGCGTTTACAAAGCACCCGTGTTGCTAGAACAGAGGACCCCCCGAACATGTGACCACATTTTGGAAACTACACCCCTCACAGAATTTAATAAGGGGTGCAGTGAGAATTTACACCCCACTGGCATTTGACAGATCTCTGGAACAGTGGGCTGTTCAAATGAAAAACTAAATTCTTCATTTTCACGGACCACTGTTCAAAAAATTAGTCAGACACCTGTGGGGTGTAGATGGTCACTGCACCCCTTATTACATTCCTTGAAGGGTGTAGTTTCCAAAATGGGGTCACATGTGGGGGGGGGGAGGGTCCACTGCTCTGGCAGAATGGGGGCTTTGTAAATGCACATGGCCTTCAATTCCAGTCAAATTCTCTCTCCAAAAGCCCAATGGCGCTCCTTCTCTTCTGAGCCCTCTAGTGCATCCGCAGAGCACTATACATCCACATATGGGGTTTTTCCTTACTCAGAAGAAATGGGGTTACACATTTTGGGTGGTGTTTTCTCCTATTACCGCTGGTGAAAATGAAAACTTTAGGGGTAACACCAGCAATTTTTGTGAAAATTGTTTTTCATTTTCACATCCAAATTTAATGAAAATGTGTCAAACACCTGTGCGGTGTCAAAGCTCACTGTACCCCTTGTTACGTTCTTTGAGGGATGTAGTTTCCAAAATGGGGTCACACGTGGGTATTTATTTTTTTGCATTTATGTCAGAACCGCTGTAAAATCAGTCACCCCTGTGCAAATCACCAATTTAGGCCTCAAATGTACATAGTACGCTCTCACTCCTAAGCCTTGTTGTGCATACGCAAAGCATTTTACACCCACATATGGGGGTCTTTTTTTCCTTTTACCTCTTGTAAAAATAAAAAGTATGGGGCAACACCAGCATGTTAGTGTAAACATTTTAATTTTTTTACACTAACAGGCTGGTGTAGCCCCCAACTTTTCCTTTTCATAATTGGTAAAAGGAGAAAAAGACCCCCAAAATTTGTAACTCAATTTCTCCCGAGTACAGAAATACCCCATATGTGGCCCTAAACTGTTTCCTTGAAATATGACAGGGCTCCGAAGTGAGAGAGCGCCATGCACATTTGAGGACTGAATTAGGGATTGCATAGGGGTGGACATAGGGGTATTATATGCCAGTGATTCCCAAACAGGGTGCATCCAGCTGTTGCTAAACTCCCAGCATGCCTGGACAGTCAGTGGCTGTCCGAAAATGCTGAGAGTTGTTGTTTTGCAACAGCTGGAGGCTCCGTTTTGGAAACACTACCGTATGATACGTTTTCATTTTTATTGGGGGGGACAGTGTAAGTAGGTGTATATGTAGTGTTTTACCCTTTATTATGTGTTAGTGTAGTGTTTTTAGGGTACATTCACACAGGCGGGTGAGTTTTTCCGCTAGGAGTTTGAGCTGCGGCAGAAAATTTACTGCAGCTCAAACTTGAAGCAGGAAACTCATTATAAACCCACTTTTGTGAATGTACCCTAAAAATAAACATTGTACTGCTAAAAATAAACATTGAGGCAAAGATCTCAAAAGATTTGCATGACCAGCCATTAAACACAGGTACAGACACTATATTATAAACTATACTAGCTTTACAGCGCCTGTGGCATAGTCAAATAAAAAAAAATCCTGGATACCCTTTTAACCTGTTAAGGACCCAGGACGTACCGGTATGTCCTGAGTCCACTCCCGTTCTATAATGCGGGGACACGGCGTGGCTCCGAATCACAGCGGGTCAGGCCCGGCCTCTAACAACCTGGGACCCGTGGCTAATAGTGCACGGCACTAATCGTGGTGCCGCGTGCTATTAACCCTTTAGACGCGGCGTTCAAAGTTAGTGTATTTTTGGTCACTTTTTCAATAAGTCCGATCAATACAAAAATGGTACCGCTAAAAACTTCAGATCACGACGCAAAAAATTAGCCCTCATACTACCCCATACATGGAAAAATAAAAAAGTTATAAGTTATTGTCAGAAGATGACAATTTTAAACGTATACATTTTCCTGCATGTAGTTATGATTTTTTCCAGAAGAACGACAAAATCAAACCTATATAAGTAGGGTATCATTTTAATCATATGTACGTAAGGAATAAAGAGAAGGTGTCATTTTTACTGAAAAATGAACTGTGTGGAAACTGAAGCCCCCAAAAGTTACAAAATGGCGTATTTTTTTTTTTAGTATCCAACAAAATATTTTATTGAGACATAAGAAACAAGGTACAAGCTTCTCAATGTGTAATCCTGTACAGGATACCATCACGTGTGATAACAGTATATATAAAAAGATGTACAGAAAAATCCAACAAGGAATAAAAAACAAGGTGAAAGGGCATGGTTACACCAATATAAAGGGGTATGAAGGGAACCAGAGTACAATAGAGCTCTTATCATATGGCAAGCATCTAAAGTTATCACTGTCCACAGTATCCGTCTGGGTAAGTGGGACCCATAATAGCATAGGGGAAGTCGTATAGACTACAAACGTAAATAGAATGATACATCCGCAGTATGGGGGGAGTCCAGCCATGGTTGCCATATTTTGTAGAACAGGTCCAGTCTATCCTCTCTCACCGCGGCCATTTTTTCTGAAAGCATTATGGAGTTTACCCTATCCATTACAGCGGAGAAGGAGAGCAGGGGAGACCGCCATCTGGAGGCAATATGAATTCTAGTGGCTAGCATTATAAATTGGGCCAATTTAAAAGGGGCAAATCTAACATGTGATGGTCTATCCCCCAGCAAACAAGTTGTGGGGTTCAAAGGCCAACGTATATGTAATATGGAGCGTATCACTTCAACTATGGACCTCCAGAGGGCGGTAACCCTAGGACACTGCCACCATATGTGACCCATTGTTCCTGGGACTAGACAACCCCTAAAGCATTCAGGGGCAACAGATGGATATATTGCGTGTAAGCGTGTAGGTACATAATAAGCACGGTGCAGAAGTTTAACAGCCGTCTCGACTAAGGATACTTGCATGCTACCCCTTGTGATGTATGTACAGCAGGAGTGCCATCTGGATAAAGGGAGAGTGAAGTGCAATTCCAATTCCCATTGGGACATGTAAGGAAGTTTTTTGTCAGGGGGGGGGGTCTGTTAGAGGAGGAATATATCCTGGACAACGTTCCCGGGAGGAGAGGTGTATATAGTGCCATGGCTTCATATGTCGTAGTCGTCAAACCTGTTAGCGACCCCACCACAGAGCTTAGGAAAGAGAAGATTTGGTGAATCCTAAAGCACTCCTCTGGTGGAGGTACAAATCTAGTTTTAAAGGTGGATATGGACATGAGCCGCCGGCTCACTAAGAAGTCATGTACCCTAAATAGTTTCTGTGAGTGCCACCACGTAAAACGCACAGAGTCCAGACCAGGGGGGAAAGAAGGGTTGGAAAAAAGTGGGGTAGCGGGAGAGACAGGGGATTGAAGAGCTAGCTTAAACCTAACCGATCTCCAAAGAAGGAGAGAGTATCGAGGGAGAAGAGCCACCTGGGGTAGGTAACGTGAAATAGGACCAATTAACCACATTAAGGAGCACAAAGAGTATGGGGCCACTAGGTCATTCTCAAGAGATACCCATCTAGGGTGCCCTTTCTTCGCATTACAAAGCAGCAATTGAGCCAACCTAGCCGCTTGGAAATATTTAATTAGATTGGGTACTGATAGGCCACCCAATGACTTATGGTAATACATTATTCTGCGTGGAATGCGGGGCCTGCAACCTTTCCATATAAATTGAAAAATGTCCGCCTGAAGTCTACGAAGGTCCGGGACCCGGATAGGAATAGGAAGAGTGCGGAATAAGTAGAGAAGGCGAGGGAGGAGAACCATTTTAATAGAGTGGATACGACCCATCCAAGAGATGTGAGGTAGATCCCACTTCTTCATGTCCGCCCGGAGAGATTTAAATAGAGGAATGTAGTTTAGGTTATAGAGAGATGAGAGGGAAGTAGGAAGTGCTATCCCAAGATAGGGGATAGACGAGGAAGCAGCAGGTAGATCGAAGTTGAGAGATATAAGTTTTTGAGTATGGGGAGGGGTATGGCAATAGAGCACCTCCGACTTAGATCGGTTTACCGTTAAGCCAGATATCCTCGCAAAACGGTCTAGGAGGGAGAAGAGATGGGGAAGAGAAACCAGTGGGGAGGTGAGGGTGAGGAGAAGGTCATCTGCAAAAAGGTTAGTAAGGTAGGAAGAGCCGGCTATCTGAACCCCCCTGATGTCCGGGTGATCCCTAATGAGTATTGCAAGTGGTTCCATTGCTAACGCAAAAAGCGCTGGGGAAAGGGGGCACCCCTGGCGTGTCCCTCTTTCAATACTGATGGGAGTGGGGGAGGGTGTGGGTAGTTTGAGGTAAGCTTTAGGAGTGGAGTATAGTGCACCCAGGGCATGAATAAAAGGGCCAGAGAAACCCATATGTTGAAGGACTCCAAACAGGTAAGACCATGATACAGAATCAAAAGCTTTTTCTATGTCAAGTCCCAATAGGGTCAAAGAAGAGGAAGTGGTCTCCGCCCAATGAATGATGTTTAGAACTTTTCTAATGTTGTCAGGTGCTTGTCGGCCGGGTATGAAGCCTACTTGGTCGTGATGTACTAGACCGGGGAGTAGGGAGTTCAGACGGCCAGCTAGGATAGATGTGAAAAGTTTAGTGTCTAGATTAATGAGGGAGATGGGTCTGTAGTTGGAGGGAAGTAGAGGATCCCTTTTGGGCTTAGGGATGACCACTATAGAAGCCTGAAGAAAATCAGAAGGCATAGAGGCTCCAGAAAGAAGTTTATTGCAGAAAGAGGAGATATGAGGAGTTAAGATATCAGAGAATTTCTTATAGTAAAGAGCAGAAAGACCGTCGGGTCCCGGAGCTTTACCTAGTTTCAGGGCGGAGATCACTTTCGCCACTTCCTCAGAAGTGATCGTGGAGTTTAGGTAGTCCCGCTGTTCTGTGGTCAACTTCGGCAGGGCCATTGATGTCAAAAAGGCGTCCACCATTGAAGGAGAGGGGGGGGACCGTTCGCTGTAAAGAGAGGTATAGAAAGAATGAAATGACTCATAGATACGGGAAGGGTTTGAAGAAAAAACACCCGGCCTGATCTGGACTCTGTGCACCCTATTGATGCGTTGTCTCTTCTTCAGCATGTGTGTTAACAATTTGTCCGGTTTGTTGGCCCACCTATAATAGGTCGCCTGGGTCCATCTCAGTGCCCTCTCCGTGTCATCTGTAAGGATAGCATCTAATTGGCGTTTAGTGGAACGTATAGAATGATATAAATATGGAGTCGGCAGTTGTTGATGGGCTACGACTAATCTGGCCAATTTATGTTCAAGTAATGATTGGGCTTTATGCCGTGAGCGTCTAAGACCTGAGGCTATAGCAATTATCTTGCCCCTAATGGTGGCTTTATGAGCCATCCAAGTCCAACCCGGGTCGGACTCTGGGGTGGCATTATCAGCAAAGTATAATGTCAAGGTTGATGCAATCTCATCCCTAATGTGTGGTCTGCACAGCAGCGACTCATTCAGCCTCCAAGTGTAGGGTGTGGCATCGCGAGGTTGGAACGAGAAGACAGAGAAAACCATGTCATGGTCAGACCAGGAACAAGGTATATGGCGGGCATAATGTAGGGCTGAGATTGAAGAGGTGTTTGTGAGAATCCAGTCTATCCTGGTGTATAGTTTATGTGCTGGGGAATAATATGAGTACCCACGTTGAGTCAGGTTATGTTCCCTCCAAGTATCCGCAAGGTCTGCGTCACGAAAGGAAGTCTGAAGAAGTCGCTGCTGCGCACCAGACCTCCTAAACGCCGCAGTATGGGACCTGTCCAGTACTCCATTAAAAACAACATTAAAGTCCCCACACCAAATAAGGGATACATATTGTAAAGACATCACTCTCTGACATATAGTAGCAAAAAATTGGATCGGGTCCTCAGTAGGGGCGTAGGTGTTAACTATGCACATAGGGGAATCATGGTAAAGGCCCTCCATGATTAAGAATCGACCCTCAGGGTCGGAGGTAGTAGAGGTGACGGAAAAGGGGAATGAGTTGTGGAGGAGGGTCACTACTCCCCTAGATTTGGAGATGAATGAAGATGTAAAAATTCTATTATAATTTGGATGAAGAAAAGCTGGGAAAGAGGAGGGTGTGAAATGTGATTCTTGGATACACAATATGTCAGGGTTATGGGAAGCATAATCCCGGAAGGCCTTTTTCCTCTTCAGAGGGGAATTAAAGCCCCTTACATTATGTGATAGGACCCTACACATAACGGAGCAAATAAAACAAGTGCTTACAACATACAATACACCTAGTACACAGACCCAGGGACACTGGTAAGTAGCATAACAGTGAATGATAGGATAACCATTTGGTAGGGTACGTTAGGAAAAAGGGTTCGCCCTCATAATAAGAAAAGACATATAGGGGAATAACAAACTGGGGAAACAGAAACCAAACAAACAGTACAGTAGTATAGGATAGGGTCCTCCCAGGAAGCCTGGTCGAGACCAACGATCCCATGTGTCTAGGACACAGAGGCAACAAGGTAATCCGGACCGTCAAGCCTCCTAAAACTGTTAGGAGCAGCAGGTATAAGGCAACGAGATCATGAAAAGGGGGGGAAAAAAGAAAAAAAAAAAAAAGGGGGGGGGGGGGGGAGAATTAAAAACAACAGGCAGGGACGGATCCAAGGGTAGAGCCGGAACAGGTAGCTTGAGGCATCTTCATGTCAGAGATGTCCATCTGTAAAGGGGCAGCAGAGCGTCCGTGGGGACATGAATTGTCCAGAGATACTCTGTATGTGAGGTATGAAGTAACTCAACACAGTCACAGGTAGCTTCAGCCATCGGGGTATGAAGGAAGGGACCTGCGTCGCTTCTGGCTAGATCCAGTACGGTGCCAAACTCTCCTGGATTTTTGCGATCTGGGTGGCAGGGGTGGCTGATCTTCATAGGCTATCTTCTCACGTTGCAAGGCATCTTGAGCTTCAAGGAGTGTACGGACTAGGTAGGTATGAGAATTGACCTGAAATTGTAGGCTAAAAGGAAAGCCCCACTTATATCTAATTTGTTGCTTCTGCAGAGCTAGAGTGATAGGTTTCATGGTGCGGCGCCTCTCCAGTGTGGAGGGTGCTAGATCAGCATATATGTGGACAGACACAGGCATGCCCGGCAAGGGGGAGACATTACGTGCAGCTTGAAGAATACGGTCCCTCATGTCAGCATAGTGTAGTTTAAGAATCACATCCCTGGGAACGTCCTGGTTTTTAGGCCGTGAGAGGGCTCTGTGGATCCTGTCCATACGGAACTGACTCACATCTACTTGCGGGAGAAGGGCGGTAAATAGGCCAGTAACTGCTGGAGTCAGGTCAGAGACATTTTCTGGCAGTCCCCGAATACGGAGGTTAGCTCGCCTCGACCTGTTCTCAAGGTCTTCCAATTTCAGCTCAAGGGCGTCCAGTTTGTCAGCATGGTCAGCGAGGGCCAGCCTGTCATGCTCCAGGTCATCAGCTAGTCCGTCATGTTTAAGTTCCAGGTCCGACACCCGTTGCCCCAGCTCACCCACCTGTTTAGTAAAGTCCATCACCGCCTTGGAGAGTTCCTCTCTAAACATCTTTTGAATATGGGAGAAAAGAGCAGAGGGGTCCATGGGGATCGCCACATCCACTTGAGCTGACGGCACATCAGCTATGTCGTCTTCCTCTGCTGTGGTAGTAGCGGCGCGAGGTGCCGCCGGCGCCATGTTTGATTGCAGGCCCGCCCGGAACAATTCGGGAATAGTCTGCGAAAGCTGCTGGGGATCTCCGCCAGACTTCTTCTTGTCCCTCGCCGACATATTGGCAGAAGGTATGAGGCTAATCTGCTGCTCAGGAGCCCTATAGGGCGCTAAGTGAGGCTAAGAGAGCACGGCCGGTACGGAGCTCACATGAAGTGCGACTTCCTCAGCGAGCGCCGCGCATGCGCCTCCGTATTTTTTTTTTTTCAATTTTGTCACACAATGATATTTTTTCCATTTTGCCGTAGATTTTTGGGTAAAATGACTGACTTCAATACAAAGTAGAATTGGTGGCACAGAAAATAAGCTATCATATGGATTTTTAGGTGCAAAATTGAAAGAGTTATGATCTTTTTAGAGTAAAGAGGAAAAAACAAATATGCAAAAACGGAAAAAAAAAACGGTCCTTAACCCCTTCAGGACTAAGCCCATTTTGGCCTTAAGGACCGGAGCGTTTTTTGCACATCTGACCACTGTCACTTTAAACATTAATAACTTTGGAATGCTTTTAGTTATTCTGATTCCAAGACTGTTTTTTCGTGACATATTCTACTTTAACATAGTGGTAAATTTTTGTGGTAACTTGCATCCTTTCTTGGTGACAAATCCATAAATTTGATGAAAAATTGGAAAATTTTGCATTTTTCTAACTTTGAAGCTTTCTGCTTGTAAGGAAAATGGATATTACAAATACATTTTTTTTTTGGATCACATACACAATATGTCTACTTTATGTTTGCATCATAAAATTTACGTGTTTTTACATTTTGAAGACACCAGAGGGCTTCAAAGTTCAGCAGCAATTTTTCAATTTTTCACAAAATTTTCAAACTCGATATTTTTCAGGGACCAGTTCAGTTTTGAAGTGGATTTGAAGGGTCTTCATATTAGAAATACCCCATAAATGACCCCATTATAAAAACTACACCCCCCAAAGTATTCAAAATGACATTCAGTAAGTGTTTTAACCCTTTAGGTGTTTCACAGGAATAGCAGCAAAGTGAAGGAGAAAATTCTAAATCTAAATTTTTTACACTCGCATGTTCTTGTAGACCCAATTTTTGAATTTTTGCAAGTGGTAAAAGGAGAAAATTTTTACTTGCATTTGTAGCCCAATTCCTCTCGAGTAAGCACATACCTCATATGTCTATGTAAAGTGTTCGGCGGGCGCAGTAGAGGGCTCAGAAGGGAAGGAGCGACAAGGGGATTTTGGAGAGTACGTTTTTCTGAAATGGTTCTTGGGGGGCATGTTGCATTTAGGAAGCCCCTATGGTGCCAAAACAGCAAAAAATCCCCACATGGCATACCATTTTGGAAACTAGACCCCTCAGGGAATGTAAAATGGGATAAAGTGAGCCTTAATACCCCACACGTGTTTCATGATTTTTGCAAATGTAAAAAAAATAATAAAAAATTTTACCTAAAATGCTTGTTTTCCCAAAAATTTTACATTTTTAAAAAGGGTAAAAGCAGAAAATACCCCCCAAAATTTGAAGCATAATTTCTCCCGATTCAGAAAACACCCCATATGGGGGTGAAAAGTGCTCTGCTGGCGCACTACAGGTCTCAGAAGAGCAGTAGTCACATTTGGCTTTTTGGAAGCAAATTTTGCTCTGGGGGCATGCCGCATTTAGGAAGCCCCTATGGTGCCAGGACAGCAAAAAAAAAAACACATGGCATACCATTTAGGAAACTAGACCCCTGGGGGAACGTAACAAGGTGTTAAGTGAACCTTTATACCCCACAGGTGTTTCACGACTTTTGCATATGTAAAAAAAAAAAAAAATTTTCCCTAAAATGCTCGTCTTCCCAAAAATTTTACATTTTTAAAAAGGGTAAAAGCAGAAAATAGCCCCCAAAATTTGTAACACAATTTCTCCCGAGTACGACTATACCCCATATGTGACCCTAAACTGTTGCCTTGAAATACGACAGGGCTCCAAAGTGAGAGCGCCATGCGCATTTGAGGCCTAAATTAGGGACTTGCATAGGGGTGGACATAGGGGAATTCTACGCCAGTGATTCCCAAACAGGGTGCCTCCAGCCGTTGCAAAACTCCCAGCATGCCTGGACAGTCAACAGCTGTCCGACAATACTGGGAGTTGTTGTTTTGCAACATCTTGAGGCTCCGTTTTTGAAACAGTGGCGTACCAGGCGTTTGTCATTTTTATTGGGGAGAGGGGCTGTGTAGGGGTATGTGTATATGTAGTGTTTTTTACTTTTCATTTTATTTTGTGTTAGTGTAGTGGTAGTGTTTTTAGGGTACAGTCGCACGGGCGGGGGTTCACAGTAGTTTCTCGCTGGCAGTTTGAGCTGCAGCAGAAAATTTGCCGTAGCTCAAACTTGCAGCCGGATACTTACTGTAAACCTCCGCCCATGTGAGTGTACCCTGTACGTTCACATTGGGGAGGGGGGGGGAATATCCAGCTGTTGCAAAACTACAACTCCCAGCATGCGCTGACAGACTGTACATTGTGACCTAATTCAGTGTTTCACAACCAGTGTGCCTCCAGCTGTTGCAAAACTACAACTCCCAGCATGTACGGTGCATGGTGTACGGTGACTGCTGAGAGTTGTAGTTTGCAACAGCTGGAGGCACACCGGTCGTGAAACACTGAGTTAGGTAAAAAAAAAAACTCTAAGTTTCACAACCATTGTGCCTTCAGCTGTTGCAAAACTACAACTCTCAGCAGTCACCGACAGCCAACGGGCATGCTGGGAGTTGTAGTTATGCAACCAGCAGATGCACCACTACAACTCCCAGAATGCACTTTAGCTGTTTGTGCAAGCTGGGAGTTGTAGTTATACAACAGCTGAAGGTACACTTTTCCATAGAAAAAATGTGCCTCCAGCTGTTGCAAAACTATAAGTCCCAGCATGCCCATAAGGGAATGCTGGGAGTTGTGGTTGTCTGCCTCCTGCTGTTGCATAACTACAGCTCCCAGCATGCCCTTTTGCATGCTGGGAGCTGTTGCTAAGAAACAGCAGGAGGCTGTCACTCACCTCCTGCTGCTGCTCCGGCGATCTGCGGCCATCGCCAACATGGGGGGCATAATGACCCCCCTGGGCGATATGCCGGGATGCCTGCTGAACGATTTCAGCAGGCATCCGGCTCCGGTCGAATACGCCCTCGGTCCTTAAGGACTCGGAATGCAGGGCATATCCATATACCCTATGTCCTGAAGAGGTTAAGGGGTTAAGGTAGCAATATGGTCGCTAAATAGGACAGCAAATACAGGTGGCAGATCCACTATGGGATCAAAAAAATGCCCTACTTTCATTGACCTTAAAATTTCAAAAACTGTGTTTGTCTTCTTTGAAGAAAACGCTTTCATTTCCAAAAAGTCTTATCATTCATTGTGACATTTGGAATCACAGAGAAGTCCTGACATTTTTTACAATATAAAAGAAGTGCAGACAATGAACCTTCTAATGAAGATGGAAGAAACTTGTAAGCAATTAATTAGAACATTCTATGCGTAACCTTAATGAGACCATTTTATGTCTCATTGTAATCGTAAGAAAAGAGACAAAGCAAATACATGGAAGATGCTTCAATTCTTTAGGAGACATCTGAGGGTTGACTTTGACGGTAATGATCTTGTGTATTCAGATGGCAGCAAAGATTTAATGTAGAAAATGTTTAATCGCTTTAAATAAACTGGATTGTGATACCATTGGTATATATCACGCAGATAGTGTCAGTGACAACACTATAAAATATTCCTTATTACTCCATCTACATGAACCTCATTTACATATTTATAGATGTTTCCTTTATCTGAACGTTGTTTCTCCCCTCTATTCTCGGCAAAGTCAAACCTGTGTTTATCAGACATGTAAGAATAGAGACCATCACGGAAGTCACAAGAATGGAAGAATTGTATAAAGGTATAGCATAGTATTAAAACAACAGAATAAAACAGATTAAATCAGGGGTTATTTGTTCTGAACTCGGAAAGTTTTAGGCTATGTTCACATCCTCCATCTGGACATTCCTTTGACAGCAGAAGATGTCAACGCCAGGACCAGTCGGAAATGTGCCATCTTATAGATGGCAATGCATTTCTGTGTGGAATCAGCAAAAGGAATAGACATGTCTATTCTTTCTGCGGACACTGCAATTTGAATTTCAGCGCGATATGTTTCCGGAGTCGGAATCTCCGTGCAGAATCCCAATGCAGAATTAAGCATGGAAATTCCATCGTGTGAACATAACCTTACAGCTCTTAAGTTTCCCTCATTAAACCTAGTACTTGGTGTGGGGTAACAAACCACAATCACCAATACCCATAGGCAGAGCTGGATTTAATAGGGGGCCAAACTTGGCAATTGCCAGTTGGGGGTCCCACCAGGGATAACTAGACATTTGAGTAACACGTTTCACTGTTTGCATGTTGTACAGATGCACATACTGCTGAGAGCTCATACTTCTGTGTGCCACAGTCTACTTTATGCCTTCAGCCAACAAGAGGCAGAGAGCAGCACAGTATTTCTGCATCCTGCACACACATGCACTAGAATACAGAAGAAAGGAAAAGCCCTGCTGCTCTGCATAGGAGTGAGGAATGAGGACCTCTTAACCAATGGGTTGACTGAATAATAATTAGGGGCCTACCTACACTCTGAGCGCCTTGAATCCCGTTGACACATTGGAGGTCAAGTTCTTTTGTTTTTATCGATTTGGACGTGGAGCGGCTGCAGTCACCTCGCATACATTGCTTTGATCCATTGTTGCACTTGGCAGAGTGTAACCCGTTGTGGTAAGCGCCACCTCTGCCTGAGCCCCCCTTGTGTAACGATGGTATCACACTACGAAGCGCTGTCTGTCTTTTGTTTCAGTTACCTGCACTCTGGGGAGACTTACCTACCTACTGGGGGACCTAACCTAGGAGGCCTACCTATCTAAAATGGAACTTATCTACAAAGTACAACTGGTGCCTCAAAAAAAAAAAAAAGAAAAAAAGAAAAGCCCCTGCGAATAAAAAATAAAAGAGCTCTGGATTTCAAAAGTTAAGTAGGAAAAAAAGAAAATATGATAAATAAGAAAAAAATATTATATATTATAGGGTCATAGAGGACCAATACTTTATGAAACATGGCGTAAGCTGTTATAGTTGTCTAGTTTTCGGGGTTATTAAACCCCGAAAAATTAACTATAATATAAAAGAGGACAACAACGCATAGGAAAGCCAAGTAAGGGGCCAGTGGAGACCTTTAAAGTTTCACGATCCAAAAATAGAGCAGAACGCCCTTTGATTTTTGGAAAATATGAAAAGGTTTTTAATTCTACATTTTCACACTCTCCCTTTCATCTGTAATCCTCCCACATTCCCGGAGAAGCCAGAGTTATTATTTTTTTTGTGTGCAAGAACATTACCTAGCAAACTGTAAACTTTATGACCATGTGCCTTGCATATATTACATCGGTTTAATTACCCCATAAAAACATGTACATTTCCACCACAGTGATATTTGCTTAATAAAATTAAATTTTGTTCATTGGTAGAGCTCCATAATAAGACTATATTTTAGGGCAGGGAAATCTATATTTATAATCAGTATCCCATAATAATATAATATCCTACCAACCTCATTTTACTCCCCCCCCCCCCCCCTAAAAAAGAGAGAGAAAGAAAACTTTAGGCTGCGAAAAGTAATGAAGATATGAAAATACAATAAGGGCTAAAAGCTTTTGCTCCTCACATATAATCACTTACAATGATGAGGGCGATATGTCTTGGGCACCAAACGTTTCTGTTTCATGACTCTCACATAAAGAAGATGAAAATTACGATGAATCTTGTTCTTTATTCGCCTCAAACTTGACTAATATCCAGCGCAGGTAAAATGCTGAGGTGGCTTTTAATTATTCATGTCAGAACGCTTGAGTAGACACTTTAGGGTTGGATGTCAATAAAATTCTCTGCCTTTTCTTGCTTCCCATCCGAAACAATGAATAAAATGATATTATATATTATAGGGTCATTAATGTCCATAAAAGACAGATACTTTATGAAACAGGGCATAAGCCAATGCCATGGAGTAAGCTAGTTACTGTCAAATATATATGTATATATATATATATATCACACAGGAAAAAACGTCCGGCAGTCGGGAAGATGCAGGTAAAAACTTGTCAATGGCTTTATTCACACGCTTAGGCAGGACACAATCTGACGCGTTTCGCACACACAGGTGCTTAGTCGTAGATAGACATACACTCAATAATGCGGGTTAAAATACACATGAGTTTGGTCACATGACCACATGAATCTTAATTAAAAACAGTTGGTTACAAAACATGGCATTGGGAATCATGATCACATTTGGTCGTTCGGAGAGAGTTCACACAAGGATGCAGGCAGTGCGGCTTTAAATTTCAAATTTTGATTAACATTTAAATTTCAATCTTAAATGGTCTAAAAACTGGTTTATCAATACTACCGATATTCATATTAATTTGGAGGTACCGAAATAAATAATTTGAACTATGCCTGCACATCAAGATCCGAAATATTTATATATAAATCAATAACCGCATAATGTGCATCTCACCGTGTGAACATCCCCCTATAATTTGCGACAATTCAAAATTTATTATATGTGCACGAGAAACGAAGAGTGCATATTGGACCGGGAACCAAACATACGTGATTAATGTTTAGTTCCCGGTCCAATATGCACTCTTCGTTTCTCGTGCACATATAATAAATTTTGAATTGTCGCAAATTATAGGGGGATGTTCACACGGTGAGATGCACATTATGCGGTTATTGATTTATATATAAATATTTCGGATCTTGATGTGCAGGCATAGTTCAAATTATTTATTTCGGTACCTCCAAATTAATATGAATATCGGTAGTATTGATAAACCAGTTTTTAGACCATTTAAGATTGAAATTTAAATGTTAATCAAAATTTGAAATTTAAAGCCGCACTGCCTGCATCCTTGTGTGAACTCTCTCCGAACGACCAAATGTGATCATGATTCCCAATGCCATGTTTTGTAACCAACTGTTTTTAATTAAGATTCATGTGGTCATGTGACCAAACTCATGTGTATTTTAACCCGCATTATTGAGTGTATGTCTATCTACGACTAAGCACCTGTGTGTGCGAAACGCGTCAGTTGTGTCCTGCCTAAGCGTGTGAATAAAGCCATTGACAAGTTTTTACCTGCATCTTCCCGAGTGCCGGACGTTTTTTCCTGTGTGATTTCTACTAAGCCGGGAGCGGTACCGGTGTCCGTAGCACGAGATAGTGCAGCAAACGCGAGAGTGGTGAGCAGCCTGACCTTATCTGCATATATATATATATATATATATATATATATATAGAGGGAGAGGGAGAGGGAGAGGGAGAGAGAGAGAGAGAGAGAGAGAGAGAGAGAGAGAGAGAGAGACAGAGAGAGCTAATTACAGAAGAAAATAGAAAACGTAAACTTGAATTAAAATAGAAAAGTTACTCCAACTTCAGAAGGTCATTGTTGAGGTAAAAATGTAGAAGATGTATGAATGATATTATTAAAGGAGACATGATTTCTCCTAAACTACAAAGGTAAGTCATCCAAACCTGAAAAGCTTTATTGGTATCATTTAAAGGGGTTGTCTCATCAAGTCTATGTCTATCTTTTTGTTCTTTGAGGGTATTTGTACAGAGCTCTTTACATACTGAAGGAGAAATTTCCACCTGCAATTCCGCTTTAAAATTGCAGGCAGAAATTCCGCAAAGTCCGAATCAGTCGGCGCTGGCCGCACTCAGAATCTCCGGGTGGAAATGATCTGTCCGGAGATTCTGTAGTGTGAACCCAGCATTAGGGTTTATTCACACTGAAAAATTTCTGCTTGGGGAATTCCCCTGAAATTAAAGCCCATAGACTTCTATAGGATTCTGCTCTGCCATTCACACTTCTGAATTTCTGCTTGTTGTATTCCGCTAGCGGAAATTCAGAAGTGTGAATAGTAGTGCGGAATCCTAAAGAAGTCTATGGGCTTTAATTTGAGTCAGAATTCTGCCGTGTGAATAGACCCTAAGGCTAAGTTTTCCAGAAATGCCCAAATTTACCCACTACATTTTTTCCGGATGAAAAATGCAGCAACCAAATGTTAGCAGAGTCTCAAGAGGGAAACGCAAAACACCAAACCCACTTTGCGTTTTTGAGTTTGAAATTTTTTCCCTGACCCCAGCGTTTTGCAGTGATCTGACCGTTTTGTCAAATCGCAATATGCTGAGACCCCATAGTTTCAGCATAGTAAAGCAGCGATCTGTATAGATATTTGCTTTAGGGGACGGTCCCACTAGCGCATACTTAGGGTATTACTCACTGCTCAAAATCCGATTCACAGAGCGAAATACGCTACATAGTTTTCTAATAGCAGACACTCATGGCTACCCAGCGGCAGTCCTTTGAGCACAGTAAGATTTGGAGACGGAGCCAGTTAGCTGACGTAACTGTGATGTGCGGCCCCACCTCCAAACCTCATTCTACACAAAGGGCTGTAAAGTGGATTTTGGGCAGCATGAAATATGTGGTATATACTGTGTTTACTGTATGCTGAAGATTTCACTTACCAACTTTGTTCCTGCTGCGGCTGTTGCTTTAGCTAAACTACAACCTTCCCCTGTCTGGGATTAATGGGAGTCATAGTTAAGCAAACCCTGAAGGATCCCTGTTTGGGAACAACCTAATTTTATAAATAAATTGTTATTGGCCCTCCCCAGCCTAATTAAGATCAGCCTGTTACTGCCTAGGCACACCATTTTTGACACCCTGGTCCCATTGGTACCAGCTCTTCCCAGTACCCCTGTGGCGGTGGGTACCAGGGTAATACTTGGGAGTTAGTGCTAGCTGTTTTTGTGGCTAACACTAAGCCCTGGCTTAGTAATGGACTTTGTCTATAAGACAGCTTCCACTACTAAGCCTGTAGTCATGTTAAAAAAAAATTATCCCAGAAAACACTCCCTATCAGCCCTTGTTAATCATTTTATTTTAAGAAAAGACACTGGTCATCGGCATAGTCCTCAAATCCAAAGTACGTATCTGAAGTGAGAAGAAAAGAAAAACACAAACAATGGGTTAGTACATTTAGGGTGCTCTCTTCTGGGGAGAGCACCCATAAAGCAGTGTGTTCCTAAACAGAAGGGTGTTCCTTGCTAAACAACAACTCCCATCATTCCCAGACAGCCTTTGGCTGTCTGGGAATGATGGAAGTTGTCATATAGCAACAGCCGGATGTTCCCTGTTTGGGAACAAATTGCTTTATGGGCGCTTTCCCCAGAAGGGAGTGCCCTAAATGTACTAACCCATTGTTTGTGTTTTTCTTTTCTTCACAATGGCCTGTTCACATTATACCTTTTAAACACGCCATTTTAAAACAAAAAGATTGAACAGCCTGAAACTTTTTAATAACAGTGTCGAAATTCACATGTGGTAAAGGAAAATGAACCATGTCGGTTTAGTTTCCAATGAATGCCACGCGTAATTCTAGGTGTTAAGATTATTTCTTCTCGAACAATTAACTAAGAAATTAGCTAACACAATAGCGATACACATCAGAATCTTTCAGTCATAATTTAACAAGAGAAATTAATAAAAGAGCAGAACAATATTAACATATAATTAAACACAATATAGAAGAATACAAGGAACGGCATGAGCACCATACAGTTCGCCGCGACCTTAACGCCTACATTCATTTCTACGGCATCCATGTGCCGCAGAAATAACTATTGGAAATATGGAAAATATAATATAGATGTGGGTGGACATTTCATCTCTGCAGAATGAGTATTCATGATTCTGAATACCAAGATAATTACTTAATACTTAATACTACTAATACTTAAGCAGCTCAACTCTTACAGAATACAGAGGTTTTATGTTAAAACTCATCTTACTATAGGCTCCAAAATATATAATCCAAAAAACTTCACAAAATGAGAAAAATGGCGACAATTTGAGTCATTGTGCTACCTTAGTAATGCTAAAATACCATAAAAACAGCAATTTACACTCAATGTATTGAAGTTAATAGACATTTATCATCACTAGAAAATGTTCACTATGGGGGAGATTTATCAAAACCTGTGCAGAGGAAAACTTGCCCAGTTGCCCATAGCAAGCAATCAGTTTGTTTCTTTAATTTTTAGGAAGGCCTGTGAAAAAGATATGTATATTTACAAGATGCAGAAATAAAACTTACTATTTAAACCACTGAGACATGTTGCTGGGAGAAGGGAATTTAGTAGCAACCGATGAGACCAACCTACCATTTTGATTATTAATAAAACAAAGAAAAACAGGCACTCCCTTGTGGAGAATCAACGGGATCACAGGTGTGTGGAAGGGGAGGGAAAAGGTAAAGGCTCACCCTGCCAGGTTGTGTGCACTCCCACACAACTAGGATATGTGTTTGATAAGAGGATCCCGGACTGCAGCCTTCCTAGAAACAGTAAGGAGATGTATGGCAAACTTCGAGGAGGATAGGAATTCCGGCGCTCCTCGAAGTTTGCCGAACATCTCCTTATTTTGATTATTAGGTTAATAAGTCAATTGGCCTAGACTTGTGTTCTACCTATCGATTATATAAGGGCAGGGTCACATAGGGAGCGTCTGCAGCGTATTTTACGCATGGGATGTGCCAGTGGTAGTGACAAGAGGAACTGTAGAGCCAGTTCCCAGCTGCGGCGGGGTAGCTCTTTGTGTCTGCTTGTAGTGGCAGATTTTCCGCTGTAGAAATCCACCGCTATGAGCAGACACATACCCGACCGCAGCCAGGAGCTTGCTCTGCAGTCCCTCTTGTGACCCAGTGGGTGCAATCACAGCGGATATAGCACGTGGGACCCCACCCTTAAAGGGGTACTTCACCCTAGACATCTTATCCCCTAAGGATAGGGGATAAGATGTCTGATTGCGGGGGTCCGCAATCTTCCTGCTGCACCCGTTTAGAGCATTGGGTGCAGCGCCGGAGGCTGATGACGTCACGGTCCCGCTCCGCTCGTGATGTCACGGCCACACCCCCTCAATGCAAGTCTATGGGAGGGAGCGTGATGGCAGTATGACTCCACAACGAGCCCATAGAAAGCTAAGACACTACCATGGGCGGATCCAGAGTCTAGTCTCGGGAGGGGCACTATCAGAGTATCGTGCAGTGGTCAACACGCCCCCTCCCATAGACTTGCATTGAGGGGGGTGTGGTGTGATGTCACAGGGGGCATGGCTGTGATGTCACAACCCCAGCAGCCCACACCCAGAGTTCGGAACAAAATGTTAGGCTACCATACTTGTATTTTCATGTTTTAACTAAATATAGAGCATTTCTAGATGTGAGAGTGAAAATTGACTGGACCTTTTGTACCACATTACCAGTATTTTCTGGGCGGTGCCAGCGCCCTATTAATTGGTAAAAAAAAAGATTTTTAATTAAAAAAATGAATTAATAAATAAAATTAAAAAAACTTGTTTTTATAGTTTTTTCAGCTTCCTGCCCAGACCTACCTTCTTCCTCCCTTCATATGTCCTTCTCTGGTGAGCAGAACTTAACTTACATAAACTTGTTAAATAAAATAAAAAATTCTAAATTGTTAAAAAATATTCTCAACATTTCCAGCCCAGCCTTCCAGCCCAGACTCACCTACTTACTTGATAAATGCGTTTTTGTCTGGTGTGCACTAGAACTTAACTGCCGTAAACTTGTTAAAAAAAGTTAAACATTTCAAAATGTATGTATGTATGTATGCAGATGTATGTGGCAGACTTCTCCGCTCCCTGCTGAGCCAGTCAGATGTATAGCTTGTAGCTTCTGGGCCCCGATGCAAAATCTGCAACTGGGCCCTATGTGCCAATTATAATATTGGTCTATTATGGGGCAGATGTGTTTTGAGGCCCCCTTAGGCACTAGGGCCCCGGAACGACTGCTATCTCTATAGCTACGCCCCTGGAGTCAGCGCTCCACTCCCTCGGCTAGCATTGCACAGCAGCATGTTCACGTTGGAGTACATGATGACAAAGTTTTTACATCCGGTATCCTAAACTGACATGAATCATCCCCAAACATATTTTCACCACGACCTGGACAACCAGGTTTACACCTGAGCTCTGCCCTTTGTCTGACAAACCCCATGAGCCCAGACCCCATGGATGGAGTGTTGTGTATTCTTGTCCACCGTCCAGTGCAGCATCAGAGAGATTGTCCAGTGCAGAATAAAAGCATCCTCCCTCCTAAGCGAACGTGATTTTCTGCCAGCATGAAAAACTTGACATGAAATATGTACTGCTACTACCAGCCAGGCTTACACATACACAACTCACCATGATCTTAAAAAGGAATCATTTTTTAAACTTCAATGTTTACAAAGGCATCTTTTTCTTTACTTCTTTGGACAATAATCCTGTTGCAACTCCCAAAAGGGAGAACTGTTGGAACAATTGCGCCCTCCGAATCTACCGATTGCTTTTTAACACCAGCAGGCATCTGCCAGTACTTTATGCATTTTTTTTTTAAATCATACAAAATCCGCTACCTCAGTATGTTTTTAAACAAGCTGTCCATTACCATGGGTTACTGTATGTCGCCATAACTTTAACATTAACTTAACCTTAAAAACACTATAAGGGCAGGGTCACACGTAGCGCATCTGCAGCGTATTTGCTGCTGCAGATGCCCTACTGACCGTTCCTAGAGTGTGCCTCCTGCTGTGCCCATGTGTCCTGTTTTGTCTGCTCGCAAGTCTCCATGCGCATGCACAGTATACTCACAATGTCTGTGAGTACACTGGTATGCGCACGGTGACTCACAGATCCCTATGTATGCTCATAGCAGCGGATTGCATCAATCGGGAATCGCAAAACGCCAAACCTTGAGTTTTTGGGTTTGACCTTTTTTTTACGCTGAACCCAGAGTTTTGCTGCGATCTGGGAGTTTTACCAAATCACAGCATGCTGAGACTATTGCATAGTGTAGACCCATGTTATTGTTGTTAAGTGACCCCACAAATTCTTTCCACTCATTGACGCTTCCATTCCACAGGACAAAGATGTTGTTAATGAATCTTTCTCTCTCTCCGATGAACACTTTAGTGGCCTCCCACCAACTCAGGAGCAAGTTGGCATAAGTGGGGGCACAGGGGCTCCCCATCGCGGTGTCCCTGAGTTGGTGGTACACCTAGCCGTTGAAGAGAAGGTAGTTCCTAGTTAGTACGAAGTTCAGTAATTCAAGAATCAGTCTATTGTGCTCTTCCAAAAATGCTCCCTTGACAGATAAATAAAAAGATACCACTTGTAAACCTATGGTATGGTGTATAGAAGAGTATAACGCCTCCACATCAATGCTTGCATCCCTCAATCTTATTAAGAAGGTCCATAGTATCCCTCAGATACGAGGGGAGAGATAAAACAAATTGCTGAAGGACATGGTCCTCACAAATCCCCACATTCTGTCCCATACTCCCAATACCTGCAACAATTGGGCACCCTTTAAGTGGAGATGTACCTTTAGGTATTTTGGGAAGGGAATAGAATGTGGGGATTATTGGAACCTTTGGTGTAAGTAATGCAAGCTTGTTGACATCTAGCAATTTTTTTCCATGTGCAGATTTTAGAATCTTCATTAATTCATTAAGATATCGTGGAGTGGGGTCACGGTCTAGTACTTCATAGGTCTCTTTATCTCTCAATAATCTGAAGCACATTTAAGTGTATTGTATGAGATTTATCAGGACGTTATTCCCCCCTTTATCCGAGGGTTTGATGAACAAATCTGGGTTCTCTCTGAGTTCCCTCAAGGCCTCTCTCTTTTGTTAGTTGACATTATCAAATTGATATGTCTCTGCCGAGAGATCCTCAAGATCACTTAACCTCCTGAGCGGTAATCCCGAGCGTGACTCGGGGTTAATTTTCCCTGCCAGGATCGGTAACCTCGAGTCACGCTCGGGGTAGAATTGCAGAGTTCCCGGCCGGGCTGAATGATATATCGCAAAAGCAATGCGATATAGGGATGCAGCCCCCGGGAAAACATGCGATTATCTGCTCGGGTCGGCTCCCGTTGCGGGGGCCGGCCAGAGCAGGTAAAGAAAAAGACTAAAAGTCAGTGTTTCCCTACCAGGGGGCCTCCAGCTGTTGCAAAACTACAACTCTCAGCATGCCCGAACAGCCAAAGGCTGTCCGGGCATGCTGGGAGTAGTAGTTTCACAACAGCTGGAGGCCCCCTGGTAGAAAAACACTGAGCTAAGTGTAAAAGGAAGAAGTAGCAAAATAAAAAAAACTTTTGCTCACCTAGTCCCGGTCCCTGCAGATGCCGTTCCCCTCCGTGCGGTCCGGGGTGTCCTCTCTTCACTATTCATCTTCTAGGACCTTTCACTTTTCAGCCAATCACAGGCAGCAGTGGTGTAAAGCCTGTGATTAGTTGAAGGGGAAAGGGCTTGTTCTGCAGCAAATACACTAGGTTTGAAATCTGCCGGCAAACCTAGTGTATTTGCTGCAGGACAAGGTGACAAGGGGGGGGATAGGAAGAATGTGACAAAGGGGGGAATGTGACAGGGGGGAAATGTGACAAGGGGGGAATGTGACAGGGGGGGAATGTGACAGGGGGGGAATGTGACAAGGGGGAGAATGTGACTGGGGGGGGGAATGTGACAGGGGGGAGGGGAATGTGACATGAAGGGGGGATGTGACAAGGGGGGGATGTGACAGGGGGAGGGGAATGTAACATGAAGGGGGAGAATGTGACAAGGGGGGGGAATGTGACAGGGGGGAATGTGACAATGGGGGGAATGTGACAAGGGGGGGAATGTGACAAGGGGCGAAGAATGTGACAAGGAGGGGGGAGAATGTGACAAGGAGGGGGGAGAATGTGACAAGGGGGGGATGTGACAGGGGGAGGGGAATGTAACATGAAGGGGGAGAATGTGACAAGGGGGGGAATGTGACAAGGGGGGAGAATGTGACAAGGAGGGGGGAGAATGTGACAAGGAGGGGGGAGAATGTGACAAGGGGGGAGAATGTGACAAGGAGGGGGGAGAATGTGACAAGGAGGGGGGAGAATGTGACAAGGAGGGGGGAGAATGGGACAAGGGAGAGGGGAATGTGACGGGGGAGATGTGAAATGGGCGGAGGGAGATGTGAAATTCAGTTAAAAAAAATTGTACCGCTTTTGGTACACATTTCCAGACAGAATCATATCGCCAGGGAGGTTAATACCAGATTTAAAAATACATAACCACAGAGGTATCGGACACCGGGGGGGGGGGGGGGGGGGGGGGGAGGGGGAGGTTTTATTTTGATTTTTACAAGTAGAAAATGGTGCCACAGTATTATCCTTTTTATTTTCTTGGAGGAGTGCATCCAAGTCCCGGGTTGCATACAACTCCTCAGATGTCATACGTAACACATGGCAAGGTTTCTTATCTTGAAGTTTAAGAAACTTATGCCATTTTAGTTTTCTCCCATACAGGTGCAAGTCTTAAGTCCAGTCAAATAGGTCAAACCTAGTTGTGGGGACAAAAGATAAGCCCCTTTCTAGTACATGCACCTTTATGTCAGAGATCAATATACCTGAGAGATTTATCACCTGCAATTTATCATCAGAGTCTAGGCCCTGCCCTGCCCTTTGCCCTTCTTGTGGCGCAGCTGGTACAACAGGGCCTGATCCCCTTCTAAAAAAGAGGGTACAGATGAGGAGGATGACCCACATGCTGAGGGAGATCTAGATTCATTAGCCCCTTGTGTACATCCACATCCACGTCTCCCCCCTCGTGCTCTACTGTTCCTGTAATTTTCTCCAGCTCTTTCCCCTATCATGCTAAATCTCTGATTCCGAATGTTCTGCCTCCGAAGAGGAGATTTCGGTCTCCGTATCTTTAGGTGTTTGATTTGTCAATATCGTGTATGTTTTATTTTCTTTGAAGTCTTGAATGTCTCCAATGAATTGTGTGTGCTTCCTATCTTTTAATTGATAGTTAAATCACTCTATAGTATTCTGTAGTTGTGTTTCTTTTGTTACAAAGTCAACTTCACCTTTGAATTTTAGTGTTAGTTCTCTCTGTTCTTCCAACCTAGTAGTGCTTTTTCTAAGTTAGCTCTTTCCTCCTCTAATAATATCTGTAAGAACATATGTGAGCAATTAGTCGCTTCTATTTCCCACTTGGTTAACACGGATTGTGTCCTTGTGGCCTAGTCGAGGGAAGTACAGGAATTCTCAAACCCCGTGGAACAATTTTGTTCTTTATATAGTTTTCGAAGGCCTGCACTTTCCAAAACAATGTAATATACTTTTTATAGCAACTAGTGAGTTCTCTAAAAGTTGTTTTGAGAGATGGCACATATGTTGGTTGGGTAAACTCCTGTTCTGAGAACATCTGGCTTCTATAAGCCAGTTCTACACATTGATTACTTCATTCAAGAAGCTAGCCAGTACATATCAATATATCAATGATTACCTCAATTACAAAAAAGATAGGGTCCTGTACACGACCGATAAATGATATCCTATTTGCTTAAATAATCCAATTGGAACACCAACTGACCATAACCAGTGTAAAGTGGAGCTTAAAAAATAACTTTTAATATTACCATTAAAATATAAAGCAAACTAGGTGTTTCAAGTGCTGTACATATGGTTGCATATACGGATTATAGAACTGTTAAAAGGTTATTAACCCCTTAAGGACCAGGCCAATTTTCACTGTAGGACCAGAGCGTTTTTTTGCACATTTGACCACTTTCACTTTAAGCATTAATAACTCTGGGATGCTTTTACCTATCATTCTGATTCGGAGATTGTTTTTTCGTGACATATTCTACTTTATGTTATTGGTAAAATTTTGTCAATACTTGCATCGTTTCTTAGTGAAAAATTCAAAAATGTTATGAAAAAATTGAAAAGTTTGCATTTTTCTAACTTTGAAGCTCTCTGCTTGTAAGGAAAATAGACATTCTAAATAAATTATATTTTGATTCACAAATACAATATGTCTACTTTATATTTGCATCATAAAGTTGACATGTTTTTACTTTTTGGAAGACATCAGAGGGCTTCAAAGTTCAGCAGCAATTTTCAATTTTTTCACAACATTTTCAAAATCAGAATTTTTCATGGACCAGTTCAGGTTTGAAGTGGATTTGAAGGGCTTTCTTATTAGAAATACCCCATAAATTACCCCATTATAAAAAACTGCACCCCTCAAAGTATTCAAAATTACATTCAGTAAGTTTGTTAACCCTTTAGGTGTTTCACAGGAATAACAGCAAAGTGAAGGAGAGAATTAAAAATCTTCATTTTTTACACTCGCATGTTCTTGTAGACCCAGTTTTTGAATTTTTACAAGGGGTAAAAGGAGAAAATCCTCTTAGAATTTGTAACCCAATTTCTCTCGAGTAAGGAAATACCTCATATGTGTATGTCAAGTGTTCGGCGGGCGCAGTAGAGAGCTCAGAAGGGAAGGAGCGACAGTGGGATTTTGGAGAGTGTGTTTTTCTGAAATGGTTTTAGGGGGCATGTCACATTTAGGAAGCCCCTATGGTGCCAGAACAGCAGAAAACCCCCCACATGGCATACCATTTTGGAAACTACACCCCTCAAGGCACGTAACAAGGGGTATAGTGAGCCTATAAACCCCACAGGTGTTTGACAACTTTTGGTTAAAGTCGGATGTGTAAATGAAAAACTTTTTTTTTCACTGAAGTGCAGTTTTTTCCCCAAATTTACCATTTTTATAAAGGGTAATGGGAGAAAATGCCCCCCAAAATTTGTAACCCCATCTCTTCTGAGTTGGAAATACCCCATGTTAGGACGTAAAATGCTCTGCGGGCAAACTACAATGCTCAAAAGAGAAGGAGTCACATTTGGCTTTTGGAAAGCAAATTTTGCGGAAATGGTTTTGGGGGGGCATGTCGCATTTAGGAAGCCCCTATGGTGCCAGAACAGCAAAAATACCCACATGGCATACTATTTTGGAAACTACACCCCTCAAGGAACATAGCAAGGGGTACAGTGAGCCTTAACACCTCACAGGTATTTCACGACTTTTTGTTAAAGTTGGATGTGTAAATTAAGAAAAATATTTTTTTACTAAAATGCTGTTTTTTCCCCAAATTTTAAATTTTTACAAGGGGTAATAGGAGAAAATTACCCCCAAATTTTGTAACCCCATTTCTTCTGAGTATGGACATACCCCATGTGTGGACGTCAAGTGCTCTGTGGTCGAATTACAATGCTCAGAAGAGGAGGAGCTCCATTGAGCATTTGAAGAGTGAATTTGTTTGGAATGGAAATCAGGGGCCATGTGCTTTTACAAAGCCCCCCGTGATGCCAGAACTGTGGACCTCCCCAGATGTGACCCCATTTTGGAAACTACACCACTCACAGAATTTAATAAGGGGTGCAGTGAGCATTTACACCCCACTGGCATTTGACAGATCTTTGGAACAGTGGGCTGAGCAAATGAAAAATTCAATTTTTCATTTTCACAGACCACTGTTCCAAAATACTGGCAGACCCCTGTGGGGTGTAAATGCTCACTGTACCCCTTATTACATAACATGAGGGGTCTAGTTTCCAAAATGGGGTCACATGTTGGGGGATCCACTGTTCTGGTACCATGGGGGCTTTGAAAACACATGTGGCCTTCAATTCCGGACAAATTTTCTCTTCAAAATCTCAATGGCGCTCCTTCTCTTCTCAGCATTGTAGTTCGCCCGCAGAGCACTTTACATCCACATATGGGGTATTTTCTTACTCAGAAGAAATGGGGCTACAAATTTTGGGGGGCTTTTTTCCTAATTTCCCTTGTGAAAATTAAAAATTTAGGGTAACACCAGCATTTTAGTGAAACATTTTTTTTTCATTTTCCCATCCAACTTTAATGAAAATCCGTCAAACACCTGTGGGGTGTTAAGGCGCACTATACCCCATGTTACGTTCCGTGAGGGGTGTAGTTTCTAAAATGAGGTCACATGTGGGTATTTATTTTTTTTGCGTTTATGTCAGAGCCGCTGTAAAATCAGCCACCCCTGTGCAAATCACCAATTTAGGCCTCAAATGTACATGGTGCGCTCTCACTCCTGAGCCTTGTTGTGTTCCCGCCGAGCATTTTACGCCCACATATGAGGTATTTCCGTACTCAGGAGAAATTGCATAAAAAATGTTGGGGGTCTTTTTTTCCTTTTACCTCTTGGAAAAATAAAAAGTAAAGGACAACACCAGCATGTTAGTGTAATTTTTTTTTTTTTTTTACACTAACAGGCTGGTGTAGACCCCAACTTTTTTTTTATAAGGGTTAAAAGGAGAAAAAGCCCCCAAAATTTGTAGTGCAATTTCTCCCGAGTACGGAAATACCCCATATGTGGCCCTAAACTGTTTCCTTGAAATACGACAGGGCTCCGAAATGAGAGAGCGCCATGCGCATTTGAGGATTAAATTAGGGATTGCATAGGGGTGGACATAGGGGTATTCTACGCCAGTGATTCCCAAACAGGGTGCCTCCAGCTGTTTCTAAAATCCCAGCATGCCTGGACAGTCAGTGGCTGTCCGGATATGCTGGGAGTTGTTGTTTTGCAACAGCTGGAGGCTCCGTTTTGGAAACACTGCTGTACAATACATTTTTCATTTTTATTGGGGGGGGGGGGGATAGTGTAAGGGGGTGTATATGTAGTGTTTTACCCTTTATTATGTGTTAGTGTAGTGTTTTTCGGGTACATTCGCACTGGCAGAGGTTTACAGTGAGTTTACCGCTAGGAGTATGCGCTGCGACAAAAAATTTGCCGCAGCTCATACTTGAAGCAGGAAACTTACTATAAACCTGCCTGTGTGAATATGTACCCTGTACGTTCACATGAGGGGGGGCAAACCTCCAGCTGTGTCAAAACTACAACTCCCAGTCAGCAGTCAGTGGCTGTCCGGATATGCTGGGAGTTGTTGTTTTGCAACAGCTGGATGCTATGTTTTGGAAACACTGCCGTACAATACATTTTTCATTTTTATTGAGGGGGGGATAGTGTAAGGGGGTGTATATGTAGTGTTTTACCCTTTATTATGTGTTAGTGTAGTGTTTTTCGGGTACATTCGCACTGGCGGAGGTTTACAGTGAGTTTACCGCTAGGAGTATGCGCTGCGACGAAAAATTTGCCGCAGCTCATACTTGAAGCAGGAAACTTACTGTAAACCTGCCCGTGTGAATATATCCTGTACGTTCACATGAGGGGGGGGGGGGCAAACCTCCAGCTGTGTCAAAACTACAACTCCCAGCCTGCACTGACAGACCGTGCATGCTGGGAGTTGTACTTTTGCAACAGCTGGAGGCACACTGGTTGGAAGACCTTCAGTTAGGTTCTGTTACCTAACTCAGGATTTTCCAACCAGTGTGCCTCCTGCTGTTGCAAAACTACAACTCCCAGCATGTACTGATCGCCGAAGGGCATGCTGGAAGATGTAGTTATGCAACAGCTGGAGGTATGCAACAACAACTCCCAGCACGAAGAGACAGCTGTTTGGGCATGCTGGGATTTGCAGTTTTGCAACATCTGTAGGGCTACAATTTAGAAATCTCTAAACTGTGGACCTCCAGCTGTTGTAAAACTACAAATCCCAGCATGCCCAGACAGCAAACTGCTGTTTGGGCATGCTAGGAGTTGCAGTTTTGCAACATCTTGAGGGCCGCAGTTAGAGATCACTGCCAGTGATAGGGATAGGAGGGGTGGCACCCCTTCAGAGGGATCGTGGGTGTCTTGGACAAGCGCGATCCCCCTTATTTTCCGGGTCACCATAGACTCCTATGACCCAGTTCGGCGCAAATCGCAAGTGTGAATTAATTAACGATTTGCGCCGATCGTCGACATGGGGGGGTTTGATGACCCCCCTGGGCATTTGCGCGAGGTGCCTGCTGATAGATATCAGCAGTCACCCCTGTCCAGTCCCCGCCCGGCGCGCAGCAGGGACCGAAATTCCCACGGGCGTACAGGTACGCCCTTGGTCCTTAAGTACCAGGGAGCAAAGGCGTAACTGTTCGCCCTTGGTCCTTAAGGGGTTAATCAGTGCACTAACCCGGAGTGCTGGTATTGCATCAAAGCACCTCATAGGTAGCACAGGTTATCCTCTGGGGACAATCAAATAGAAAACACTCTCTCAGTCATCCGAAGTGGTTGACTAAATCTCCCAACGCTCTTTTTGCGACGTGGCTATAGAGCCAAGCGTACAGCTGATGCAGAGCAGTAGATGCTGACAGGGAGCCACCAACTGTGGCAAAACTAAAACTCCCAGCATGCCTGGACATCCAAAAGCTATCTGGGCATGCTGGGAGTTTTAGTTTTTCCACAATTGGAGGCTCCCTGTTTGGGAAACACTGCACTTTGTTAAAAATGTACTTATCCTTTTTTCGTGTTTTATATCCCTGTATGCAGATGACTACTGTGGATTCGTTGGACTACGTCGACGACCAGCATTTTTTTTTTAAGTGTATTATGTTTTTTTATATTTTAATTTTCAGGCCAAGTAGTGGAAATCCTCTTATAGACAGAATGCATTATAAGCTAGGGCTAACCCCCAAATATTACCCCAGTACCCACCACCAGAAAGATCCGGTACTAACAGGAGTGGAGCATCAAAAATGGTTTACAGGATTCCCAGCTCCTGTATAGTATACCAGTGTGCACTATACACCTATGAATACTCTACAGCCAGCAGAAGGTCAGTAGTGATGCTATGCAGCCCACACTCGCACTTTTGCTGGTGGAAAAAAAAAGTGGAAACTTAGCCTAGAAGTAATTATAAACCACTCAGTCAAGATGGCTGCCCCAATAATAATGTACAAAAAAAATTGCTATCAGAAAATAGAAACACACAAGAAAAAACTACATATTTTAGTGTCAGTAAAAAAAAAAAGACATAGGGGCGCATGTGCGCAGCTTGCTGAACAGGACGTGTTCTATGTGAGCTCCGCGCCACCCGCTATAAAGCACCTATATTAGCGCTGACCTGTCAGCTCCTGAGTGAAGAAAACCACCTCCCTAGATGGCGGAAAAGACCAAGACAGATAAAAATCGAGTCCCGGGGACAAACCGTTCCTTATCTCAGACCTTACCTGAAGTCTTTGGATCCGGCGCGAGATCCAAGATGGCGCTGACAGCTTCCCGCGCCTCAAGCCAGACTCTCCTTGAGGAAGCAGATATAGCTGATGAACCGGCCATTCTAACATTATCAACAGATCCTATGAACCCTGCAGAACTCTACAAGTCCATACAGCAGATGTTTAAAGCTGAACTAGCTCAAGCGGTGACTGACTTCACCAAACAGGTGAGCGACTTAGGTCAAAGAGTTTCAGACTTGGAGCTGAGGTCTGATGATTTAGCAGTTGCTATAGAGACTGACAGACATACTATGACTGAGCACGCTGACCGCATGGAGCTTATTGAACTAAAGTTGGAAGACCTTGAAAACAGGTCCAGGAGAGCTAATATTAGAATCCGGGGACTACCGGAGACGGTCACTGACCTTCCCACCATGGCTCTTGCTTTATTCGGATCCCTGCTGCCACAGGTTGATCCCACACAATTTAGAATGGATCGCATTCACAGAGCTTTAATGCAACCAAAAGACCCTGAGGATGTGGTTCTTAGATTGCACTATCCAGAGATGAGAGATCGCATCCTCCAGACTGCTAGAAATGTTTCCCCGCTACCGGGATTACCTCAGTCTGTGCACCTATATGCAGACTTGGCTCCCTCCACCCTTGAACGCAGAAGACTCATGCGACCTGTTACACTGGCACTACAAAAAGCGCAAGTGAAGTATCGTTGGGGGTTCCCTTTCAACTTGCAATTTCAATTGCGTTCTAAAAATTTCACAGTTCGCACACCTACTGAAGCATTGGAAATACTTCAACGTGAGAAAATACCTTATGATGAAAACGAAGCTCCACTGACCCGTCAGCCAAAGCTGAAAAGAGTCTGGCAACTCACCATATAAGAGATAACGTTCTCAAGTGCGTCACCCTGATTGACATTATATCTTGCAGGATTTTACTTGCTGGATCTAGTAAAGCTCCATACCCTCATGGAGATTTGACTACTGACCACCTATGTCTATTTGAAGTCTGTTCAGATATAAAGTTCCTGGATTTCGTTCTGGACTTAACATGCAAGTTAAACGAAGGGCATGATACCACTATTCCAGTTTTACACCAACACTTTTACCCTTTCTAACTTCCCATTTTCATTTCCTACTATTTGTTCTCTTTCTTTTTACCTTCTTATCTTTCATTCTGCTCCCCTTCTTCCCACCTGTTTTATGTTCTCGATTTACAGACCTATATACTCTCAGATGATTCCTTATGATGTTATGATAATAGGTTAATCTATTAGATCTGTCTCTGAATTTTACAAGATGGTGTTCTTTGTAAGAGATGTGGTGCTAGGCGGGATGGATTAACATGTTGCCTCACTCTTCAGGGTATTGCTGGGAGTCGGGGATCATGGGTGGTGATGAATCCCCTGCTCCTAACAGCCTTGTACGCCTTGATTTTATATTATTTGTTTTGTTCAATTTTATCGCAGTTTTATTTACTTTTATTTGCTTAACTGTACCTTTTCCTTATCCCCATCCAAATGTGTATCTCATATGGTATGGATTAAGTTTACATTTCAGTCATATCTTATTCAGGTTTACCCTATGTTTAGTGCTGTCGTTCTTCTGTCACCTTGTAGTTCCCTTTCATGATGTGTCGTGTCCTGTCTCATAATGTGAGGGGTTTTAATTCCCCTTTGAAGAGGAAAAAAGCATTTAGAGATTATCTTAAATATAATCCAGATATCATTGCTTTGCAGGAATCTCACTTTACTCCACAATCATATCCTAAATTCTTTCCCTCCAGGTTTAATAGATGCTTCATGGCCTCCTATATTAACAAAACTAGAGGAGTAGTAATTCTTCTTAATAATGAGCTCCCCATGTCTGTTCAGAACTCCCATGTTGATTCTGACGGACGTTATCTTATTTTAGAGGGACTCCACCTTCAATCTAAATTATGTATAATCAACACATATGCCCCAAATGATGATCCACTGACATTCTTTACTCTTATTGCTTCCAAACTACAAACTCTTCCTTATGACAAACTGATATGGTGTGGAGATTTCAATATGGTTTTTAACGGAGTTCTGGACAGATCGAGTACCACTCTATTTAGACGCTCGGGCACTCAACATAGACTTTTACTTAAAACATTTTCTGATAATGAGCTTGCGGACACGTGGAGGGAGCACAATTTAACTCAGAGAGGTTACACTTATTTTTCCCCAGCTCATGGACTCTACACTAGAATTGATTGAATCCTCACTAACTCAACCACTCTCTCACCTTCTCTATGCCCGAAATATTCCATGTGTGTGGTCTGATCACGAAATAGTTTTCGCATGTTTCCAATTTGGAAATAGATGTGCGACTCCATTTACATGGCGACTCAATGAGTCGACTTTATGTCGTCCACATATACGTAACCAGATAGAAACAGAACTTTTTGACTTCTTTACCACTAACAGTAATGACACCTCAGATGTGGGTTGGGTTTGGATGGCCCATAAGGCCTTTGTTAGAGGTAGACTTATAGCTATTTCTTCACGAATGAAAAAGATCGCAATAAGATACAGTCCACTCTTAAAAATAAATTAGCAAGATTAACTATAGCACATCAGAACAACCCTACTCCATATCTCTTACAAGCTCTGCGGACTACTAGGTTACAATTGGATGCGGTGCTTACGGAACATACAGAGAAGGCTTTGAGATGGACCCAGGCCACATATTATAAATGGGCAAATAAACCAGATCGTCTTCTGGCGTCCATGCTTAGACAGAAACAAAAACAAAATAGGATACACTGTATACAAATTAAACCTGGTGTTCCCACGTCTGACCCATCACGCATTTATGAGGTTTTTCATAATTTCTATTCCTCGTTATATAAAGATAATGCCACTCCCCCTTCTGCTAATACCATTGATACTTTTCATCGCTCTATCTCTCTTCCTTCAATTTCCTCCAATTCTAGAGAAGCTCTTAATGCTCCTATCTCATTTGAAGAGGTCTCTGCAACAATCTCAGATTTAAAAATTGGCAAAGCCCCAGGGCCTGATGGGCTATCAGCTATGTATTACAAGAAATTTAAATCCATATTAGTTCCACATATTGTTAATTATTGTAACAAATTATTGACAGGATCCCAAATGCCCCTTGATTTTCTGACGGCCTCCATAGTTCTTATCCCCAAACCTCAGAAAGATCCGCTCATCCCATCTAACTACCGTCCAATCTCATTGATTAATTTAGATACAAAAATATTTACATCCATTTTGGCCAAGAGATTAAATGCTATACTTCCTGATATTGTTCATAATGACCAAGTGGGATTTATTAGAGGTAGGCAGGCTCCGGATAATATCCGTAAAGTCCTTAATATAGTCAACTGGGCCTCTTCCACCTCCACTCCTGTTACGTTATTAGGGCTTGATATCGAAAAAGCCTTCGATACAGTATCATGGCCCTATTTATTTGGTGTCTTACAGATTATGGGTTTTTCAGGTCCGTTTGTTGATGCACTTCGCTTGATTTATTCTGGTTCTCAAGCCTACCTCAAACTCCCATCCTTCTCACCATCTCCAATTCAGATTGGATGAGGAACTCGCCAGGGGTGCCCCTTATCTCCAGCATTATTTGCTTTAGCCATGGAGCCCCTGGCGACACTTCTTCGAAACAATCCAGATGTATCAGGAGTTCCCATTGGAGATTCAATATATAAGGTGAACCTTTTTGCCGATGATTTGCTACTCACTATTAATAAGCCGCTCATTTCCCTACCCAATCTTTTTGCACTACTTGATAAGTTCTCTTCAATATCAGGACTGGTCGTAAATAGATCTAAATCTGAGATTTTGCATTGCCAAACTTCTAAATCTGTATCGGACCTCATTTCTCTCAACTTTAATCTAAAACATTCTTCTTCTTTCCTTCCTTACTTAGGTGTCTCTATTCCTACATCCCTCAGTGACATTTACAAGATAAACTATATATCTCTATTTAAAACTATTAGAGAGGATTTAAAAAAAATGGAATCTTCCACATATCTCTTGGATGGGGAGGATCCATTCAGTAAAAATGGTAATACTCCCGAAAATGTTATACTTCTTTCGCATGCTACCTGTTCCAATTAGGGTGGCTGATATTAAAAAATTACAATCTGAGATTTTCAATTTTATATGACGAGGTAAACGCCCAAGAATACCCAAATTGATTATGTATTATCACAAGAGGATGGGGGGATTATCAACACCTAACCTTCTTCTTTATTTCTGGGCAGCCAGGTTAGCCCAACTTCTTCTCTGTAATGCACCGAACTCATCTCCTAGATGGGTAACATTGGAAAACGACTTACTTTCTCCTTATACACTCCAAGCATTGATGTGGGTCACAAAACCGGTAGCTCCTTATATTAAGACCAGGGCTACTATATCCCTATATTCTATTTTACTGTGGCGATCTGTACGATTTAAGTCCCATCTACAATCCCATATCTCACTTGCTATGCCTATTCTACACAACCCACTGTTCCCTCCGGGTGTCCGAGGCTGGACATTTTCATGGTGGTATAGAAACAAATTACTTACATTGAACAACTTCTTAGTGAGGAATAGATTAATGAGTAAAGATACATTCATGTCCTGTTACAACCCACCTTTAGAAGAATCTTTTAGGATCTCTCAGGTATTTTCTTTTTTTACCTCATTGTTCCCAAAGGAAACTATAGTAGAAACATCCTTATTTGAGAAGTTAGCCCTATATTCTCCATTACAACCTGGTTCTCTCTCCAGAATCTATTTGACTCTTAATGCTCCTCCACCAGATACTAAACTTAAATTTATGTCCCAGTGGGAAGAGGACCTCCAGATAGACCTCTCTTTAACCCAATGGCACGACTGCTGCATTCAACTTAGCAAGGGAAGTTGGCAGGTATCTTTGGTAGAAACAGCTTTAAAGATTTTACATAGAACATATTTAGTTCCTACCAGACTACATGTTATCTATCCCTCAGTATCTCCATTATGTTTCAGGGGTTGTGAGATAGAGGGATCAATGTTACATATATGGTGGACTTGTCCTAAAGTTAAATCATTCTGGGAGGATATCATGTCACTCATTGAGTCGATTACAGGTAAACAACTCCCACTTGATCCAACTACCTGTTTACTGGGTCATAAACCCAAGGGAATATCTTATACTTGCTTTAAATTGATACAATTTATCCTATTAGCATCCAGGATTCATGTGGCATCTAAATGGCGCTCTCCAGATCTGTTAGTTAGCACTGTAATTACTCGCATAAATTCCATAATGATTTCTGAAAAACTAAATGCAATTCGAGCTGACTCAATGGAAATGTTCATCAAAATTTGGGACCCATGGATCTCCTCTTCTCACGCCCCGGACATATCCTACTATTTATCTTTATAATTTTTTTTTTTTCTGACAGCGCTTTCTGAATAACTATTGTATTACCGAAAATGCCATTCTCTGAGCAACTTATAGTCTATTTAACATTATTCTATTACTAATATCCATACACATATCCCCCCCTCCCCCCCCCACCCTTCCTACCTCTCCCATTAAGATTCTGTATGTCTGTTAATTTTTTTTTTGCAACTTCTTATTGAGCATTGCTTATTTTATGCTACATTTGATTCTACTCTACAAGTATGTTATGATTACATTGATATATGTATTATTGAGTTTTCAATACATTTCTCATTTTGACACTAAAAAAAAAAGACATATTGAGGGGAAATTCAAATAATTTAGCGCCACTTATTTTGCTTTAGCTGCGCCACATTTGCTTACAATGTTGCGCACACTATTAGCGCCACATATTCAGATAATTAGCACCTGATTTAGCTGATTGTTAGCCATTTTTTTAAAGGGGTGTGGTTAGGGTTTTTGTGCTATTAGCACCTTATTTTCAAAGGTTTAGCACCACTTTCAGATGCAAGTGTCGCAGCTAATACCATGTATACCTGGTATTAAATGATTTACTATTTGTGCTATTTGCCCCAAATTTTCAAAAGACCAAACACAGTTCTGAAAATGAGGCACAGGTAAAGGGGTACTCCACCCCTAGACATCTTATCCCCTATCCAAAGGAAGTTTGTGATGCCACGACTCCGCCCCGTGTGACATCACGCCCCGCCCCTCAATGCAAGTCTATGGGAGGGGGCGTGGCAGCCATCATGCCCCCTCCCATAGACTTGCATTGAGGGGGCGGGGCGTGACGTCACACGGGGCGGAGTCGTGACATAACGAACTTCCATTCCCGTGGTCGGGACCCAGACCCTCCAGCGTTTCCGGAGCAGAAACAGGTGGATGCCGCATGCTATATTGCAGGGGTCCCCAGCGGCGGGACCCCCATGATCAGACATCTTATCCCCTATCCTTTGGATAGGTGATAAGATGTCTAGGGGTGGAGTACCCCTTTAACACTCTTTGAGGCGCAAAATAAAGAGCCCTAATAACACAAGTCTTTGAATATTCCCCCTACTGGCTTCACGTGTCCTCGCCATAACTTTTCTCAGCTATTGCCATTCTCTTCATCCCCTTGACACTTTTATACAAGCCCCCTCCTCCACCATTACAACCACTGGTTTAGGAAATACACTCACTATAAAAGACTCTAGAGCTTTTTCAAGATGTTATCCATCAGTGGTTCCATGACCCCAGCAAGCCGGCGAATTCAACATCTCTTAAATGTTTCCTCGTTTCAATCGGTTTTGAAAGAAGCCAGCAGAATCCCAGGTGTTCCACACACATTTCAACAGCAAAAGCAACAAGGCAATTTTTCAGATGAAAGAATTAATGTTTTATAAGGTCACATTAAGAGCAAACTAAAAGGTTGCGCTATAGACAGTGCGCGCCGGCCGTTTCGTAAATTATAAAAAAGTAGCCTTTTTTTTCCTTTCTTCTGGGTCTTTAGTCTGAAGATATTGCATTTTATTTTGCAAGGAAAAAAATTGGAAACTTTCGTGACTGAACTTACAAGATGCAATTATGGACATTTATCACTTTCTAGAAGTTATTCCTATTTTATATTATTTTCTGTATTTTATCACTTATGGCTTAAGTGAACATTTATTAATACAAGCTACAGGTTGACTGCTAATCTTTTGTAATAAATTAAATTTCTGGAATAAAAAAAAAAATTTGAATTTACCATGCTCCAAAAAAAAAAAAAAAAGAGTGAATAAATGAGGGAATTCTAGATATGGAAGATTTATGAAAATTGTCTTAGCAAGGATTCGTTATATCATGCCGCTCCTCTGTTCTTGGTGACTAGAGGCTGTTCCGAAACATTATTATGCATATTGTACATTTCTGATAGCGCTGGTGAATGGCTGGAGTTTCCTGCAGTCTAAAAAATTGAATTATGGACAGGTAATTTAAGTGCATACGTAAACTAATGGATACAAAATAGACATTACTCTATAAGAGCTAGGAAGGAAAAGGCTCTTTATGATATTTATTTAGTGCTTAAAATTAAATATAGTCAGAGCACATTTAGGTATAAATTAATATGCTATACACTAGCGTTTTCCAGCATTTTTTAGCTTGGGCAACACCTCATACCGACACTACCCCCCCACCCATACAGTTTGCCCTTTCTACATAGGACCCTTCTTTAGTTAGCCTGTAGTCTGCCCCCTGTAGGTAGCTTTCCCCCTGTGTATAGGGCTTCTCTGCAGTGAATTTTTCCTTGTAAGTAGCTTTACCCCTGAATACAGGAACACCCTGTAGTTAGCCTGCCCCTGTAGGCAATGTCCCCCCTGTGTGTATGGCTCACCTGCAGTTAGCTTGCCCTCATAAGTAGTTTGACCACTGTATATAGAAACACCTTAATATTATTTACAGATCAAATAGATAGAAAGAAAGAAGATATACCTTATTTATCGGGGTATACCACGCACCGGCCTATAACACGCACCCTCATTTTACCAAGGATATTTGGGTAAAAAAAGTTTTTTACCCAAATATCCATGATAAAATGAGGGTGCGTGTGTGCGCGTGTATACCCCGATATACCCCCAGGAAAGGCAGGGGGAGAGAGGCCGTCACTGCCCACTTCTCTCCCCCTGCCTTTCCTGGGGTCTAGAGCGCTGCTGTCGGCCCTTTTCACCCCCTGGTTATCAGGGGGAGGGAGAGAAGGGGCAGCGGCACCCATTGCCGGCGCCACTGCCCCGTTGCCTCCCCCCATCCCCGGTGGCATAATTACCTGAGTCGGGTCCGTGCTGCTCCAGGCCTCCGTCGTGCGTCCCCGGCGTCGTTGCTATGCGCTGAACGGCGCGGCGCATGACGTCAGAGCGCCGCGCCATGCATAGCAACGACGCTGGGGACGCACGACGGAGGCCTGGAGCAGCGCGGACCCGACTCAGGTAATTATGCCACCGGGGATGGGGGGAGGCAACGGGGCAGCGGCGCCGGCAATGGGTGCCGCTGCCCCTTCTCTCCCCCTGGCTGTCGGCGCCGCTTCTCTCTCCCTGGCTATCGGCGCCGGGACCGATAGTCAGGGGGACAGAACGGGCAGCGGCGCCGATAACCAGGGGGTGAAAAGGGCCGACAGCAGCGCTCTAGACCCCAGGAAAGGCAGGGGGAGAGAAGCGGGCAGCGACGGCCTCTCTCCCCCTGCCTTTCCTGGGGGTGTTTCGGCGTATAACACGCACACAGACTTTAGGCTAAAAATTTTAGCCTAAAAAGTGCGTGTTATACGCCAATAAATACGGTATGTGGTGTCCCAGCACAAGTGGCTGTCCTGTAGTTGAGGACTGACTCGGGCAGCCTGGCAGAACATAGTGTTGGGCCCATTGGAGTTCCTTTTCACTATAAATTATGTGTACCGTATATTGTTATATAAAATAATATATTTTTCTTGAATTAATTTGGTTATTATTTTATGTATGTAAGTTTAATGTTTTAATGTGCCTTTAAAATATGTGAGCAGCAGCCCCATGTGACCAGGTGAGCCAATGATGATCAACAAAGGCCACTAAACACATACAGAGGTAACCGACAAGCAACAACAATTTAACCCCAGAAAGGAGTTAACTAAAGCCTCTATATAGATATGTGTTCAAAGAATATTAAAATAACCTTTATTCAATTAGGGTAGAGATGAATAAAAAAAAAACACACACTTAAAAACACTTCCCCAATCACATAAGATTATTGTCTATTAGATCGATATTGACAGTCCCTATCCATTGGCCTAAACCAGTTACAATCGGCGTCTAATCTGATGTAAAAGAACAGTGTTGAACACTTGTGACCGTATGGAGCACAGAGGTTAACCGTATGAAAGAGAGTGTAACCTGTGTACCACAGCCTGGTACTCAATGAGAGAAATGTAATTTCTACACTGTACTCTGCTATGACTGGCTAACCCAAACAGTAGGGCTCAAAAACAGTCAATGGGACTGTCTAATACTTTCTATGTATCCCCAATACTTGTATGTATTGCATTATTCCTGCTGTGCACCACAGGACTGGTGCTTATTGGGCTTATTATGCCCACTGTAATTATTGTTTAGACATGCATATTGATAGAATTCGCAGCTGATGTGTTGGGGAAGCAATTTAAAATGTCAGACTGTCAGACCCCCCGACATGTTTTGCCACTCACGTGGCTTTATCATGGCTGTCTGTATTCTCTTTGATAAAGCCACGTGAGTGGCGAAACATGTCGGGGTCTGACAGCCTGACATTTTAAATTGCTTCCCCAATACATCAGCAGCGAATTCTATCAATATGCATCTCTAAACAATAATTACAGTGGGCATAATAAGCCCAACAAGCACCAGTCCTGCGGTGCAAAGCATGTGGTGTCCCGGTACCGTATTTCATATGTTACCTTTGTAGAGGTCCCCACAGTCAGAGTCCCTAGGAACGTCGCGGTCCCTCTTCTATAGTTATCCCCTTGTCACCCCTTAGTTAGTCTATATCTGTATAGAAATTTATATAAATATAAGTATAAATATGTATATATTTAATTGCCTACCTGTTCAGCATAGCAGGACCTGCAGGTCACGTGATTAGGTTAAGAACTAATCACTATGGTTTTGCTACAGGACCTTTGGAGGTTCTCATGACGTGGTCACCCACAATACAATATAACGGTGAGTGACAGTTGTTATGGACCAATCAAAAACGGCCAGCCCCTGTCCATATAAGGGAGCTGCGCCATCTTGATCGCTCTCTTGGGTTGCTGATTCTGGAAGAGGTAGGACCTCCGCAGCTTACAAGACAATTTACTAGGCCAAAACCTTGCGGCCTCAGCCTATATCAAAGCAGTTATACTAAGCAATTCCCCGCTACCCTCCGCAAGATCACTGGACTTAAACGTACCCTTAAATCCAGCGGATCTATGCTACAAATCCCTAAGAAGCTAAATTGAGCTTATCTGATCCCAACCAACTGTCAATCTCTGCTCAGCTATATCTATAGAGACTCTGTTATCTGGACTGTTACTATTGCTGCATGTACAGAAATTCTTCAGTAAAAGTTTCTGCAAGTTTTCAGTTAACAGTGGTTGTGGACAATCCTTTATTCTACATTCACCTATTGCTCTTGGGAAGGGTGGCAATGGGCCTATCAAGATTACCGTATTTAACCCTCACCCTGGCGTCACGAGTGACAAGGGTTAATAGCGCCCTTTACTACTGAACAGAAACACCCTAACTACCCTCCACCCTACACCCCACAAGGCTTTATCCCCCAACGCCTCCACAAAGCCTTTTTGTTGTCGCGCGAACAGGATTCGGGTGTGTGTCTGCTGCTGTTGACACTAGTGAAAGTGTACTCCCCCCCAGAAAGTAACGGACTTTATTCATGTGTCGCAGACCGCATTACAGTGTACAAGAGCGGTGCTTGTGGTGCAAGTTGCAAGGGGGCCACGCGAAAAGTAAGGGGGAGGCGAACATTTATGTGCAGCAAGAATGTGTAAACTGCAAAACGAATTCATGCTACGATCCTCTGGTCGGCACAGGAAGAGTTAATCTGCTACCAGAGAAGCGTGCGAAAAAGGCCCGCGCTGCGCCACGTCCCACCCCTGGGCGTGGCTATCAAGTTGCTGTGTCGCAGCCAAAAGGGAACTTGTAAACAGAGGAGTCATTTCTGGGAGGACAGGAAGTCGTGGCTGCACCGATGACGTCATTCCTGCCGGCCGCCATTTTGGGGAAGCCCATCATAAAAGACATCACGCACAGCGACCTCTTCAGTCTGCACAGGGAGCCGGAGAGTACAGACATGGTGGAGAGCAGCGTTTCACGTGGTGAAGATAGCAAAATGGCGCCGGAACAGCGGAAAGTTGTGGCAGTCGCAGCCCGACTTTTCCAAGAACTTGCTGACAGTCTGCAGCGGTTGTCATTAGATGAAGAGGGGGCCTGCAATCTTCCCCCACTGCCTGATGATAATGACGATTGGCCAGACACACCTCCAGCGGAGAGCGCAGGGACACCTGGAGGTGCATCACCGGTGAGATTGTCCCCTCCCCACAGAACTTGGGGCTCGTGGCCCGAAATCCCATCAGAGAAGTCTGCAGTGAGTACACCGCCAGAGGCGGCCTTTTCTTCCTCCTCCAGCCCTGAAGCTGAACCGTGCACGACCGTGCTCACCAGATTTGCCCCAGTGAATCTTTGGGGACGAGCCGGGGACTCATCGAGTATATGCACGTGGTTCTACAACCCATACCTGGGAAGCCACTCCCACCAATTCCAGCCACACAAAGGGAAAGGGCCCGTCAAGAAGCCGAGCTGGCTGAGCTGATGGATAAACTAAAGGCCCGACACAGAGAAATTTACGCCCCTAAGCATGTGCATTTGCCTCCTGAGAAAAGAATTCGCTACCAGGAGAATACTAAAGAAATGGAAGCATTATTCATCCGCAAATTTACTCAGTTGCTCTTTAGAACGACGGAGAGCAACTGTGGCCAAGTTTGACAAGGTCAGAGGTTATGGGACACTCCTAGATTGCCATACAGGGCAAACCATCCTCGTAAACCGGCGAGCAGTACAGAGGCCATATCTTCACAAAAAGTTCTACTCCCTGGAGGTGGGTGAAATTGTGAAATACACCCCCGTCCAGAGCCTGCGTGGAGAATGGGTCACAAGACCAACAGCCCCAACACAGCTTCCCTTCAAATACTTTGCATCTACAGATTGGGAATCGGATCCATTCAACTTGAGGCCGAAATGGTCTGCTCCGGATGCCTCCACCACCGTACTCAAGGAGGAGGAGCCTCCAAAACGTCAATCATCTTCTGTGTACAGTAAAAAGCCAAATCCCGCTCAAGATCAAGAAAGTAAGCCCAAATTGCGAGCACCAAAGACCGTACCTAGACCCTCTCGGAGCAATGAGAGTTTGCCTCCTGCACAGGTACCAACGTATGTACCAAGGCCCTCTTCCGACGTGGAGAGTTTGCCTGCTTCCAGGGTACCGAAGAAAGTGTTTTGGCCCACTCCTGGCATGGAGATGGTGCTAAAACCTTATGCAAAAACCTTGGTCCTGACCAGTAAACCCCTGGTCACCTGGAGTCCTACTGTTGCCCATTCTACTCTCACCAATGTGGTGTGGGAGAATTACATTAACTCCTCGTCTCCTCAAGATGTTGGGAGGTATAGAGGATCTACAAGAGGCACAAGAAGATTCCGGAGAAATGTCTTTTGAAGGACTGTAAAGTAATGTTTATTGCTTTTCTATGCTAACCACTTTTGTTTTTTTCAGTAACCAAGTTCAAGACATGTGCCTAGCAGGACTGTGCTAAGATTGTTACAGTTTCAAGTTCAGCAACGTAACCATCAAGCTTTGTGCCTGACCATCAGGTCAAGAGACTCCTAGCCAGTAGGAGATTCGTAAGTTTTGTTCCCGGTTGATATGGGGCAACCGGGAAATATAGACTCCTAGTGTAGGTGGACTGCAGATCCTTACACGTCTGTTCTATGTACATAACCCTATATTCATAGGACTCTCTTGCTAAAATTTGCACTTATCAGGTGTATGCGCCTGACCCTTGTTGGAGTGTTAATAAATGTGTAAGCTTGTATAATAAAAATGTCTATGGTTCCTGTACACAGAAAAAAAATAGCTTTGTGTCTGTGTACATAAAAAGTAAGTAAGTGTTGTACACGGAAAATTGTCCGCTAGATGCACATGTACACCAAAAACAAAAGACAAAAATAATTCTTGTATACATGTACATACAAATATATAAAAATACTAAAAAGGTGTTTTAGTAGTTGCTAAATAGGTGACTCTCCCGGCTCCTCCGAGAGTAGCATTTCAGTCGCCAATCGCTAGCACCTGTCTCAACAAAAATAATAGGGTAACTTACCCTTAAGATAGCAAGACTAGCTAGTAAGCAGTACAGTGGTCCCTCAACATACGATGGTAATTTGTTCCAAATGAGCCATCATTTGTTGAATCCATCGTATGTTGAGGGATTCGTGCAATGTAAAGTATAGGAAGCTGTACTCACCTGTCCCCGCCGCTCGCGATGGTGTCCCCGCCGCTCCCGATGGTGACCCCGGGCGTCCGCTGGGCTCTCCTGGTAATCTACGGTCCTCTGCTTGGCTCTCCTGGTCTTCTCCGGTCCTCTGCTGTCTTCTTCGGTCCTCGGCTTTCTTCCGCAAGGTCTTACTAGGCCTGCGTAGCGACGTCATTACGCAACTGCGTACGCCATTCCTAATGGATGACGTGCGCAGCAGCGTATTGATGTCACCGGAGAGGGCCGAGAAGACACCGGAAGACTAGCGCTGGACCCGGAGGGCACCCCGGAGCATCGTGGAGGGGTAAGTAATACTTACCGCACCACACGGGGAACATTAAGCTGCTATCCGGCAGCAGCTTCAGCATTTTGTGCTGCCGGATAGCACTTAATGCGATGGCCCCGACATAAAAAAGCATCGTGTGTCGATGCTGACATCGACATGCGATGGCCTCTGAGAGGCCATCGTATGTCAATTTGATCATATGTCGGGCCCATCGTAGGTCGGGGGTCACTGTACTTGCACACATAGTATTTAAATTACTCACTTAAATGTACTACCTCAGTCTTCTTCAGTACATACACAAAAACAAAAATATGTCTCACATTCAAGAAACACTTAGGAATTGTAGCCTATTGATATCCAATTCCTGCCACTTTTAGGTACACTCATATTTCTCTTTTCTCTTTATTACGTGCATGAGCTGCTCTACCTGGCCAGTAGGTGCTCTTGCGAGCTAAAGATTAGACACATATTTCTAAAGGTAACCTAGGTAGGTTATACTGTTGTGTTCTAGGGGTAAGTAGGGTGTAGCCGATAGACCCTAGTAGCTAACCTTATTGGTAGAGAGCCTCGGGCAAGCCAATATACCCTTCTGTGTACTAACAGGTGACTCATCGTTGCAAAAAGAAAAAAATGTGGTTAGATTTCAAAAATGTTTAGTCAGCTTGAAACTAAAAGTATAGAAAGCTGTATATAAATGTCTAGTTAGCCTCATAAATGTTATAGAGAGCTATAAAAATGTCTAAGGAGCTAGAAACTAAAGGTTAGAAAGCTTCAACAATGTCTAGATAGCTTCAAAATGTCTATATAGCTTCAATATTGTCTAGTCAAGATGCTAGTCAGAGTAACAAGAAAGTACAAAGGTGTTTAATGTTTACTCAGATTTTGTCAGGATGTATAGAAGGTATAAATAATCCTGTCCTAGTTCTAGTTCCTCTGCCTTAGGGGACAGGCGTCGGGGTCGACTTGTTTTAAGTAAGGGGGTTTGTGGTGTCCCGGTACCGTATTTCATACATTACCTTTGTAGAGGTCCCCATAGTCAGAGTCCCTAGGAACCTTGGGGTCCCTCTTCTATAGTTATCCCCTTGTCACCCCTCAGTTAGTCTATATCTGTATAGAAATTTATATAAACATAAGTATAAATATGTATATATTTAATTGCCTACCTGTTCAGCGTAGCAGAACCTGCGGGTCACGTGATTAGGTTTAGAACTAATCACTATGGTTTTGCTACAGGACCTTTTGAGGTTCGTGATCACCCACAATGCAATGTAACGGTGAGTGACAGTTGTTATGGACCAATCCAAAACGGCCAGCCCCTGCCTATATAAGGGAGCTGCGCCATCTTGATCGCTCTCTTGGGTTGCTGATTCTGGAAGAGGTAGGACCTCCGCAGCTTACAAGACAATTTACTAGGCCAAAGCCTTGCGGCCTCTGCCTATATCAAAGCGGTTATACTAAGCAATTCCCTGCTACCCTCCGCAAGATCACTGGACCTAAACGCACCCTTAAATCCAGCGGCTCTATGCTACATAATCTCTAAGAAGCTAAATTGAGCTTATCTGATCCCAACCAACTGTCAATCTCTGCTCAGCTATATCTATAGAGACTCTGTTATCTGGACTGTTACTATTGCTGCATGTACAGAAATTCTTCAGTAAAAGTTCCTGTAAGTTTTAGTTAACAATGGTTGTGGACAATCCTTTATTCTACATTCACCTATTGCTCTTGGGAAGGGTGGCAATAGGCCTATCAAGATGACAGAATTTAACCCTCACCCTGGCATCACGAGTGACAAGGGTTAACAGCGCCCTTTACTATACTGAACTGCAACACCCTAACTACCCTACACCCCACAAGGCTTTATCCCCCAACGCCTCCACACATACAAGTATTGGGAATGCATAGAAAGTATTAGACAGTCCCTATACTCAATACCATCTGAACTGTGACTTTCCATTGTCTGGTTTTGAGGCCTACTGTTTGGGTTAGCCAGGCATAGCAGAGTACAGTGTAGAGATTACATTTCTCTCATTGAGTACCATGCTGTGGTACACAGGTTACACTCTCTTTCATACGGTTAACCTCTGTGCTCCATACGGTCACAAGTGTTCAACTCTGTTCATTTACATCAGATTAGATGCCGATTGTAACTGGTTTAGGCCGATGGATAGGGACTGTCAATATCGATCTAATAGACAATAATCTGATGTGATTGAGGTAGTGTTTTTAAGTGTGTGTTTTTTTGATTCACCTCTACCCTAATTGAATAAAGGTTATTTTAATATCATGTGAGCCAATGAGACCCCAAAATCTCCCTCTGTATAGTGAGGTACAGGGGAGGAGTTAGTCAGTCTGATACCATCTAGGCTCCTGAGCAACAGCTAAGCTGAGGTGTGCTGTGTTATGTGTCCTGAACTGAGGCCTACTTCAGTTTATTCCTGGTCATCCTACAAGTGTCACTCGCTGGAGAACTACATGTCCCTGCAGAATCAGTTACAGAGCCTTGGAAGGACCCTAGTTGCCAAAACCGCAAATTCTACAATTCTGTCCGGTGAAGAGCACCACAAGTCTCAGAACGGCAACAAGGCTCGCAATAAGTCCAGCTGTTTGTGTTTTACCAACCTCACAAGCTCAGTAAAAGCAGTATCTGGTAACCTCATGTTGGTGTGTTTTTTTTAACTCATCATGTCTGGCCCAGGAAGACGGCTTCCCACCTTCGGACCGTGGTTTGGATAAACAGTGTCCTGGCGTCACAAAGTGATCAAGGTATGTCTTACTTACACCCAGTGGCTGCCACACACACACACACACACACACACACACATATATATATATATATATATATATATATATATATATATATATTACATAAATGATACCAGATGGTGATGATACCAGACAATAGCCTCATCCCTCCCCCCAGCATTGTGCCCTAATGTTATTTTTAATACTCGCAGCAGAGTGAACATTATCCCTGGGAAGCTTTTTGGATACATTGCTATTCTCTGGCTCCTGGGGTCACAGTCATTTCAATTCTGTATTTGACATTTAGAATTGTTTCTTTAGTTCGCTGTATGTTTATATATTTCAGCTTCCTTAGCCAACAGCACATTTCAAGAAACTTGTTGGAAAGCGGCTGACACAGACTTCGGACCAGCACCTTGTGTTCTTGTGTCTTGTATTCTGCTTCTTTTTTTAAGATGTCAAATTAAGTTACTCATAGACAGGGAGATCACTGCCCCCCCCCCCCCCCCAGTCAAAGCTAGCTGTAAAATGTCCATGTACAATAATACTTGCACAAGTGAAGATTCTGACATGTTTTATTCATCCTCCTTTAATAATTCAGGTGCTTCAGCTGGATGTGATTTCAATAATTCTGGGAAACTTCACTACATGAGCCTTCATATATAGTGGATGCGCTGGAAGGAAATGAGAAACATGTGCAACAAATAATTGGGAAGACACATAATATCGCTGTCATTCAGGTAGCTGGAGGTTTAGAAGAGCCAAGGAGGTAGCCCGAATATCTGTGACAGAATTCACTACTCATGAGGTTGGCTCGAATCATGCATTTCAGCTGACTTCCACAATTCACCTGTCAATGACGTGCAAACTTTTGAAAAACTTTTTGAGTAAGTGAAAAATGAATAGAAGTGATCAAAATGACAAGCGAGGGAGAAAAAACATTGAAACAGTATCTGAAGACATCGCTCCTGCCTCATATGTTCCTCCCTGTCCAAAGAGAACTATGTGATGACGAGATGTAAATGGAATGATCCTTTAATAAGAGCGGAGGGGGTTATAGGGGGGGGGGAGCAGGGTGAGATTTGGCTGCGGCTCTTACTGGCATATACAAAGCGAGAGGTAGTGGATTATACATGTGGCATACAGCATGGCTTTAATAATGAAAGTTCATTCTATTATACAGTATATTTTCTGCAGCTGGTCTTATTCTGTATATTCATTTTTTGTAGGAGTAAGATTTTCTTGCTTCCATTGTTTACCCTTATATACAGTATTTCAATCTTTATATCTTTCTATAATTTATCTCTTTATACAGTATTATATAGAGATTCCAAAATTTCTTCCGTATTTCCTTTCTTTCTTAATTTCCTTATTCTTTCCTCTTCACTCCTTCTAATTTATTTCTTTCCTTCCTTTCATCCTTCCTTCCTTCTTCCCTTTATTCCTCATTCCCTACTTTTCTTTCCTCTCTTCCTCTTTCCCCCCCTTACTTCATTCTCTACCCTTCTTTATTAGTTCTTTCCCTCCCTCCCTAAATGTATTTCTTCCTACACCTCTTCCCTCCCTTTCTCCTTTCCCTCTTTTCTTCCCTTCTCTTTTCCTATATTCCTCCCTCGCTTTATTCCTTCCTTCCACTTTCCCTTCTTAAATCCTTCTTTTGGCCATGTTCCCACAACAAAAGTGAAATCCAGCAGAAAAATTCTGCTCAGAAATTCTGTTGCAGCAGAGTCCCATTGTTTTTCAGGGGATTCTGCTGCAATGTGTACATAGCAGAATTTCAGCCACAGATGTTTCCGCCCTTGGTATTCCCGTGTCTGGTGAAAGAATGAACATGTTAATTATTCTGGCAGGATGTGCTAGGAAATGCATTGCTGTCCATGTAGATGGCCCACCTCCGAGCGGTCCTAGTGCTGACCTGTTCTAGCCGGCACCGACTATTAGTAGAATGTCCACCTGTGTTTTCTGTCTTTTGTTTCTCACTTCTGTGCAAAAAAACAAACAAACAAAAAGAATTTCCAATTTCTCAAAATCAATAGGGCTTTTTGCTATATGCTATTATATGCTAATTTGGGATACAGTTCTATATTGCAGCTACTGTAACAAATCCACATACGGTACCCAATAACTGCACTATTGTGCTAGGTTTACAAAAAAAAGACACGCAGCCACTGGGCACTTAGTTCTATGTGGTATGATTTATCTGTATGTGGTAGCTACAATATGGGCCCATAGCCTTGAAATTACTTGACTATAAATTTGTAGAATAAAATAAATAATACAGTGGTCCCTCAACATACGATGGTAATCCGTTCCAAACGGACCATCGTTTGTTGAAATCATCGTATGTTGAGGGATCCGTGCAATGTAAAGTATAGGACAGTGGTCTACAACCTGCGGACCTCCAGATGTTGCAAAACTACAACACCCAGCATGCCCGGACAGCCGATGTCGCCATCCATCGCTGTCACCGTGTCCCCGGGGTGTCCCTGACGCTCCGGCAAGGCCTCTGCTTCCCCGGCAACCGCGCTCTCCGTCGCCGCTCCTATTGGATGACGGGACGGCGTGCACAGCGACGTGATGACGAAGATGAAGAGCGCCGACGATGCAGGGGATCCTGAAGAGGACGCGCCGGAGCCCCGAGGACAGGTAAGGGATCGTCAGCGGACCACACGGGGCACCGTAAACGGCTATCCGGGGGCAGCTGAAGCAGTCTGCGCTGCCGTATAGCCATTTTTTGCGATGGCCCCAACATAAAAAAGCATTGTATATTGATGCTGCCTTCAACATGCGATGGTCTCTGAGAGGCCATCGCATGTTGAAATTATCGTATGTCGGGGCCATCGTAGGTCGAGGGGTCACTGTATATTCCATTCCATTTTACTCTATTGCCTCTAATTTTAGTTCTTGCCTTCTCTTGTCTTCTGAGCACAAAATCTTTTTAAAAAGAGTCCATGTGAAGCATTATTTTAAATCCAAGGATCTACATGGAGACCTGATCTCAACTTCATCTAACACTTTCTAAACGACCTGGAACATTGATTGTGAACTAGACCTCAATAATGCTCTTCTGGATGAATGGGCAAAAAATTCCCATAATCTTGTAAAAAGTCTTCTGAGAGGACCTGTTGGTATGGGATGTCAAGAAAGCTTCTGTAGGTTTGAATGTTAGGTGTCATACACTTTTATCCAAATATTAGTCCATATTATGTACTATATATACTCGAGTATAAGCCGAGTTTTTGAACACGATTTTTCGTGCCGAAAACGCCCCCCTCGGCTTATACTCGAGTGAACTCTCCGCCTGTCAATCCCTTCAGTGGTCTTCAATCTGCGGACCTCCAGATGTTGCAAAACTACAACTCCCAGCATGCCCGGACAGCCATCGGCTGTCAGGGCATGCTGGGAGTTGTAGTTTTGAAACATCTGGAGGTCCGCAGGTTGAAGACCACTGCGGCCTTCGTCATCATCCAGACCCCCCCCCCCCACTTTTAGTTTTCTACTCACCTCCCCTCTGTGGGAAGGAAGGGTGAGCTGGTCCAGGCCATCTATGCTGCAGGGACCAACCGGTGGGAAGGGTTTGTCGTTCCAGGCTGTCCATTTTTACCGGGAGGCCCTCTTCTCCATTCCGAACAGGCCCCAGACTAGTGACGTTGACATGACGATGACACACAGGGACGTCCATGCGCAGCAGACGTACCTGCACATGAACGTCCCTGTGCGTCATCGTCAAGGCAACGTCACTAGTCCGGGGCCGGGCCCGGAGCGGAGAAGAAGGCCTCCCAGTGAAAATGGACAGCCCGTAACAACTAACCCTCCCACCGGACGGTCCCTGCAGCATAGATGGCCTGGACCAGTTCACCCTCTCTTCCCACCGAGGGGAGGTAAGTACAAAACAAAAGGGGGGGGGGGGGCTGGATGATGACAAAGGCCGCAGTGGTCTTCAACCTGCGGACCTCCAGATGTTTCAAAACTATAACTCCCAGCATGCCTGGACAGCCGATGGCTGTCTGAGCATGCTGGGAGTTGTAGTTTTGCAACACCTGGAGGTCTGCAGGTTGAAGACCACTGATAAGGGATGAAGGGGGGGAGTGATGACAGGGTGAAAATGACAGGATGATGATGACATGGGTGATAATGACGGGGTGATGATGATGGGGTGATGATGATGGGGTGAAAATGATAGGGTAATGATGAGGGTGTTAATGACAGGGTGGGGTGATGACATGGGGGGGGTATGATGTATTTCCCACCCTAGGCTTATAGTCAAGTCAATAACTTTTCCTGGGTTTTTGGGTGAAATTAGGGGCCTCGGCTTATATTAGGGTCGGCTTATACTCGAGTATACAGTGATCCCTCGACTTATGATGGCCCTGACATATGATCATTTCAACATATGATGGCCTCTCAGAGCCCATCGTATGTTGAAGGCAGCCTCGACATATGATGCTGCTGTGTGTCGGGGCCATCGTACAAACAGCTATGTGACAGCCCTGACAACTTCAGTAACTGACAGATAGTTGTTTAATGTGCCCCGTGTGCCCCGTTCTGCCTCCTGTTACTCACATGCTGTCCTGCTAACACATGCAGGCTTCCACTGTGAGCTCCGTGTAAGCCCCGCCCCCCAGTGCAGCCATAGCCAATAGCCTGCAGCATCTTGCTGCAGGCATCCAATGAGCTGCTGGCTGCCCTCCCCTTCCTTTCCTATAGAGCTGTAGTCGGCAGGATGGTAATGGAGGACATTCTATCCCCCCTGAAGGTATTTAAAGAACTGTACAGTACTGTATGCGATGTCACACATCACATACAATACATAGACACACTATACACCCCATACATCAATGTTTCCCTATCAGTGTGCCTCCAGCTGTTGCAAAACTATAACTCCCAGCATGCCCAGACAGTCAATGGCTGTACATGCATGCTGGGAGTTGTAGTTGTGCAACAGCTGGAGGCACCCTGGTTTGTTAAACACTCCCCATACACTCCACATACAATGGTCATCCCAGAACCAATTAGCAGTTTCCCATAGAGATATGTATTCAACATACAATGGTTCCGAGGCCCCAGAACCAATTACCATTTTTACATAGACATATGTACTCGACATATGATGGTTTCAACATATGATGGTTCTCCTGGAACCAATTAATATCATATGTTGAGGGACCACTGTATACAGTATGTATATAAAATTTCACAGTAATCATAGTGGATTCGCTGGCCTGACTGCACAAAAGGTTAATGTAGTTCCATGGGTTTTCCAGCGTTACAATGTCCAACTAGAGCAGTTTGGGGCACCTGTGATGATATATATGTTGGTGCTAAGAGACAGAATCCAGGGTCTGGAGCTGATGCAACAATGAATAGTTTACTCAACAAGTCTTCTACACAAAATGGAGACAGTCTTTAACAAAGAGTCTCTATCCAGTGGGCTAGGAAGGAGTTACTCAAGGTAAAAGATGGTCACAGCCAAGCTGGATTAGCCTGTTTTAGTTCCTCACTATAGGGGACTGACTGCCATCACTGGGGACCACCAAACTCATGGTAAATCATGTATACAAGTACAGCGGGAAAACAGAAGAATATTATTGTCACCGGTTACAGATACCCAAAGTCTACTCATAAAATGTTGGATGGCTTAAAAAATTATGGGGATGTGTAAAGAAAAGAAAAGTAAAGATCTCTGCAGTGTTCAGAAAAACACCATACTACACTACTACACACAGTATACAATAAAAATACATAATATTTTTTTTCACTCGCATGAAAAATCTGATCGGAGTAATATTGTATATGGCCTATCTGCGCCATCGTCCATCCTCTCGCAGGTCTGACTCGGGGGGCCCTCTGCGCTCACCTTCCACTGTCATGGTTGCTGGGGAGGGGTGTAGTGGCAGGAGCAGTACAAGCTCCAGCAGCAGCCGCCTGAGTCTACAGTCGATGATGAGTAGCTTTCTTCACCCACATAGTGAAGCAACTCATCAGCAGCAGGTAGACATGGAGCAGGACCTGAACCAGCAGGTGGTGTCATACCTTGACATGCCCATGCCAACACACCTTGAAGATCCGCTGGACTTCTGGGCAGCCAAACTTGATTTGTGGCTGCAACTAGCAGAGTTTGCCCTGGAAAAGCTGTACTGCCCGGCCAGTAGTGTGCCATCAGAGCGGGTGTTTAGTGCGGCGGGGACCATAGTAACCCCAATGAGAACTCATCTGTTCGTGAAAAATGTGGAGAGACTGATCTTTGTAAAGATGAATCAGGGATGGATCAGCCAGGATTTCCACCCACCAATGCCTGATGCATCATAGTAGATTGACTATGGTGCCACACCAACACTTCATAAATATGGATAGTGCAAAATATGTTTAAAGGAAAACTGTCAGATATTTTCTCCCGCACTATCCACAGTACTGGTGGATAGTGCATGAGACGCTGATTAAAACTAGCCCTACCTTATCCGGATCCGCCCGGCCGTTCGCCTGCAATTGTAGTTTTATTCTATGTGTATATCTTGCTGTAACTGGCACGGTCGGGCTTCTGCAGGTTAACTGGCACTGACGTTAGTGCCGCTTATGAATATTCATCCCCCCAGCTCTCCCTCTCTTCGCCGCTCCTAACTAGAGGGAGGGGGGATGAATATTCATAAGCGGTGCTGACGTCAGTGCCAGTTAACCTGCAGAAGCCCGCCCGTGCCAGTTACAGCAAGATATACACATAGAATAAAACTACAATTGCGGGCGAACGCCCGGATCCGGATAAGGTAGGGCTAGTTTTAATCAGCGTCTCACGCACTATCCACCAGTACTGTGGATAGTGCGAGAGAAAATATCTGACAGTTTTCCTTTAAGGTGCTGCTGCCGAGTTAGGCTGGGTTCACACTACGTTTTCTCCCATACGGGAGCGCATACGGCAGGTGGGAGCTAAAACCTCACGCTCCCGTATGCCTTCGTATGCGCTCCTGTATGTCATTCATTTCAATGAGCCGACCGGAGTGAAACGTTCGGTCCGGTCGGCTCATTTTTGCGCCGTATGCGCTTTTACAACCGGACCTCAAACCGTGGTTGACCACAGTTTTAGGTCCGGTTGTAAAAGCGCATACGGCGCAAAAATGAGCCGACCGGACCGAACGTTTCACTCCGGTCGGCTCATTGAAATGAATGACATACAGGAGCGCATACGAAGGCATACGGGAGCGTGAGGTTTTAGCTCCCACCTGCCGTATGCGCTCCCGTATGGGAGAAAACGTAGTGTGAACCCACCCTTACAGACATTCCTCAGCATCAGACCACAAGTAAGTATTGAGGATATGCATTAGCTAAAACTTAACTTTTCTTAGGATAAAATATACTCACTCAATTTTTTTTTAAAAATCAAACAAAAGAAAAGGTGTGCAAAAACACCATGTGCCACCTATACCACCAAGTATTGATGTGATGCAAAGACCTCTAAAAGGTGGAAGGGAACAACGTGTGGTCCATTTTAACTGGTGAGGGTAAAAACTTCCCCTGTAAGGCCCTACTCTCGCATTAATTCACTTCTTTGCAATTGTTACTCACCCTAAAAGGGAGGCCCCACACAAGAACCTCTCCCTATTTGCCCCTACAAACACTGCCATTTCCCAGGGTTTTTAGGTGGAAATAGAGAGAGAGAGAGAGTTTCCTGTGTGGGGCTGCCCTTTTAGGGTGAGAGAAGGGAATTTATAGGGCGTTGTTCCCTTCTATACGTTTTTTGCACACCTTTCCTTTGGTTTGATAAAAAAACACAAAAAATTGGAGGCCATATATTTTATACATATTATTAAAAGTTAAGTTTTACCTAATACATATACTCAATACTTACTTGTGCACACTAACACTTTTACAAAAGAGACCGTTTTCTTCTGCCTACCTGCCTCAGCTACTATTCTGATCCTGCCACCCGCCTGATGCCACACATATGATGCCGAGTGCTCCTTTTTTTCACCCACCTTCGTCACCAGGTACTGGTATTGCCACTCACCGCACCACTCTGTCACCGGGTTAATTTCAGGACTCCTGATGCTGCTGCTGCCACCTCCAGGCTGTCTCATTCTGCCACCATATGTTCTCCTCATGCTGATGCCAGCTCCAAACTGTCTCATACTGGCACCATATGTTCTCTTCATGCTGCTGCCACCTCCACGCTGTGTCATTCAGGCACTATAAGGTCTCCTCATGCTGCCGCAAACTCTAAGCTGTGTCATTCAGCCACTATATGCTGCCACCAACTCCAGGCTGTGTCATTCAGGCACTATTTGTTCTCCTCATGCTTCTGCCACCTCCAGGCTGTGTCATTCAGCCACTATATGGTCTCCTCATGCTTCTGCCATCTCCAGGCTGTGTCATTCCGCCCCTATATGTTCTCCTCATGCTGCCGCCACCTCCACGCTGTATCATTCAGCCACTATATGGTCTCCTCATGCTTCCGCCACCTCCAGGCTGTGTCATTCAGCCACTATATGTTCTCCTCAAGCTGCCACCACCTCCACGCTGTGTAATTCAGACACTATATAATCTTCTCATGCTGCCGCAAACTCCAGGCTGTGTCATTCAGCCACTTTATGTTCTCCTCACGCAGCCTCCACCTACACGCTGTGTCATTCAGTCACTATATGGTCTCCTCATGCTTCCGCCATCTCCAGGCTGTGTCATTCAGCCACTATATGTTCTCCTTATGCTACTGCCACCTCCAGGCTGTGTCATTCAGCCACTATATGTTCTCCTCATGCTGCCATCACCTTCACGCTGTATCATTCAGCCACTATATGGTCTCCTCATGCACCTCCAGGCTGTGTCAGTCAGCCACTATATGGTCTCCTCATGCAGCCACCACCTCCACGCTGTGTCATTCAGCCATTATATGGTCTTGTCATGCTTCCGCCACCTCCATGCTGAGTCATTCAGCCACTATATCCTCTCCTAATGCTGCTGCCACCTCCACACTGCGTTATTCAGCCACTATATGTTCTCCTCATTCTGCTGCCACCTCCACGCTGTGTCATTCAGCCACTATATGTTCTCCTCATACTGCCGCCATCTCCACGCTGTCATTCAGCCACTATATGGTCACCTCATGCTGCCGCCACCTCCAGGCTGTGTCATTCAGCCACTTTATGGTCTCCTCATGCTTCCACTATCTCCAGGCTGTGTCATTCAGCTACTATATGCTGCCGCCACCACCAGGCTGTGTCATTCAGCCACTATATGCTGCCTCCCACTCCACGCTGTGGTATTCAGCCACTATGTGGTCTCCTCATGCTGCTGCCAACTTCAGGCTGTGTCATTCAGCCACTATATGCTGCCGCCAACTCCATGCTGGGTCATTCAGGCACTATATGGTCTCCTCATGCTGCCGCCACCTCCACACTGTGTCATTCAGCCACTGTATGGTCTACTCATGCTGCTGGGACATTACCTAAAACATTTTATGGTAGCTCTAGCTAACGTATGGGTATGTCCTGGGTCCCGGTCCTGCGATATAACGCAGAGTCACACGGTGACCCCGCATCATATCGCAGCGGGTCTGGGTCATAGTGAAGCCGGGACCCGCCTCTAATAGTGCACGGCACTGATCGCGGTGCCGCGCACTCAAAGCTGAGCCGCGCAGCTAAAAACGAACGTGAAAGTTGCCGGTTAGCTCAGGGAGCTGTTCGGGACCGCCGTGGTATAATCTCAGCATCCCGAACAGCTGTAGCACAGGAGGAGGTCTTCTTACCTTTCTTCCTGCAGTCCGATCGCCTGAGATCCAGGCTTGAGCATTCAATCTCCAAAAACACTGATTGATCCATTCCTATGGAGATGGATCAATCAGTGTAAAAGATCAGTAAATGCAATGTTATAGCCCCCTATAGGAGCTATAATATTGCATAAAAAAGTGTACAAAAATCATTAACCCTTTTAATTATCCCTTCCCCTAATAAAAGTTTGAATCACCCGGCATTTCCAAGAATAAAAAAAAACACAGTGTAAATAAAAATAAAAATAAACATATGTGGTATCGCCGCATGCGTAAATGCCCAAATTATAAAAATATACCACTTTTTATACCGCACGTTCAATGGCGTACGCGCAAAAATATTCCAATAAAAGTGAATAAAAAGTGATCAAAAAGTCTGATCAGAACAAAAATGGTACCAATAAAAACTTCAGATCATGGCGGAAAAAAATGAGTCTTCATAGCGCCCTGAACACAGAAAAATAAAAAAGTTATAGGGGTCATAAAATGACCATTTTAAACGTATACATTTTCCTGCATGTATTCATGATTTGTTTCTGATGTGATACAAAATCAAACCTATACAAGTAGGGTATCATTTTAATGGTATGGACCTACAGAATAGAGAGAAGGTATAATTTTTGCCGAAAAATGTACTGCGTCAAAATGGACGCCCCCAAAACTTACAAAATAGTGTTTTTTCATCAATTTGGTCGCACATTGATTTTTTTTCCCCTTTCACCGTAGATTTTTGGGTAAAATGACTAACTTCATTACAAAGTAGAATTAGTGACGCAAAAAATAAGACATCATATAGAATTTTAGGGGAAATTTTTTAAGAGTTATGATTTTTTAAAGTTAAGGAGGAAAAATTGAAAATGAAAAAACGGAAAAAGCCCGGGTCCTTAACCCCTTAAGGACCAAGGACGTACCGGTACGTCCTTGGTCCTGCTCTTCCGATATAACGCGGGGTTACACAGTAACCCCGCGTCATATCATGGCGGGCCCGGCGTCATAGTGAAGCCGGGACCCGCCTCTAATAGCGCGCAGCGCCGATCGCGGCGCCGCGCGCTATTAACCCTTTAGCCGCGCGCTCAAAGCTGAGCCGCGCGGCTAAAAGTGAAAGTGAAAGTTCCCGGCTAGCTCAGTCGAGCTGTTCGGGATAGCCGCGGCTAATCGCGGCATCCCGAACAGCTGACAGGACAGCGGGAGGGCCCCTTCCTGCCTCCTCGCTGTCCGATCGCCGAATGACTGCTCAGTGCCTGAGATCCAGGCATGAGCAGTCATCCGGCAGAATCGTTGATCACTGGTTTCTTATGAGAAACCAGTGATCAACATAGAAGATCAGTGTGTGCAGTGTTATAGGTCCCTATGGGACCTATAACACTGCAAAAAAAAAGTGAAAAAAAAAAGTGAATAAAGATCATTTAACTCCTCCCCTATTAAAAGTTTGAATCACCCCCCTTTTCCAATAAAAAAAAAAACACAGTGTAAATAAAAATAAAAATAAACATATGTGGTATCACCGCGTGCGGAAATGTCCGAATTATAAAAATATATCATTAATTAAACCGCTCGGTCAATGGCGTGCGCGCAAAAAAATTCCAAAGTCCAAAATAGTGCATTTTTGGTCACTTTTTATATCATTTAAAAATGAATAAAAAGTGATCAATAAGTCCTATCAATGCAAAAATGGTACCGTTAAAAACTTCAGATCACGGCGCAAAAAATGAGCCCTCATACCGCCCCATACACGGAAAAATAAAAAAGTTATAGGGGTCAGAAGATGACAATTTTAAACGTATTAATTTTCCTGCATGTAGTTATGATTTTTTCCAGAAGTCCGACAAAATCAAACCTATATAAGTAGGGGATCATTTTAATCGTATGGACCTACAGAATACATATCAGGTGTCATTTTTACCGAAAAATGTACTACGTAGAAACGGAAGCCCCCAAAAGTTACAAAACAGCGTTTTTTTTTTTCAATTTTGTCGCACAATGATTTTTTTTCCCGCTTCACCATAGATTTTTGGGCAAAATGACTGACGTCATTACAAAGTAGAATTGGTGGCGCAAAAAATAAGCCATCATATGGATTTTTAGGTGTAAATTTGAAAGAGTTATGATTTTTTAAAGGCAAGGAGCAAAAAACGAAAATGCAAAAACGGAAAAACCTCCGGTCCTTAAGGGGTTAAGGGGTTAAAATTTGAAAATGTATCTTTTAATCTTTGGAATTGTGGGGCCCTATGGTCTCCTCATTCTGCTGCCACCTCCAGGCTGTGTCATTGTGGTCTCTTTATGCTGTTGGCACCGTAGATTAAACTTGAAAATGTTTCATGTATCTAAAATCTTCAATTAAAATTTTACAAAATATCTTTAATCCTTTCTATTGTGAGGCCCTATGGTCTCGTTGGGCTGCTGCCACCTCTAGGCTCTGTAATTTTGCCGCCATGTGACTCCTTGTTAGATTGGGTTTTGTGGTCATACTATATTAGTTCAAAGTAAAGCCGGGACCATAAACTTGGGAATCAAATATAAATATTAAATTAAAATTTTAAAAAATGTATGTAATCTTTTCAAGACTGGGGCCCTATGGTTGTCGACATCATATATTACCTGTGGAATTATCACAAGAATCCAATGAAACAGCTTGGAGCAATAACAATGAACCATAACTGATTAAATGAAACATTCGCACTTTCACAGTCAGGGGGGTGCTGAGAGGCAGGGACTGGAAAAGGTGGTATGTCACCTGACGGAGGACCGCCAGCTCGATGCTTACCAGAATGGGTACTCAAAAAGTGTCAATAAACTAAAATTAAATTAAAATTACATACAAAAATCTCTTTATTCTCTTCAATTTTGATGCCACATGGTCTCCCTGCTGCCACATCCAGACTCTCTGCGGCAGTGATTCTAATAACGATGCCTGTAATCTGCATGTCATACTGAATAACTGTAATATTTCACTAACACAGCACACTCCCTATGCGTGTTAGGACAAGGCGAAGTGTTCTACACCCCTATTGAGGCTATATGGTCTCCTCAAGCTTTCCCCACCTCAAGCTGTGTCATTCAGCCACTATACATTCTCCTTATGCTGCTGCAAACTCCAGGCTGTGTCATTCAGCCACTATATACTGCCCCCAACTCCAGGCTGTGTCATTCAGCCACTATGTGGTCTCCTCATGCTGCCGCCACCTCCACACTGTGTCATTTAACCACTATATGGTCTTCTCATACTGATGCCACCTCCAGGCTCTGTAATTGTGCAACAGTGATTCTCTGTGACAGTGATTCTAATAGCCACGCCTCTGATCTGTATGTCATAGTGAATAACAGTTTTTATTTCACTAACCCAGCAAAGTGTTCTACACCCATATTGAGGCTCTCTGTAGGCCAGAATTAGTCATTTTTAATAGCGATTTGCCGCAAATAAATTCAGACTGTACAATTTTTTTTTGTGAAAATTTGGCGAATCGGCCAAATCAAATTTTTTAAAAATCCGCTCATCTCTAACCAGGACATTCCTGTAGGAAGGTTTCAATGAGGTCACAATGGGTTTTTGGATGCAGCTTTTCAAGCAAAACCAGAGACAAATCCAGTGAAAGTGAAAAGTCCTTCCTATATGTCCCATGCCTTCCCACTCCTGCAGTATAATTTTTCCAATATGGTTGCCTTTTAACATTCATATTATGTCTCCAGACCTTAAACATGAAATCACTAAATCAAACTAAGGTCACTATAATTACCATGGCTATTTATGGTTTCAGTATAACCATGGGAAGGAAGGCTTATGTCCATTTTACAAATGGTAAAATTAGGCTCTATTATCGTCATCTTAAACTGGTCTAAGTGAAAAAAGCCATAGCTGTCAATCTTTGCCCATTGCTGTAACTTCTGAATAATTGGTATAAGGCCAATATTTACATTTTGAGTGGAACCCTCTTTAACAATATGCAATCTTTGTCACTTATTGGTAAATGTAATACTATTGCATACCATTGTATTGAATGACACCATAAAAGTTGGAATTATCTTAAAAGCAATTGAGAGAAATTTAAACTATTTCAGGAATTTGATTCAGAATCTTAGCACTTTCTACCAGATAACTTTTGCTTTTGACATCTTAACCATCTCATTTTTGTACCATTATCCATTTGTACTTCAGTTAGAATAGATAAAATGTGTGTAACATGACTGTCTTTGTACATATTCAGCGATTGGATTCTACTTCATCTGATAACATTGATTTCCTTAAAAGGGTTTTGTATTATTTCTTCCTTCAGACACCTAAAATACAGTGTATGGAATAAATACAGCAAAGGGATCACTGTACGGGTGACTCAAGGGGCAAGATGTGTGCAAAAAAATGTTTAACAAGAAGAATCTATAGAGAAAGGCCAGATATAACACCGCGATAGCTCTTAAAATGCAAATGTCCCATTTAGAAATCTTAACATATGTAAAAAAAATTGATCCATAAAACTCCATTTATCATGTTCGATCGAGAACATTTGAAAAATAGCCTAAAAGGGTTAAGAAAGTATTAGACAATACAAGTTGTGTTTGGTATTACAACTTAGCTCCATTCACTTCAAGGGAAGGGAGCTGCAATACAACACACAATCTGTGGACAGGTGGGGGGCTGTTTCCCGAAGAAAGTAGCTATATTTTTTCTAAACTTTGAATATGCCCTTTATAGGTGTCAATATACCTACTTCATGGCCAAACTCACCTTTGGCTGACAGCTAATTCTCCCAAATTCCCTATTCCAAATGCTCAACTGAGCCTGTGTGTTTAGTAGCAAGACACACAGAAGTATGGCACTCACCGATGCTGTATAATGTTTTTATATGCGACTCCGCTCCATGCAGCTGTTCAGCAGGAAGGCTCTTCTGGGATGCGCTCAAAGGTGAGGGCCGTTTTATACGTCACTGCGTACCTCAGAGGTATGTGGTGATATGCGCAAAGGTTGTTGCCTCTGAGCACCAGGAGGTTCCGGTTTAGTTTGATATTAGTTAGGCCACCTTGTTCCCTATCGCACTGGACTGGCAGCCACATCATTAAAGGGGTACTCCAGAGGAAAACTATATATATATATATATATATATATATATATATATTTATTTATTTTTTTAAACAACTGGTGCCAGAGAGTTAAACAGATTTGTAAATCAATTCTGTTTAAAAATCTTAATCCTTCCAGAATACTACAGAGGAAGTTCTTTTCTTTTTGAATTTCTTTTCTGTCTGACCACAGTGCTCTCTGCTGACACCTCTGTCCATGTCAGGAACTGTGTAGGAGCAAATCTCTATAGCAAACCTCTCCTGCTCCAGACAGTTCCTGACATGGACAGAGGTGTCAGCAGAGAGCACTGTGGTCAGACAGAAAAGAAATTCAAAAAGAAAAGAACTTCCTTAACTTTCTGGAACCAGTTTATTGGAAAAAAAAAATTCCACTGGAGTACCCCTTTAACCTGTTGGGGACCACGGGCGTATGGATACGCCCTTGCCTTTTGGTACTTAAGGACCAAGGGCGTACCTGTACGCCCGTGGGAATTTTGATCCCCACTGCTAGTCGGACGGGGATCCTCCTATCCCCTGCGATTGGCTGATGCGGCCAATCAGCAAATCGCAGGGCAGGGGCGGGGGAAGATGGCGGCGATGTGCGGGGACCATTGCGGGGACCACCAGTTACCTGGGCTCATACGGCAACCGAGGACCAGGGACCAGCGGCTGCAGGAGGCAGCAGGCAAGTGGAGGCAGCGGCGGCGGTTTCCTAGATACAGCTGTGAAGATCGCCGTAAAGTGATCTTCACTGCTGTTTCTAAGAGTTTCAAAACTACAACTTCCAGCATGCCCAGACAGCCTTTGGCTGTCTGGGCATGCTGGGAGTTGTAGTTTTGCAACATCTGGAGGAACACAGTTTGGAGACCACTGTCCTTCCAGATGTTGCAAAACTACAACTCTCAGCATGCCCAGACTGTCCAGGCATGCTGGGAGTTGTAGTTCTGTAACATTTGGCCCTTCACATTTTGCAGAACTACAACTCCCAGCATGCTTGGACAGTCTCAGCATGCTGGGAGTTGTAATTTTGCAACATCTGGATGGGCACAGTTTGGAGACCACTATACAGTAGTGTCCAAACTGTAGCACTCCAGATGTCAATTCAAAGCATGCCGAGACTGTCCATGCATGCTGGGAGTTGTAGTTCGGCAACATTTGGCCCTTCAGATGTTGCCGAACTACAACTCCCAGCATGCCTGGGCAGTCTGTGGATGCTTGGAGTTTAAATCTTGCAACATCTGTAGGGCTATGGTTTGGAGACCACTATACAGTGGTCTCCAAACTGTTCTCATCCAGTTGTTGCATAAGTACAACTCCCAACATGCCATTTGGCTGTCTGGGCATGCTGGGAGTTATAGTATTGCAACAATTGGAGGCGCCCTGGTTGGGAAACATTGTCTGTTTCCTAACTCAGTGTTTCCCAACCTGTGTGCCTCCTGCTGTTGCAAAACTATAACTCCCAGCATGCACTGACAGACAATGCATGATGGGAGTTGTAGTTTTGCAACAGCTGGACGGTTGGGAAACAGACAGTGGTGCGGAAACACTGCGGTAGTCTGTTACCTAACTCAGTGTTTCCCAATCCCAACCAGTGTGCCTCCAGCTGTTGCATAACTACAACTCCCAGAATTCATGGTGCATGGTCTGCCAGTGCATGCTGGGAGTTGTAGTTTGGCCCCACCCCCTCCCCCACATGAATGTACAGGGTACATTCACATGGGCGGGGGTTTACAGCAAGTTTCGCGCTTCAAGTTTTAGATGCGGCAACTTTTCCGCTGCAGCGGGAAACTCAATGTAAATCTCCGCCCGTGTGAATGAACCCTAAAAACACTACACTACACTAACCCTAAATAAAGAGTAAAACACTACATATACACACACCCTTACACTGTCGCCCCCCCCCCCCCAATAAAAATGAAAAACATCTTGGACGCCAGTTTTTCAAAAACGGAGCCTCCAGCTGTTGCAAAATAACAACTCCCAGTATTGCCAGACAGCCATTGACTGTCCAGGCATGTTGGGAGTTTTGCAACAGCTGGAGGCACCCTGTTTGGGGAAAACTGACATACAGTATTTTTGGTGGAGGAGGCAAGTGTGACTCTTGCATTCGGGTACACCCCTATGAAAATCCCTCACATGCGCATGGTGCTCTCTCACTTCAGAGCCCTGTCATCTTTCAAGGCAACAGTTTAGGGCCACACATGGGGTATCTCCGTATCCGGGAGAAATAGTGCTACACATTTTGGGGGGCTTTTTCACCTTTTACCCCTTATGAAAAGGTAAAGTTGGGGTCTACACCAGCATGTTAGTGTAAAAGAAAATGTTTTTTTACTCTAACATACTGGTGATGCCCCATTCTTTTCATTTTCATAAAAGGTAAAAGGAGAAAAAGACCCCCAAAATTTGTAACACAATTTCTCCCAAGTATGGAAATACCTCATATGTGGACTTAAAATGCTCTGTGGGCGCACAACAAAGCTCAGGAGTGAGAGCGCACCATGTACATTTGAGGCCTAAACTGGTGATTTGCACAGGGGTGGCTGCTGGTTACGGTGGTTCTTACATTAACACAAAATAAATAAATACCCACATGTGACCCCATTTTGCAACCTACACCCCTCACAGAACGTAACAAGGGGTATAGTGAGCTGGCAGATTTTTGAAACAGTGGTCCGTGAAAATGAAGAATGTAATTTTTAATTTGCACAGCCCACTGTTACAAAGATCTGTCAAATGCCAGTGGGGTGTAAATGCTAACTTCACCTCTTGTTACATTCCTTGAGGGGGTAGTTTCCCAAATAGTGTGCCATGTAGAGTGTTTTTTGCTGTTCTGGCAGCATGGGGGCTTCCTAAATGTGACATGCCCCCCAAAAACCATTTCACCAAAATTAGCTTTCCAAAAGCCCAATGTCGCTCCTTCCCTTCTGAGCCCTCTAGTGCACCCGCAGATCACTTTACATCCACATATTGGGTATTTCCTTATTCGAGAGAAATGGGGTTTCAAATTTTGGGTGACATTTTAACCTATTACTCCTTGTGAAAATGAAAATTTGGGGTAACATCAGCATTTTAGTAAAAAAAAAATGAATTTTTCATTTCACGTCCAACTTCAAAGCAAAGTCGTCAAACATCTTTGGGGTGTTAAGGCTCACTGTACCCCTTGTTATGTTCCTTAAGGGGGTGAAGCTTGCCAAATTGAAGAACATGTGGGGCGTTTTTCGCTGTTCTGACACCATGGGGGCTTCCTAAATGAGACATGCCCCCCAAAAACCATTTCAGGAAAATTCGCTTTCAAAAAGCCCAATGTCGCTCTTTCCCTTCTGAGCCCTCTAGTGCACCCACAAAGCACTTAACATCCACATATGAGGTATTTCCTTATTCAAGAGAAATTGGGTTACATATTTTGGGGGGCTTTTTCTGCTTTTACCCCTTGTAAAAATAAAAAAATTGGGTCTACAAGAACATGGTAGTGTAAAAAATGAAGATTTTGAATTTTCGCCTCCACTTTGCTGCTATTCCTGTGAAACACTTAAAGGGTTGACAAACTTTCTGAATGTCATTTTGAATACATTGAGGGGTTCAGTTTTCATAAAGGGGTCCATTATCAGGTATTTCTAATATAAAGACCCTCAAATTCACTTCAAAACTGAACTGGTCCATGAAAAATTCAAATTTAGCAGATTTAGAAATTTACTTGAAAAATTGGAATTGGCTTTGAAGCCCTCTGATGTCTTCAAAAAGTAAAAACATGTTGTCACGATGCCGGCTGGCAGGAGGTGGATCCTCTGTGCCAGAGAGGGATAGCGAGGACCGTGCTAGTGGACCGGTTCTAAGACACTACTGGTTTTCACCAGAGCCCGCCGCAAAGCGGGATGGTCTTGCTGCGGCGGTAGTGACCAGGTCGTATCCACTAGCAACGGCTCACCTCTCTGGCTGCTGAAGATAGGCGAGGTACAAGGGAGTAGGCAGAAGCAAAGTCGGACGTAGCAGAAGGTCGGGGGCAGGCGGCAAGGTTCGTAGTCAGGGGAGATAGCAGAAGTTCTGGTACACAGGCTTTAAACACACAAAACGCTTTCACTAGGCACAAGGGCAACAAGATCCGGCAAGGAAGTGCATGGGAGGAGGTTAGATATAGTCAGGGACCAGGTGGAAGCCAATTAAGCTAATTGGGCCAGGCACCAATCATTGGTGCACTGGCCCTTTAAGTCTCAGGGAGCTGGCGCGCGCGCGCCCTAGAGAGTGGAGCCGCGCGCGCCAGCACATGACAGCAGGGGACGGGAACGGGTAAGTGACCTGGGATGCGATTCGCGAGCGGGCGCGTCCCGCTGTGCGAATCGCATCCCCAACGGCCATGACAGAGCAGCGCTCCCGGTCAGCGGGACTGACCGGGGAGCTGCAGGGAGAAAGACGCCGTGAGCGCTCCGGGGAGGAGCGGGGGCCCGGAGCGCTAGGCGTAACAGTACCCCCCCCCTTAGGTCTCCCCTTCTCTTTGTCCGGTAACTGCCTCCCCTGGGATGAGGACACCGGGAAAGGATGGAGGGATTCCTCAACGGCAGGCAGAACAGCAGGAGTAGGAATGGGGAGAGAGGGCAGAGGGCGAGACCTGGCACGGGGCAGTGTGACACCAGGACGAGGGCCATGAGGGGACACAGAGGCTTGCCTGATGGGACTGGGAGGGGGGGAGAGGCATTTCCTGTGGCAGGCAGAGTCCTTAATGACCTTAGGGGGACCGGATACAGGAGGAACCACAGGGTCACGGCAGGGAGTACTGGGAACCGGTTGAAGGCAGTCCTTGGAACAAGAGGGGCCCCAACTCTTGATCTCCCCAGTGGACCAATCCAGGGTTGGGGAATGGTGTTGAAGCCAGGGTAGTCCAAGGAGAACTTCAGAAGTGCAATTAGGAAGGACAAAAAATACAATTTCCTCGTGATGAGGTCCGATGCACATTAGGAGGGGCTCCGTGCGGTAACGCACGGTGCAATCCAACCTGGCTCCGTTGACCGCGGAAATGTGGAGTGGCTTGACAAGACGGGTCACCGGAATGCGGAATTTATTCACTAAGGACTCCCGAATAAAATTCCCAGAAGCTCCAGAGTCCAGGCAGGCCACGGCTGAGAGGGGAGAGCTGGCTGAAGTAGAAATCCGAACAGGCACCGTGAGACGTGGAGAAGCCGACTTAGCATCAAGAGACGCCACACCCACGAGAGCTGGGTGCGAGCGTGCGTTTCCCAGACGTGGAGGACGGATTGGGCAATCCACCAAAAAATGTTCAGTACTGGCACAGTACAGACAAAGATTCTCTTCCTTACGGCGATTCCTCTCTTCCAGGGTCAGGCGAGACCGATCCACTTGCATGGCCTCCTCGGCGGGAGGCCTAGGCGCAGATTGCAGTGGAGACTGTGGGAGAGGAGTCCAGAGATCTAAGTCTTTTTCCTGGCGGAGCTCTTGATGCCTCTCAGAAAAACGCATGTCAATGCGAGTGGCTAGATGAATGAGTTCATGCAGGTTAGCAGGAGTCTCTCGTGCGGCCAGAACATCTTTAATGTTGCTGGATAGGCCTTTTTTAAAGGTCGCGCAGAGGGCCTCATTATTCCAGGAAAGTTCAGAAGCAAGAGTACGGAATTGTATGGCGTACTCGCCAACGGAAGAATTACCCTGGACCAGGTTCAGCAGGGCAGTCTCAGCAGAAGAGGCTCGGGCAGGTTCCTCAAAGACACTTCGAATTTCCGAGAAGAAGGAGTGTACAGAGGCAGTGACGGGGTCATTGCGGTCCCAGAGCGGTGTGGCCCATGACAGGGCTTTTCCAGACAGAAGGCTGACTACGAAAGCCACCTTAGACCTTTCAGTAGGAAACTGGTCCGACATCATCTCCATGTGCAGGGAACATTGCGAAAGAAAGCCACGGCAAAACTTAGAGTCCCCATTAAATTTGTCCGGCAAGGACAGGCGGAGGCTAGGAGTGGCCACTCGCTGCGGAAGGGGTGCAGGAGCTGGCGGAGGAGATGATTGCTGCTGAAGTTGCGACTGAAGTTGCTGCACAATGGTGAATACTTCCGACAGCTGGTGGGTTAGATGGGCGATCTGTTGGGATTGCTGGGCGACCACCGTGGTGATATCAGAGATATAAGGCAGAGGGACGTCAGCGGGATCCATGGCCGGATCTACTGTCACGATGCCGGCTGGCAGGAGGTGGATCCTCTGTGCCAGAGAGGGATAGCGAGGACCGTGCTAGTGGACCGGTTCTAAGACACTACTGGTTTTCACCAGAGCCCGCCGCAAAGCGGGATGGTCTTGCTGCGGCGGTAGTGACCAGGTCGTATCCACTAGCAACGGCTCACCTCTCTGGCTGCTGAAGATAGGCGAGGTACAAGGGAGTAGGCAGAAGCAAAGTCGGACGTAGCAGAAGGTCGGGGGCAGGCGGCAAGGTTCGTAGTCAGGGGAGATAGCAGAAGTTCTGGTACACAGGCTTTAAACACACAAAACACTTTCACTAGGCACAAGGGCAACAAGATCCGGCAAGGAAGTGCATGGGAGGAGGTTAGATATAGTCAGGGACCAGGTGGAAGCCAATTAAGCTAATTGGGCCAGGCACCAATCATTGGTGCACTGGCCCTTTAAGTCTCAGGGAGCTGGCGCGCGCGCGCCCTAGAGAGCGGAGCCGCGCGCGCCAGCACATGACAGCAGGGGACGGGAACGGGTAAGTGACCTGGGATGCGATTCGCGAGCTGGCGCGTCCCGCTGTGCGAATCGCATCCCCAACGGCCATGACAGAGCAGCGCTCCCGGTCAGCGGGACTGACCGGGGAGCTGCAGGGAGAAAGACGCCGTGAGCGCTCCGGGGAGGAGCGGGGGCCCGGAGCGCTAGGCGTAACACATGTCAACTTTATGATGCCAACATAAAGTAGATATATTGTATATGTGAATCAATATATAATTTATTTGGTATGGCTATTTTCCTTACAAGCAGAGAGCTTCAAAGTTATAAAAATGCAAAATTTTAAAATTTTTCATGACATTTGGGAATTTTTCACCAAGAAATGATGCAAGCATCAACAAAAATGTACCTCCTACATAAAGTAGAATATGTCACGAAAAAACTATCTCTGAATCAAATTCATAAGTACAAGCATCCCAGAGATATTAATGCTTAAAGTGACAGTGGTCAGAATTGCAAAAAAATGCTCTGGTCCTTAGGGTCAAAATGGGCTCGGTCCCCAAGGGTTAAGCAGCACCACCTTACTCTACCCTATTGTACTAGATGGGCCTGTGCTTTTTTCAGGCCAGATGTTTAAGATATGACACCTCCTAGCAGACAAAAACTTTTCTATTTTTCCTACAGATGCTAAGGCCACCTATGTCTCCCTTACAGTGCCCTTGCCATTTCAAAAAGCTTTTTACATATGACAGAGACACAGACAAAGACTGTGCTTCAACAGCTTGATTTGAACGGCCTAGATGGTGGGTAATTCATCAAAACGACTATCCTGATTCTTTCAGTCCAATGATCCAGTGAGCCCCTTCCCATGTCTTTGAGTTTGTTGTAGAGTCTAGCAGTTAATGATCTCTTACCAACAGGTACACTACCCAAAAGTAGCCTCTGAGAACCTCTTACATCAGCGTGGGAAGCACTTTTATACCCTCTTGATGCAGAACCTAGTATCTAATCAGACCACACCTATTATTATTTACATATTTGCCTGAGACATAACTACATACATAGATTTGCAGCAATCTGTATACACATTTATTTTATTTATTTATATATATATATATATATATATATATATATATATATATATAGAAAAATTAAATGGACAGTGGCACACCAGGTGTCAGCAAAAAAAATGTGATTTATTCCAAAGACGTGTAAGCCTACACGTCTTTGGAATAAATCACATTTTTTTTTGCTGACACCTGGTGTGCCACTGTCCATTTAATTTTTCTGTGTTTGGAGGGGTCCCCAACCTAGACCCGACACAGTAGGCACCCGAGCACCTTTTCTTACCCTGGAGTGCTGCTTTCCTGCTCTATCTATATATATATATATATATATATATATATATATATATATATATATATATATATATGTAATTGTCACAAAGTATTATCATAAGCATTTTATTCCCTTTTTGTCCTCCACCTTTTTACATTGCCGTATGCTTTAATTTACACTTCACTCATTGTTCACATACCAGTGACCAATTATGTAAATTCTGCTCTAATTCTTCTCTTTGTGAATCTGGGATTCCTGTGTAGATATAAAGAATTACAGAAGACGCAGTTTAGAACTTAATCTATTAAAACTGCCTGAGGACCCCAAATTCTAGCAGCATCTGCATAATTGGGCAATGGGGACATGTGCAGTTTAGTGACAGACCTGGTGTAATAGAGGAACAATAGTATTCAATTTTACTGTGCAGTTATATGGGAAGATTTGACCTGTTCTTGTTTTAAATTTTTTCTTGACATGTTTCTGGGCAATACCATGTAGATTCCCGAAACTTGCACTTGTCACTCTGACCACTGAGCCTCATAGGACCTGACACTTCCTGTTCTGTAGAGATCAGTTCTTATTATCATCATAGGCAGGACGAACATAGCAGGTAACTTCTCTGTTATAAAGCTGTAGGTAGATAAAATAGGATAGTGATGATCAGGGTTCACCTCCTCCTCCCCCTCCCTGAACAGCAACCTCTATACATGATACATAAGATGCCAACAACACTCTCTTAAAGAAGTCGGTTTCTGAGATCTACAAGAGCCCTGAGGCCATGTAGAACAAAAAAAATGTCTCAGAATTCGGATTTAGTCAGAAGTCAACATTTTTAGATAACTATGACTTGTTAGATCAGTTCTAGAAACTACGGAGAACTCCACAATTAAAGGGGTATTACGGCCAAAGACATCTTATCCCCTATCCAAAGGATAGGGGATAAGATGTCTGATCGCTGGGGGCTGGGACTGGAGATGTGATGCCACGCCCCCTCCATTCATGTCTATGGGAGGGAGCGTGATGTCCATCACGCCCCCTCCCATAGACATGAATGGAGGGGGCTTGGTGTGAAGTCACATCTCCAGTCCCCAAAACAAAGAGGTTTCCGAGACTGGAGACACAGCTCCGCACAGATTGCAGGTGCTGCATGGAGATCGCGGGGGTCCCAGCGGCGGGACCCCGGCGATCAGACATCTTATTCCCTATCCTTTGGATAGGGGATAAGATGTATTTGGCTGGAATACACCTTTAATTCCTCATTGTCAAATGTTTTCATCTAAGAATTCTGTATTAGCAGACCACACTAACAGCTTTCTCTTCTGACCCCACCCTACACGTGCATATTCAGCGTGTCCAATCCTTTTTATCCCAACATCATCTGTCAAGGAAGAGTTAGAAGACCACCATACACTTTAGATTGCCTGCTGGTCCCACTGAAGTCTGCAGATTTTAGCCATAATAATAATCTATATGGAGAATATTGCTTACCAACGTTCTCCTTACTCCTCTGGGTATGATCTTTCATTACATCCCAGTCTCCCAGCAAGACTCCTTAGCGGGTCTGGTGGCAGTCAGAGGAGTTTATCTGACTCTTTTAGCCATTGTCAAATATCTTCTCTGTCATCGGTTACAGGAGGCAGCTCCATCGCTAGCAGAGATTATAGACACATGAAAGGGACTGCTTTTCCTGGACCACTTGGACACTTTGTGTAATACCAATTAGGAGGGTGAGAAATGTGTTTACCACTTGGCCGCAATGTATTAAACATACATGCTCTCAGGGTGAAAAGGCAAGCCTTATGAAAGATTTGATCATACCCTGAAAATGCACATAACTGTGCTTTAGATGGCTAATATGTGTTCACTTTCAATGATTTTTACTTTGTTGTTACCGAAATCCCAGGTAAAAATTATTGGTTTCATTAAACCCAGAAAATACACGTAACTGGTCCTTAGATGGCTATGCCGTGTTTACAGTCCTTTTAATAAAAATATATCGCTAAAATACAGGTCAGCCCACAGCTTTGCTCCATTTGCTAGGTATTTGTTATGTGATAGTTTTTATGGGCTGGATCACAGCTGTCTGGCCCCTAGACATGTGCAATTCGTTTCGGAACGAATACTAAACTTAACGAATTTTCCCGTTTTCGTGTGTTCGTTACAATCCGAATGCATGAAAAAAAATCGAATATTTCCGAAAAAGAATACGAATATACAGTTAACGAATGCATTCGTCAAATGACACATAATGAATATTGCATGTTAACGAATAACGAATGCATTCGTTATCAGTAAAGCGAATGTAAGAAATGAATTAGATTTTTTTCATTGGGTTTACCTGAGGAAAACTTGCCTTCCTACACAGAGAAAACTGCAAAAAAAGGTGAAAACAACAAGAACCCTAAGGTAACACCTGCTATTTATTACAAAAGAGGATCAGCAAGTGAAACTAATGTGCATTTTGTTTAGTAACGAATGCTAAATTTAACGAATTTTACAGATATAACGAAAGATCCAAATTAACTAATGTTTTGATGTTATTAACGAATGCATCCGAAAACAAAAACATGTTTAGCCTATGCATCTGAAAACCGAATATAACGAATTAACAGCATTCCGAATATTCACAGAACCGAAAATTTTGAAAACGAAAACGAACGAAACGAAAAGAAATAACTGTCACGATGCCGGCTGGCAGGTAGTGGATCCTCTGTGCCAGAGAGGGATTGGCGTGGACCGTGCTAGTGGATCGGTTCTAAGTCACTACTGGTTTTCACCAGAGCCCGCCGCAAAGCGGGATGGTCTTGCTGCGGCGGTAGTGACCAGGTCGTATCCACTAGCAACGGCTCAACCTCTCTGACTGCTGAAGATAGGCGCGGTACAAGGGAGTAGACAGAAGCAAGGTCGGACGTAGCAGAAGGTCGGGGCAGGCAGCAAGGATCGTAGTCGGGGGCAACGGCAGGAGGTCTGGAACACAGGCTAGGAACACACAAGGAAACGCTTTCACTGGCACAATGGCAACAAGATCCGGCGAGGGAGTGAAGGGGAAGTGAGGTATAAATAGGGAGTGCACAGGTGAACACACTAATTGGAACCACTGCGCCAATCAGCGGCGCAGTGGCCCTTTAAATCGCAGAGACCCGGCACGCGCGCGCCCTAGGGAGCGGGGCCGCGTGCGCCGGGACAGGACAGACGGAGAGCGAGTCAGGTACGGGAGCCGGGATGCGCATCGCGAGCGGGCGCTACCCGCATCGCGAATCGCATCCCGGCTGGAGACGGTATCGCAGCGCACCGGGTCAGTGGAGCTGCCCGGAGCGCTGCGGTAGCGAGAGAGAAGCGAGCGCTCCGGGGAGGAGCGGGGACCCGGAGCGCTCGGCGTAACAGTACCCCCCCCTTGGGTCTCCCCCTCTTCTTAGAGCCTGAGAACCTGAGGAGCAGACTTTTGTCTAGGATGTTGTCCTCAGGTTCCCAGGATCTCTCTTCAGGTCCACAGCCCTCCCAATCCACCAAAAAGAACCTTTTTCCTCTGACCGTCTTGGAGGCCAGTATCTCTTTCACTGAGAAGACGTCAGAAGAACCGGAGACAGGAGTGGGAGAAACTAATTTGGGAGAGAAACGGTTGATGATGAGTGGTTTAAGAAGAGAGACATGAAAGGCATTAGGAATACGGAGAGAAGGAGGAAGAAGAAGTTTGTAAGAGACAGGATTAATTTGGCACAAGACTTTGAAAGGACCAAGATAGCGTGGACCCAGTTTGTAACTGGGGACACGAAAGCGGACATATTTAGCGGAGAGCCATACCTTGTCTCCGGGAGCAAAAATGGGGGGAGCTCTTCTTTTCTTATCGGCAAACTTTTTCATGCGAGATGAAGCCTGTAAAAGAGAATCTTGGGTCTCTTTCCATATGGTGGAAAGATCACGAGTCACTTCATCTACAGCGGGCAAACCAGAGGGCAAGGGAGTAGGGAGGGGGGGAAGAGGGTGACGGCCGTACACCACGAAAAATGGGGATTTGGAGGAAGATTCAGAGACTCTAAAGTTATACGAGAATTCGGCCCATGGTAGAAGATCTGCCCAATCATCCTGGCGGGAGGAAACAAAATGTCGTAAATAATCACCCAAGACCTGGTTAATTCTTTCTACTTGTCCATTGGATTGAGGATGATATGCAGAAGAAAAGTTTAATTTAATCTTGAGTTGTTTACAGAGAGCCCTCCAGAATTTTGACACGAATTGGACGCCTCTATCCGAGACTATCTGTGTGGGCAACCCGTGAAGACGAAAAATGTGTACAAAAAATTGTTTAGCCAACTGAGGCGCTGAAGGAAGACCAGGAAGAGGGATGAAATGTGCCATCTTGGAGAATCGATCAACGACCACCCAAACAACAGTGTTGCCACGGGATGGGGGTAGGTCTGTAATAAAATCCATACCAATCAGAGACCAAGGCTGTTCGGGGACAGGCAGAGGATGAAGAAAACCAGCGGGCTTCTGGCGAGGAGTCTTATCCCGGGCACAGACAGTGCAGGCTCGCACAAAGTCCACGACATCCGTCTCCAGAGTCGGCCACCAATAGAAGCGAGAGATGAGTTGCACAGATTTCTTGATGCCTGCATGACCTGCGAGATGGGAGGAGTGACCCCATTTGAGGATTCCGAGGCGTTGGCGTGGAGAGACGAAGGTCTTTCCTGGAGGAGTTTGCCTGATGGAGGCTGGAGAAGTGGAAATCAGGCAGTCAGGAGGAATGATGTGTTGCGGAGAGAGTTCAACTTCCGAGGCATCCGAGGAACGAGAGAGAGCATCGGCCCTAATGTTCTTATCGGCAGGCCGAAAGTGAATTTCAAAATTAAATCGGGCAAAGAACAGAGACCACCTGGCCTGGCGAGGATTCAGCCGTTGGGCAGACTGGAGATAGGAGAGGTTCTTGTGATCGGTGTAAATAATAACTGGAAATCTTGATCCCTCCAGCAGATGCCTCCATTCCTCAAGTGCTAATTTAATGGCTAGAAGCTCTCGATCCCCGATGGAGTAGTTCCTCTCCGCCGGAGAGAAGGTCCTAGAAAAAAACCCACAAGTAACAGCATGCCCGGAAGAATTTTTTTGTAGAAGGACCGCTCCAGCTCCTACAGAGGAGGCATCAACCTCCAATAGGAAGGGTTTAGATGGGTCAGGTCTGGAGAGCACGGGAGCCGAAGAAAAGGCAGACTTGAGCCGTTTAAAGGCGTCTTCCGCTTGAGGAGGCCAAGACTTGGGATTGGCATTTTTTTTGGTTAAAGCCACGATAGGGGCCACAACGGTAGAAAAATGTGGAATAAATTGCCTGTAATAATTGGCGAACCCCAAAAAACGTTGGATAGCACGGAGTCCGGAGGGGCGTGGCCAATCTAAGACGGCAGAGAGTTTGTCTGGATCCATTTGTAGTCCCTGGCCAGAGACCAAGTATCCTAGGAAAGGAAGAGATTGGCATTCAAACAGACATTTCTCTATCTTGGCATAAAGTTGATTGTCACGAAGTCTCTGAAGAACCATACGGACATGCTGGCGGTGTTCTTCTAGATTGGCAGAAGAAATCAGGATATCGTCCAGATATACAACAACACAGGAGTATAAGAGATCACGAAAAATTTCATTAACAAAGTCTTGGAAGACGGCAGGGGCGTTGCACAGGCCAAAGGGCATGACCAGATACTCAAAGTGTCCATCTCTAGTGTTAAATGCCGTTTTCCATTCATCCCCCTCTCTGATGCGGATGAGATTATAAGCACCTCTTAAGTCCAGTTTGGTAAAGATGTGGGCACCTTGGAGGCGATCAAAGAGTTCAGAGATGAGGGGTAGGGGGTAGCGGTTCTTTACCGTGATTTTATTAAGACCGCGGTAGTCAATGCAAGGACGTAGAGAGCCATCTTTTTTGGACACAAAGAAAAATCCGGCTCCGGCAGGAGATGAGGATTTACGGATAAAGCCTTTTTTTAAATTTTCCTGGATGTACTCCGACATAGCAAGAGTCTCTGGGGCGGACAGAGGATAGATTCTGCCCCGGGGTGGAGTAGTGCCCGGGAGGAGGTCAATAGGACAATCATAAGGCCTGTGAGGAGGTAGAGTCTCAGCTTGTTTTTTGCAAAAAACATCCGCAAAGTCCATATAGGCCTTAGGGAGACCGGTTACAGGGGGAACCACAGAGTCACGGCAAGGGGTACTGGGAACCGGTTTTAGGCAGTCCTTGAAACAAGAGGGCCCCCAACTCTTGATCTCCCCAGTGGACCAATCCAGGGTTGGGGAATGGAGTTGAAGCCAGGGTAGTCCAAGGAGGATTTCGGAAGTGCAATTGGGGAGGACCAAAAATTCAATCTTCTCGTGATGAGGTCCGATGCACATTAGAAGGGGCTCCGTGCGGAAACGTATGGTACAGTCCAATCTTTCATTGTTTACACAATTGATGTAGAGGGGTCTGGCGAGACTGGTCACTGGGATGTTGAACCTGTTGACGAGAGAGGCCAAAATAAAATTTCCTGCAGATCCGGAATCCAAGAAGGCCATAGTAGAGAAGGAGAAGGCAGAGGCAGATATCCGCACAGGCACAGTAAGACGTGGAGAAGCAGAGTAGACATCAAGGACTGTCTCACCTTTGTGCGGAGTCAGCGTACGTCTTTCCAGGCGGGGAGGACGGATAGGACAATCCTTCAGGAAGTGTTCGGTACTGGCACAGTACAGGCAGAGATTCTCCATGCGGCGTCGTGTCCTCTCTTGAGGTGTCAGGCGAGACCGGTCGACCTGCATAGCCTCCACGGCGGGAGGCACAGGAACGGATTGCAGGGGACCAGAGGAGAGAGGAGCCGGGGAGAAAAAACGCCTTGTGCGAACAAAGTCCATATCCTGGCGGAGCTCCTGACGCCTTTCGGAAAAACGCATGTCAATGCGAGTGGCAAGATGGATGAGTTCATGTAGGTTAGCAGGGATTTCTCGTGCGGCCAGAACATCTTTAATGTTGCTGGATAGGCCTTTTTTAAAGGTCGCGCAGAGGGCCTCATTATTCCAGGATAATTCTGAAGCAAGAGTACGGAATTGTACGGCGTACTCGCCAACGGAAGAATTACCCTGGACCAGGTTCAACAGGGCAGTCTCAGCAGAAGAGGCTCGGGCAGGTTCCTCAAAGACACTTCGAATTTCCGAGAAGAAGGAGTGTATAGAGGCAGTGACGGGGTCATTGCGGTCCCAGAGCGGTGTGGCCCATGACAGAGCTTTTCCAGACAGAAGGCTGACTACGAAAGCCACCTTAGACCTTTCAGTAGGAAACTGGTCCGACATCATCTCCAAGTGCAGGGAACATTGGGAAAGAAAGCCACGGCAGAATTTAGAGTCCCCATCAAATTTATCCGGCAAGGATAGTCGTAGACCAGAAGCGGCCACTCGCTGCGGAGGAGGTGCAGGAGCTGGCGGAGGAGATGATTGCTGAAGCTGTGGTAGTAGCTGCTGTAGCATCACGGTCAGTTGAGACAGCTGTTGGCCTTGTTGCGCTATCTGTTGTGACTGCTGGGCGACCACCGTGGTGAGGTCGGCGACAACTGGCAGAGGAACTTCAGCGGGATCCATGGCCGGATCTACTGTCACGATGCCGGCTGGCAGGTAGTGGATCCTCTGTGCCAGAGAGGGATTGGCGTGGACCGTGCTAGTGGATCGGTTCTAAGTCACTACTGGTTTTCACCAGAGCCCGCCGCAAAGCGGGATGGTCTTGCTGCGGCGGTAGTGACCAGGTCGTATCCACTAGCAACGGCTCAACCTCTCTGACTGCTGAAGATAGGCGCGGTACAAGGGAGTAGACAGAAGCAAGGTCGGACGTAGCAGAAGGTCGGGGCAGGCAGCAAGGATCGTAGTCGGGGGCAACGGCAGGAGGTCTGGAACACAGGCTAGGAACACACAAGGAAACGCTTTCACTGGCACAATGGCAACAAGATCCGGCGAGGGAGTGAAGGGGAAGTGAGGTATAAATAGGGAGTGCACAGGTGAACACACTAATTGGAACCACTGCGCCAAACAGCGGCGCAGTGGCCCTTTAAATCGCAGAGACCCGGCGAGCGCGCGCCCTAGGGAGCGGGGCCGCGCGCGCCGGGACAGGACAGACGGAGAGCGAGTCAGGTACGGGAGCCGGGATGCGCATCGCGAGCGGGCGCTACCCGCATCGCGAATCGCATCCCGGCTGGAGACGGTATCGCAGCGCACCGGGTCAGTGGAGCTGCCCGGAGCGCTGCGGTAGCGAGAGAGAAGCGAGCGCTCCGGGGAGGAGCGGGGACCCGGAGCGCTCGGCGTAACAATAACATTTCTGGTTCTGCACATGTCTACTGGCCACTTTGCCACTGTTCATTGAACATTCATATTCCCAGAGTAAGGTGTCCGGTCCCCCTGCGATCAGACATCTTATCCCCTATCATTTACATAGGAATACGATGTCTAGGGGCAGAGTTCCCCCTTTAAGGAGGCTTAGAGGATGGTGGGAATAGTCGTTTGCTATGGAAAGTTGTGATTTTGCTATATAGTTTCTCTTATGCTGTTTTACCACAAATTGTTTGCATGATTGATATCTCACTTCTGTATAAACCTTTCTGTGATGGAACAGCATCACAGCCATGGGATTTCTAGGGTTGCTCTCTCTTGCTCTGCTGCCCTGGACGGACAAGCACCTAGTAAGATCAGGTATATTATATGTGTGCCTTCTGTGTGTGTATATAGAGATAAGTATAAGAACATCACAGTGGACTGTATATGTTTACACATAGATATTCTAGTATGAAGTGTGTGTGGATAGATATATATGCTGTTTGTGCATGAGTCTCTATATGTACATATACTAATGATCAGCTGCTGAACATGGCATTGGTAGTAAGTGTAGATCCAGGAGGCGGTGTAGCATCAGGATCTGGATGTATATTATACTGTATATACATACAGTAAACATTATTGGCCACATGTGCTTGGTGTCCAGGGGGGCCGGGAAAGGGGCATCTGTGTGTGTGTGTGGTTGGGTTCTCTATGTAATGTATAATATCTTAATGTAATATATAGCGCATTGTCATCTCTGTGTTTTTGGTAAAGTATATATATATATATATATATATATATATATACACACACATACAGGGTGGGCCATTTATATGGATACACCTTAATAAAATGGGAATGGTTGGTGATATTAACTTCCTGTTTGTGTTACATTAGTATATGTGGGGGGGGAAACTTTTCAAGATGGGTGTTGACCTTGGAGGCCATTTTGAAGTCGGCCATTTTGAATCCAACTTTAGTTTTTTCGATAGGAAGATGGTCATGTGACACATCAAACTTATTGGGAATTTCACAAGAAAAACAATGATGTGCTTGGTTTTAACGTAACTTTATTCTTTCATGAGTTATTTACAAGTTTCTGACCACTTATAAAATGTGTTCAATGTACTGCCCATTGTGTTGGATTGTCAATGCAACCCTCTTCTCCCACTCTTCACACACTGATAGCAACACCGCAGGAGAAATGCTAGCACAGGCTTCCAGTATCCGTAGTTTCAGGTGCTGCACATCTCGTTTCTTCACAGCATAGACAATTGCCTTCAGATGACCCCAAAGATAAAAGTCTAAGGGGGTCAGATTGGGAGACCTTGGGGGCCATTGTTACGCCGAGCGCTCCGGGTCCCCGCTCCTCCCCGGAGCGCTCGCAACATCCTCGCTACATCAGCGCCCCGGTCAGATCTACTGACCGGGTGCGCTGCGATACCGCCCCCAGCCGGGATGCGATTCGCGATGCGGGTGGCGCCCGCTCGCGATGCGCACCCCGGCTCCCGTACCTGACTCGCTCTCCGTCGGTCCTGTCCCGGCGCGCGCGGCCCCGCTCCCTAGGGCGCGCGCGCGCCGGGTCTCTGCGATTTAAAGGGCCACTGCGCCACTGATTGGCGCAGTTGGTCTAATTAGTGTGTTCACCTGTGCACTCCCTATGTATACCTCACTTCCCCTGCACTCCCTCGCCGGATCTTGTTGCCATTGTGCCAGTGAAAGCGTTTCCTAGTGTGTTCCTAGCCTGTGTTCCAGACCTCCTGCCGTTGCCCCTGACTACGATCCTTGCTGCCTGCCCCGACCTTCTGCTACGTCCGACCTTGCTCTTCTCTACTCCCTTGTATCGCGCCTATCTTCAGCAGTCAGAGAGGTTGAGCCGTTGCTAGTGGATACGACCTGGTTACTACCGCCGCTGCAAGACCATCCCGCTTTGCGGCGGGCTCTGGTGAATACCAGTAGTAACTTAGAACCGGTCCACTAGCACGGTCCACGCCAATCCCTCTCTGGCACAGAGGATCCACCTCCTGCCAGCCGAATCGTGACAGCCATTCCACTAGCCCACAACGACCAAACCACTTTCCAGGAAACTGTTGATCTAGGAATGCTCGGACCTGACACCCATAATGTGGTGGTGCACAATCTTGCTGGAAAAACTCAGGGAATGTGCCCGCATAAAGAGGGAAACACATCATCATGTAGCAATTTCGCATATCCAGTGGCCTTGAGGTTTCCATTGATGAAGAATGGCCCCACTATCTTTGTACCCCATATACCACACCATACCATAAATGTTTGTGTTCCAACAGTCTTGGAGGGATCTATCCAATGTGGGTTAGTGTGAGACCAATAGCGGTGATTTTGTTTGGTAACTTCACCATTCACATAAAAGTTTCCCTCATCACTGAACAAAATCTTCTGCGTAAACTGAGGGTCCTGTTCCAATTTTTGTTTTGCCCATTCTGCAGCACCTGAAACTACGGATACTGGAAGCCTGTGCTAGCATTTCTCCTGCGGTGTTGCTATCAGTGTGTGAAGAGTGGGAGAAGAGGGTTGCATTGACAATCCAACACAATGGGCAGCACATTGAACACATTTTATAAGTGGCCAGAAACTTGTAAATAACTCATGAAAGAACAAAGTTACGTTAAAACCAAGCACATCATTGTTTTTCTTGTGACATTCCCAATAAGTTTGATGTGTCACATGACCCTGTTCCTATTGAAAAAAAAGTTGGATTCAAAATGGCCGACTTCAAAATGGCCGCCATGGTCGCCACCCATCTTGAAAAGTTTCCCCACTCACATATACTAATGTGCCACAAACAGAAATTTAATATCACCAACCATTCACATTTTATTAAGGTGTATCCATATAAATGGCCCACCCTGTATATATGTAAAAGTATCTGTGAGGGTTGTACGTTACTTCAGTGGTGTATAAAGGACTGGGATGTGCTTATATCACATATATTACAAAGTAAGTGAGCTGCATAGGAAACAAAGGAGCAGACTAAAGAGACTAAATATGTACTAGAAACATTCCCTATTTCAACGGCCTAAATGTTTTTATTAATCTCTATTATGATATAGTGTTGAAATTGTTGTTATACTATACTATGAACTTAGGTTGTTAAACCGGGAGGATCAGACAGGTAGCAAAGATTCATCTGAGGCCTATTGTGAGTGCAGATATACACAGATGTGATGTCCCAGTACGGGATGATGCGGCCCCGTACTGTCCTCCTACCCTGTCAGGCAGAGTCCCTGCATGTCCCCAGGACTCCGCTGCAGCATACCCCCATTATGTATAAAGATTTGCCTCATTTAATATACAGTTGCTTTAATGTTTGTACCACATGATTGTTACCCAGAGGGCTCCAGTGGCCAGGTGACCCCTGCCCCAAAGTGACTATGGGCTCCGTGCACAGACCCCTATTTAACCAGGGGAGGGGCTGCAATCTCTCTCTTAGTAACTGAGGTCAAGTCCAGTCAAGTTGTTCCAGTGTCTGTATCCAGAGCATTGGAGGCCTCAAGCCTAAAGTCCTGCAGCCACAATCGGTCATCAGTAAGTAAAGTCATCTTATTCTCAGTTACCATCTCTGTCAAGTCAAATCCATCTGTAGTCACTAAAGTCAGTCTAATTACTGCAAGTCCCAGCAAGCCTGTGATGTCCCCCTGTGTCACTGGTCACCTCCCTGGGATATTTGGCTGTACTGCAAAGACTATATCACCTGTCCAGCCTCAGTAAAGCTGCAGTTATCCTTAATCTGGCATTGGTGTCTTCATTGCCCTGCCTAAACCAAGATTAGCGGCATTACCTTTGGGTGGTTAAGGCTGAACCACACCCTGGCGTCACGACAAGAAGGGATTAATACCATTTGCCCCTTGGATCATAACATCTTCCCTGCATTTGCCCTGCATTGCACCCCAACTCCACAACTTTTTGGTGTCTTATGAGCAGGATACGGGTGTGTGCCATATACCACAACCCACAAGTCCTCCCCCCCAGTCTGAACTGTGTCTGAGACTGTCTGTAATAGTTGCATGCTGTTGCAACAGAATCTGCACCAGAAAAGTGTATGGGACTGTTGTCATTGTAATGTGCTTTCACCGTGGTGCTTTTAAAATAGAGGGGGAGGTGAAGAGAACTTTGCTGCCTGCTGTTTGAAAATCTGTGAAAGTTATAACCCCAATGTGCAAAATTAGAACCATACTATGCTGTTCCACTATGCCGGTACCTGAAAGGGTTAAGATGGCGCCGGAGAAGCATGCAAAAATGTCCCACGCTGGTCATCGCCCCACCTCTGGGCGTGGAAGTCATGTCGCTGTGTCCATGCCGAAGTGGAACTATTAAGTTCCGTCTCTTGTTGCTGGGGAACCTGAAGTCAGCGCTGCACTGATGACCTCTTTCCGGCCGGCGGACGTTTTACTGAAGCCCATTATAAAAGAGACCACGCGGTAAGTGCTCCTCAGTTTGCTGGAAGTTTCGGAGAGCAGTAGGAAGGCAGAGGAGGCATGCATGGAGAGTACAAAGATTGTGCTGCAGGACCGGCAAGTTGCCGCAGCCCAACTTTTCCAAGACCTCACTGACCAGTTACAGCAGTTGTCCCTCGGGGCCGATGAGGCCTGTCACCTGATCCCGCTACAAGAGGACGACGACTGGCCAGCAACCCCGGAAGGGGGAACTTCTAAGTCATCAAATGCATCATCACCGGTGAGGCTGTCCTCTCACCTCCGGACCTGGGGCTCCTGGGCCAAAATACTGACAGGAATCAGAAGTGAATACCCCTGCTGAGGCTGCTTTTTCTACCCCTCCTTCCACCCCTAGTCCAGAACAAACCCCCCAGGCCCAGTATTCTGTAGAGTCTACTGTATGTCTGCAGTCACCACCCCTACCCAGATGGTTATTTGGCGATGAGCCTAACTTGATCCGGCACTTGATTCGGTACATGAGGGAGCATCTTCTTCCCTTGCCAGAGAAGTCCTTTCCCCCAGTTCCTCCAGCCCAGTCCGAAATGGCCAAAAGAGACGCTGAGGTGGCTGCAATTGTGGAGGAACTGTGGTCCCAGAGGATGGAGAGATATGGGCGGCTGCCATATGAGGTGCGACGGGAGTATCAGTAGGATACCAAGAAGTTGGAGGCTCTGTACATTCGAAAGTTAGAGCACCCCAAAGAGGGTGAGCCTTCCCTGGAGCGTAGTCATGCAACTGTAATCAAGTTTGACAAGGTGAGGGGGTTTGGCACCCTCCTGGACTGCCAACATGGGGGCACCATTCTAGTGAACAAGAGGGCAGTACAAAGAGACTATCTCCCCCCAGCTATGCATTCTCTGGAGAGTGGGAAGATTGTGGAGTACACACCTGTGCCGAACATGATGATAGGAGAGTGGGCGGCAGCGGTGACTCGCCAGAAGAATCCTACCCACATACCATTTGCCTACTTCCATTGGACGACTGGGATGCAGATCCCTTTGGGTTGCTGTCAACAAAAGCTAAAGACACTGTCTGAGAGGAGGAAGTCTACCTGCCCGAGACACCTGCCATGGCTCCAAAATACCTGCCCAAGTCATCTGAAGGTGTGCCCAGGCCTACTCCTAGGGGCGGGGAGGTTTGGCCTAATCAGTGGAAACCAACAAAAGTGCCTCGGCCTACTCCAACTGTTGCAGAGGTTTGGCCGGCCCAACAGGCACCGACCGTCCATCCCCCAGTGGCGCAAGCTGCTGCGGTACAAGTAGTAGTTACAGTGAGCCCCACCATCACCGAATCCCGGTTGTCCCAAGTCTCTTGGAACACACATGTGAACCCCATGGAGGGGGCCCAGTCTCGCAGTCCTAGGTTTATGTAACAACTTAGGAAGCAAACCGACCAACGAGGCTGGGATGGAAAGATGCCAAATTAAGAGGAGCATCTTGTTAACTAGCTTTACCATTGTGGTCAAAAAGACTAACTATTGTTTGTGTGCAAGAACACTCTTATTGTTACAGGTTAACAGCAATGTTTAAGTACAGAGCCTGACGAACTTGTCAAGACGGTTAAAGTTGTAACCAATCTCGTAAGTGTTGTGCCCGGCTCCTAGCCGAGATTCTCTAAAAATAACTCTATAATGTATCTGGACTGTTGAGCAGTACATGGACACCTGTGTATATATTGCCATAGTAATATTTTTGCTCACCAGTTTGCATGAGTGAGCATTTGCATTGTCATCGTGTGATGTCCCAGTAAAGGACATGGTCCTGCCCTACACTTAGATACTGAATAGAATAGAACCACTATCTTCATGCGCTTGTGTGGTTGTGTCAATTACACAACCGTACCAGGTGAGAGGACCACTAAAACGTTTGTGATTCCTGCACCCACCTACTTTTACTTTGTCTACAACGTATTGTCCTATGAGGAGCTCTGCTTTTTGTTGTTTTTAGATATATGAATTTCTACACTTAGACACTGTCAGTTTGAGTCACTCAGTGACCTGGGGGCTCTCCTGCAGTGTCTCCCCTGCTGTTATTATAGTGTTATTTAATGTAATAGGATTGTAGTCGGTATGTTAATGTATAGTCAGTATAAAGGACCTTTGGAGGACTCCAGTAAATGTCTAAAGGACCTGTGAAATGTCACGTTATGTTTATGTTATCACATGTTACCCAGAAGGCTTCAGCTTAACACATGACCTGCAGTTTGACCAATGGGCTTAGGCTCTGCACCCCTCTATATAAGGGGGCGGACATAACAATTCTCGCTCTGGTACCATCATCACTTTACTGAGACCAGCAAGCGCCAGAGATCTCAGTGCTAGTGTCCAGTAACTGGAAGTCCTCAAATCTACAGTCATTCCAGTAAGTCAAGTTTATGTCTGCTGTCACTATCTGCAGTCTAGCCAAGCCTCAAGTCAATTACCTAGCGTCTATTACAAGTATAATTGGTCCCAGCAAGCTGCGAGGTCCTTCTGTGTTCCTGGCCACCTCACTGGGATTCTGGCCTAGCTGTGAAGATAATAACACCTATCTGACCTCAGGAAAGCCTCCGATAAACCATAACCTGGTTGTGGACTCTCATTTTTACTGCCTAGCTATTGGAATAGCGGAAATACCGTTTGGGTGGTTCCAGTACCCAAAAACCACTCTGGCGTCACAAACATTAGGGGTTAATAACACTTTGCCCCTGGGGTTAATACCATCTTGCCCATCCACCTACACCGCTATACCCTGTGGTCCCACCATCACCGTGGGGCACCATGTCCTCATATCCCGTCCTCCTCATATATTGTTGCCATATCCCGACCTCCTATCCCGACCTCCTATCCCGACTTCCTATCCCGACCTCCTATCCTGACCTCCTATCCTGACCTCCTATCCCATCCTCTGATCTCGACCTATTATCCCTTCCTCATATCCCGACCTCATATCTTGACCTCCTATCCCGACCTCCTTTCCCGACCTCCTATCCCGTCCTCATATCTCGACCTCCTATCCAGTCCTCAAAAAACGTCCTTGTATCCCGTCCTCCTATCCCAACCTTCTATCTCGACCTTCTATCTTGACCTCCCATCCCGACAACCTATCCTGACCCATAATTAGTGTTGCTAGCGAATATTCGCAATGCGAATTTTATTTGCGAATATCGCATATTCGCGAATTCGCGAATATAGCACTATATATTCATAATTACGAATATTCTTATTTATTTTATTTTTTTCCCACAGTACACATCACAGTGATCACCCCTCTCTGCTTCTAGCTTATGTGGTGTAAAGAACGCTCTAATAGTACTGTGTGAGACTGGCGTGCGAATTTTCGCATATGCTAATTTTTTATATACTAATTTTCCCATATGCTAATTTTTGCATTCGCAAATTTTCGCATATGCGAAAGTAAAACGGGAATATTACGAATATGCGAATTTAGCAAATATATGACGAATATTCGTCCATATATTTGCGAAATATCGCAAATTCGAATATGGCCTACGCTGCTCAACACTACCCATAATATGTGTGCCAGATATTGAAATATGTCCAGCCGTACGGAAGTTATGTGGGAACATACATTTCCCATTGATTTGCATGGGAGTTTAAACAAAAACCCTGACTCTCACAAATGGGGGTAGTTAAGGGTTAAATTAACTATCCTATAGTTTAAGTGTACATATAAGTAACATGTGACCAAGTATTATTTAAATATTTCCAGCTGTGTGGAAGTTATGCAGTAACATATTTTTCCCATAGACTTGTATGGGACTCTAACAAAAAACCCAGACCCAGGCAAATGGGGGTGAGTAAGGGTTAAATCACCTATCCTATGTTTGTTGTTGACATATAAGTAACATGTGTGCCAAGTTTCATGTTAATATCTTTATCCGTTTGGACGTGATGCTGGAACATACACACATGCATAAACAAATACATACACACATACACACACATATATATATATATATATATATATATATATATATATATATATATATATATATATAAAAACCAGATACAGGCGCAGCACTCCAACAAAATAAGTGATTTAATATCTCATGTCAGCATTATTATATTGTAATGCTGACATGAGATATTAAATCACTTATTTTGTTGGAGTGCTGCGCCTGTATCTGGTTTTTATCTTGGACGGACTCTGATCAAGTCCTTTGGGATGCTGGCACCAATTTTTTGGTTGGACTGGATAAGTAATGCTGCTTTATTTTGGGATTATATATATATATATATATATATATATATATATATATATATATATTCATGTACACATATCCATCATTTCACTAGGGCTGTAGCACTAACCATAAAACACTCCACACTAATGTCTCTATAAATTGTCATATGTATAATGTATTTTCTCATTTGTCCAAAGGTAACAAATGTCTAGAAATGTCTGGTCTAAATTATATATCTAGTGTTCTGGGGAGAAGTGTGTTATGCCAAGGGACCCCAGTAGCCAAGGCATTGGGTAAAAAGCCTCCGGATGCCCAATCCGTCTTATAATGTGTCAACAGTTGCATAAAATGTGTTATAGACAAATGTAATGTTACCGAGTCATGTTCCTAAAATAGTCGTAAAACTGTATACAAGAACTCTTTATTTTCATTGGTCATACTGAGGTTCAGCCTGGATATGGACGTTGTGCGTAATGGTCCAGGACTGCATGTGGCCCCAACTCTGCCCTCCCGGTCTAAGCGTTGAGGGCGACTTTATTCAAGTGGGGGAGTTTGTGATGTCCCAGTACGGGATGATGTGGCCACATACTGTCCTTTTGCCCTGCAGCATACCCCCATTATGTATATAGGTTTGCCTCATTTAACATACTGTTGCTTTAATGTTTGTACCACATGATTGTTACCTATGGGCTCCTTGCACAGCCCCCCCCCCCATATAACCAAGGGAGGGGCTGCAATCTCTCTCTTAGTTCCTGAGGTCAAGTCCAGTCAGGTTGTTCAAGTGTCTTTGTCCAGAGCATTGGAGACCTCAAGCCTAAAGTCCTGCAGCCACAAGTCGGTCATCAGTAAATCAAGTAATCTCATTGTCAGTCACCATCTCTGTCAGGTCAAGTCCATCTGTAGTCACTGTGGCCTGCACTAAAGTCAGTCTATCTACTGCAAGTGCCCAGCAAGCCTGCGAGGTCCCCCTGTGTCACTGCTCACCTCCCTGGGATTTTTGACTGTACTGCAAAGACTATATCACCTGCCTTGCCTCAGTAAAGCTGCCGTTACCCTTAATCTGGCATTGCTGTCTTCATTGCCCCTGCCTAACCCAGGATCAGCGGTATTTCCTTCAGGTGGTTAAGGCTAAACCACACCCTGGCGTCACAACAATAAGGGGTTATTACCATTTGCCCCTTGGGTCATAATATCAACCATGCATCTACCCTGCATTGCACCCAAAACTCCATACAGAGAGCCTATGAAGGAGAGGCTCCTGGGATACTGGTGGTTTGCTTTGATTTTTGTCTTGCGTGTTTGTTTTATTTATGTACGGTTCTTTACAATCCTGCAGGTCGGTGGAAGAGGTTTCTAGGACCTTTCCCAAGTAGCAGCAGTCCCACTTCTTAAAGGATTAGTACAGATGGCAGGGATGACAATGAGTGACAGGGCAGGAAAGGTGCTTTTTGAAAAGTTAAGCAAACATAGTACATTTAACCCTGTAATCTTGAGCACTTATGGATGTGCTGAGAATTTATGGGAATCCCTGTTAGAGCAGGCTAATTCCTATGATAAATTACACATAGCTAAGCGCAGTGTCATAAACCAAACCTCTAAGCAGGTACACATGCTGGCTAAGCTGGTGTGCATTTTTGAGAATGTCATGTGTAACCTGGAGATGGCAGAGCCACAGACACACATCTCTGAAATGTCACATTGTCAGAGTTGTACAGAAAGGGTTAAACAGATTTTATGATTTAGAGACACGAATATAAGAAAGAAATTAGACATTTTCAGAGAAAGACAGCCGGATTAGCATACTGCAGGCTCAGATGACCGACAAAGAAAAGTATTATACAGATGGGGATACAGTTTTTATACAGATATATATGGGCATTACTGGCTATAAGGAAAGAGCAGCATCTACTGAGGTGACAATTGCTAACCTGAGAAGTGAGGAATGAGACGATCAGTAGTCTGCAGAAGACTATTCATGACATATCACAGAAAGATTTGCCCTCAACACAGATTTGTAATTTAAAGGGATATTTTGGCGCTGCCTCTGAGACGGAGAAGTGATGTCACAGCCACGCCCCCTCCATTCATGTCTATGATGGCTGTCACGCCCCCTCCCATAGACATGAATGGAGGGGGCGTGGTGTGACATCACTAGGGGGGCATGTCCGTGGCGTCACATCCCTGTCACGGAAGCAGCGCCCAGCACAGAATGCCGAGGGCTGCATCGAGATCGCAGGGGTCCCCAACGGCGGGATCCTTGCGATCATACATCTTATCCCCTATCCTTTGGATAGGGGATAAGATGTATAAAGCCGGAATACCCCTTTTAGTGCAAATAGGTGGTAGATGAGTCTGTGATCACTTCAGACCGGACATCCATAACAAGGCCTGAACCAAAAAACAATGCTTCTCATAGTACCACGGGTATTACTGGTCATACAGTTAGTCAATTAGGAAGTGGCTTGGAAAATTTAGAGATCATTTATAACTCACAAATGCATCAAAGTAACACGGCAAAATTGCTTTCTTTCCGTAACTAGTGATGAGCGGCATAGGCCACATTCACTTTCACGATATTTCGCAAATATATGGACGAATATTCGTCCTATATTCGCGAATTTCGTATATTTGTTCCCTTTTTTAATGCAAAACTCGTAATGAAATTTGCAAAATGCAAATGCGCGATTATATCTTTCAACTAACTACTTTCCTATTGGTTGTTAGGGATGTTGCTAACCTCTGACAACTGTATTTGCATCCTTATCATTGGCCCACAAGCTAAAAGAAGGGAGGGATCAGTGTCCTCTGGAAGTGCCGATATTCAGTTTTTTTTTTTGCATATTTGCATATTCCCCTTCTTTGGACCACAATCTGGAAGCAGGGAGGGATGATTCCTTTTTTATTTACACATTACAAATCATTGTGATGTGTACTGAAAAAAAAATGGCGAAGTGCCGATATTCGTGATAAATATTCGCTATTCGAAAATTTGCACTCAACACGATTCATAACACAAGGAGGATACAATTTCTAATGAAAATATGCAAACAGACTCCTACACATGATCCCACCATAGATCCTTTCACTTCTTGTGATATTACAGAGAGGGACAGACAGCAGCGATTCACCTCAAGCACAAATCCTGCATAGAAGCACTGACAGGGAAGGGAGTGAGATTGAGAGAGAAAGTGCAATTTTGGGTGTAGTACACAGCGACTGTGTGCTGCAGCACTGGAGCGCATTGTCCTCCCCTTATAAGTGCACAAAATATACGTACATCTAAGTGCATGCACCCTAACCCAGCAAGGCAAAGTGTTCTACACCCCTATTGAGGCTCTCTGTAGCCCAGAAATAGCCGTTTTTAATAGCCATTCACTGCGAATAGATTCGGACCAAACCTAATTTTTTCGGAAAATTCGGCGAATCGGCCTGAATCGAATTTTTCAAAAATTCACTCATCTCTAATCTTCACCAAAGATATGAGGTCATAGGGAGTACTGCCCCCAGGCATGGCCAGTTTTATGATTAGGATGACAAACTTTCCATCCTCATAACATTGGTAACAGGACATGGGGATGTCACCCCAGATATCCTAAGTAACTTCTAGCCGACTATCCATGGTGTGCCCTTATCTCTGTGCCGGAGGTTTGAAGCTACGTATAGGAAGGTGACTAAGGATCATGGTGTAGGAATCCCACAATGTATGATACAGATGTTGGTGGAAACTTTTACATATCTAGAATCTGCAATTCACTTAAATGCAGCTACAAAGCCATCACTTATTAAAGCAGCTATGGTGATTGAGGAGTTCAGGCAGGATTTGCTGAAGAGTTGTGAATCCATAAATGTTTGAAAATGGGTAAAAGCCACATTGCCATTACCTGGGAACCCAAATGTACCCCAACTAGGGTTGCCACCCAGCTGTTATTTTGACCACACTGTCAGTATTTTTATATTAAAAATACCAGCAATGCAATGGCTGGTGTTTATCCAACCAATCCTCCAACTCCCAAAATGTTGCACCATATACTACACCAGTGTTTCCCAACCAGGGCGCCTCCAGCTGTTGCCAAACTACAACTCCCAGCATGCCCGGACAGCCAAAGGCAGTACTGGGAATTGTAGTTTGGCAATCACTGGAGGCACCCCTGGTTGGGAAACACTGACGTTTCCTATATACAGTATACAGTGGTCCCACAAGTTCCAATATTAATTGGTTCCAGGACAACCATTGCATGTTGAAACCATTGCATGTTGAGACCATACCTCTATGGAAACCTTGTAATTGGTTCTGAAGCCACCAAAATGTCATCCAAAAATAGGTAAAGGTGAGGATTAAAGAAAAATAAGTAGATAACTAATATAGATAAAGCAAGTTCTGACATATAAAAGTAAGAAATAGCTGCTGGAAGCTGTAAATTACTGTCTATGTCAGTGTTTCCCAACCAGGGTGCCTCCAGCTGTTGGCTGTCCGGACATGCTGGGAATTGTAGTTTTGCAACAGCTGGAGGCATCCTGGTTGGGAAACAATGGTTTATGTAGAGGACAGGAGCTTCTTCAGGGTCCTATACAGTACACACAATGTCCCAAATGGATCCACCCTTACTTGGTGTCCAAAAGGAGCAGCTAACCCTGGCACAGGTAAGGAGTAGTACAGAACTTGTAGTTCCTCCCTGTTCTTTAGGGGGCGCTACCAGACAGCCATTAAGTGCATGTACTTCAGTAATAGAAGTGATTTACCAATAAAATGCCAATTCTGATTGGTCAGTTCCTCCAGTTGTGACACGTTTCACAGGTCTGGACTGTCCGTAGCATTGTAAGTTGAGTCTGGTTTCAAGTTACAATGGTCCAGAAAAGACCATTGTTTGTTGAACTTATTGAGGCCATTGTAAGTTGAGGGATCACTGTAGATTACTCAAAAAAACTCAAATAAGTAAACAATTTGTAAAAGCACGTCATTTTTTCAAAGTAACACTAGAGAGGCTATGTTTTCTTTATAGAGGAAAGAACTTGTGTGCATTTCATTTGGGTCATTAAACTGGTCGGGAAGCCCTAGGAGGTGTTGTAGAGGGATGTTAATATGGTCATTTATACTAACCCTAAAACGAGCAACCCAACCACTTCACTCCACTGTCCATGTAAGCACCAACTAACATAGTAAAACCTTAATATAAACTAGAGCAGTAAACTAAAGAATCAAGACTTGTAAACTCAAAGTGGTTATCCACCATAAATTAATTTTAGTACTAACCTGCCAGACAGTAATGGACATGCTAAAGACGGATCCGTGCTTGTATTGGGGCTAAATAGATGTGTTCTGAGTCAACCATAATGTTGTGGCTATCTTTTTGTAAAATGACTATTTCCTGTTGGAGTTCCCTCCCTCCAACTACAAATCCCATGATTCCTTGTTAGTAAGTGTGAGGTCACTTTTCTCCCTCCCACATATTAGCCACCCCACCGATTGAAACACACCTGTGCTCCGTTCAATACAATAGACCAGTGTTTTCTCACCAGGGTGCTCCCAGCTGTTGCAAAACAAATCCTTGCAGAATGATCTCCCTCCCACCGAGCGCTCGCTCCACCCATTAAAGCATACAGGTTCCCTCTGAACACCTGACTAGTGACGCAATGTCTCGGGCCGCACTGCAACCTTGGAAAACCTGAGGCGATATAAACAATGTGCCATAAATCACAGAAGAATTGCTAGACCACCATCAAACACAGGTACAGACACTACATTATGGACTACACTAACTTTAAAGCCCCTGTAGTATAGTCAAATAAAATAAAAATCCTGGAATACCCCTTTAAGATATTTGGACACAGGTCAGCATTTATGTATCATGTGCTCTGAATGGAGACTGGGGGATGGGCAAGCCCCTACTAGACTCCTGGTAGAATGAGAGGATTGTACAGCTGAAATCCAACATGTCTGATCCTTGTTTCTCCTAACATCTACCATCGGGGGAGAGTTGGGTGGCCCCCAAAAACATTTGATGGTTGTCTAGTCCCATCAAAATTGATTAGTTTGGCAGATACATGTCTAAGGTATATGGCCAGTTTTTGGCATTTGTCTAAGGCTGCTATTTCTGAAGCCCTCACTGTGTAAAAATTTGGGGACATGGTGCTATCATTCTTTAACACCTTATAGGGGTCTTAATCCTTCCTGTACTTATCAGCGGCTGTATACTACAGAAGAAGTTGTATAGTTCTTTTCAGTCTAGCCACAGTGCTCTCTGCTGCCACCTCTGTCCTATGTCAGGAACTGTCCAGAGTAGGAGCAAAGCCCTATAGCAAACCTCTGTCTGCTGTTCTGAACAGTTCCTGACATGGACAGGAAGGTGGCAGCAAAGAGCACTGTGGTCATACAGGAAAGAACTATACAACTTCCTCTGGAGTATATAGCAGCTGATAAGTACTAGAAGGATTAAGATTGTTTAATAGAAGTTTTTTTCTAAATCTGTTTACCTTTCTAGAGCCAGTTAATATGAAAAAAATTGTTTTCCACCGGAGTACCCCTTTAACCCCTTAACGACGCAGGACGTATATTTACGTCCTGCGCCGGCTCCCGCGATATGAAGCGGGATCGCGCCGCGATCCCGCATCATATCGCGTCGGTCCCGGCGCTAATCAACGGCCGGGACCCGCGGCTAATACCACACATCGCCGATCGCGGCGATGTGCGGTATTAACCCTTTAGAAGCGGCGGTCAAAGCTGACCGCCGCTTCTAAAGTGAAAGTGACCCGGCTGCTCAGTCGGGCTGTTCGGGACCGCCGCGGTGAAATCGCGGCGTCCAGAACAGCTGATCGGACACCGGGAGGGCCCTTACCTGCCTCCCCGGTGTCCGATCGACAAATGACTGCTCCGTGCCTGAGATCTAGGCAGGAGCAGTCAAGCGCCGATAATGCTGATCACAGGCGTGTTAATGCACGCCAGTGATCAGCATTAGAGATCAGTGTGTGCAGTGTTATAGGTCCCTATGGGACCTATAACACTGCAAAAAAAATGTAAAAAAAAAGTGTTAATAAAGGTCATTTAACCCCTTCCCTAATAAAAGTTTGAATCACCCCCCTTTTCCCATAAAAAAAATAAAACAGTGTAAAAAAAATAAAAAATAAACATATGTGGTATCGCCGCGTGCGTAAATGTCCGAACTATAAAAATATATCATTAATTAAGCCGTACGGTCAATGGCGTACGCGCAAAAAAATTCCAAAGTCCAAAAAAGCGTATTTTGGTCACTTTTTATATCATAAAAAAATGAATAAAAAGTGATCAAAAAGTCCGATCAAAACAAAAATCATACCGATAAAAACTTCAGATCACGGCGCAAAAAATGAGTCCTCATACCACCCCATACGTGGAAAAATAAAAAAGTTATAGGGGTTGGAAGATGACATTTTTAAACGTATAAATTTTCCTGCATGTAGTTATGATTTTTTCCAGAAGTGCGACAAAATCAAACCTATATAAGTAGGGTATCATTTTAACCGTATGGACCTACAGAATAAAGATAAGGTGTAATTTTTACCGAAATATGCACTGCGTAGAAACGAAAGCCCCCAAAAGTTACAAAATGGCGTTTTTTTTCGATTTTGTCGCACAATGATTTTTTTTTCTGTTTCGCCATGCATTTTTGGGTAAAATGACTAATGTCACTGCAAAGTAGAATTGGCGACGCAAAAAATAAGCCATAATATGGATTTTTAGGTGGAAAATTGAAAGGGTTATGATTTTTAAAAGGTAAGGAGGAAAAAACGAAAGTGCAAAAACGGAAAAACCCTGAGTCCTTAAGGGGTTAAAGACTTTTCCCTTGTCTCTGGCTTTGGTTTACTATTCCTGTGTACCTTGTTTATATTCTTGGCTTTTTTCTGACTATTTTATTGCTTTCTGATTTTGTACTGCAGCACTCTCTCTGTTACCGACCTGGCTTGTTTGACACTGATTATACAGTTGTTTGTGCTTTCACTGTTACTACTCCTATTGCTGATCAGTTGTTTGTTAACCCTTTTTGTGCCCTGACCTTTTCCCTGACATTTATGATATGTTGTTTGTTACTTTGACTTAGATACACCCTGCATCTTAGTAGAATAGGTGCCAGCACCGTGGTTGGGACCACCCTTTAATAGGGTGGTCCCAACCACGGTGCTGGCACCTATTCTACTAAGATGCAGTGTGTAGCTAAGTTAAAGTAACAAACATAGCATGAATGTCAGGGAAAAGGTCCCCAAAATGCAGGGACAGAGTCATTTTAGGGCCGCACTTATCCCTGCCCAGTGTATCCCTATATTGTACAATAAGCATAATGTTGTGTGTGTGATTAACAAACAAAGTTGTGTCAATGATGTGGAGATCATGTCATATACCAAACAGGGCTGACTGTTGGGAATTAGACTATGTATTTATTAAATGCTAATTTATTAACAATATGGACAACACCTGCAGCAATTGGCCAGGATCTGGAACATGTGACTAGATTCTGTTTTCTTTACATTTTGCTAATGCAATGCAAGTCAAGTATAGTAAGATTTAACCCACTGCAGGCTGTGCATAAATGTGTTACCAGAGAAATACAGGAGAATACAGTTGCAATGTGGAAAATATAGTTCTATAGGCCTTCAGCTCTTGAAACACATTTCACTGTGCAGCATACTATCTAAGCCACCTGACTATCTTTGGCATAAGCAGCTGGTAGAGCTCGCACTGGGCCACCACATGTACCCACTGTAATCCATTACAGCTGAAAATACAGCAAGAAGAAATGACATAACATCTATAAATATCCAATACATCTTTCTCCACTTGAAAAACTATTTTCTTTACCCATAATTCACAGGGTCAAACCACTTAGTGTAGTGTAACATATAATTTAGAATCTTACAGTGAAAGATTGTGTCATACAATATGGATTTCATGGACCATCATTAATATTTCATCTGGTCGGTGACAGGTAAATTAACTTGTGCGCCTTTACTTGGCAACCGCGATTGTTTTATATTTTATTCAAAGTCCAGTTAGGAACTCAAAAATAATATAAAAACTAATCCTTACCTACTGCCTATTTTATCCAATATTACTGCTTTTATATCTGCTCTATTAGGCGACAATCGACTGTGGTTTTGGTTGATAAGAAGGTCATCTCCTATCTTGTTGTGTCCCTCAACACTTCTTTAGATTGGCTACTGTGTATAAGCACAACCCCTCCCCTCCCATACTCAAGAGCTGATTTTCGTTACAAGAAGGCCTATGGGGGATCAAAAGACTGGAAAAAATATAATATATGCCTAGGAAAGGAATAAACATATACATTGGTCATACATAACATTAACACCTTAAGGACCGAGGGTTTTTCCGTTTTAGCATTTTCGTTTTTTCCTCCTTGTCTTTAAAAAATCATAACTCTTTCAATTGTGCACCTAAAAATCCATATGATGACTTATTTTTTGCGCCACCAATTCTACTTTGTAATGACATCAGTCATTTTGCCCAAAAATCTACGGCGAAACAGAAAAAAAAATAATTGCAAGACAAAATTAAAAAAAAAAACACTGTTTTGTCACTTTTGGGGGCTTCCGTTTCTACAAAGTACATTTTTCGGTAAAAATGACACCTTATCTTTATTCTGTAGGTCCATACGATTAAAATGATACCCTACTTATATAGGTTTGATTTGATTGTACTTCTGGAAAAAATCATAACTACATGCAGGAAAATCGCACGAAGAAAGCCTGCGCTGTGCCACGCCCCGCCCCTGGGCGTGGCCACTAAGTTGCTGTGTCGCAGCCGAAAGGGAACTCAGAGATACAGGAGTCCTTTCTGGAGGGACTGGAAGTCGGGGCTGCACCGATAGTGTCCTTCCTGCCAGGCGCCATTTTGGAGAAGCCCCCTATAAAAGACGCCACGCACAGCAACCTCTTCAGTCTGCACGGAGAGCCGGAGAGTACAGATATGGCGGAGAGCAGCATTCCACGTGGTGAAGTTGGCAAAATGGCGCTGGAAAAGCGGGAAGTTGTGGCAGTCGCAGCCCGACTTTTCCAAGAACTTGCTTACCATCTGTAGCGGTTGTCATTAGACGGAGAGGGGGCCTGCAATCTTCCCTCACTGCCTGATGATGACGGCGATTGGCCAGAGACACCTCCAGCGGAGAGCGCAGGGACACCTGGAGGTGCATCACCGGTGAAATTGTCCCCTCACCACAGGACCTGGGCTCGTGGGCCGAGATCCCGTCGGAGGAGTCTGCTGTGAGTACCCCGCCAGAGGCGGCCTATTCTTCCTCCTCCAGCTCTGAGGTCATACCTCGATCAAGCTTGCCAAGTGCACGTGCTCACCAAAATTGCCGCAATGGGTGTTCGGAGACAAGCCGGAGCTGATGGAGTACATGCACAGAGTGCTTCAACCATTATCTGGGAAGCCACTCCGACCAATCCCAACTACAGAAAGGGAAAGGGTCTGTCAAGAAGCTGAGCTGGCCGAATTGATGGAAAAGTTAAAGGCCCGACACAATGAACTCTATGCCCCCAAGCACGTGCATTTGCCTTATGAAGAAAAAGTGCGGTATCAAGAAAATACCAAAGAAATGGAGGCATTGTACATACGCAATTGGAATCACCCCCGAGAAGGGGAGGAGCCATTAGAAAGAAGAAGAGCAAATGTGGCCAAGTTCGACAAGGTCAGAGGTTATGGGACACTCCTTGACTGCCACACTGGGCAGACTATCCTCGTAAACCGGCGAGCAGTGCAAAGGCCATATCTCCATAAGAAGTTCTACACCTTGGAGGTGGGTGAAATTGTGGAGTACACCCCCGTCCAGAGCCTTCGTGGAGAATGGGCCGCGGAGGTCACCAGACCAACAGCCCCAACACAGCTTCCCTTCAAATATTTCCCGTCAACAGATTGGGAGTCCGATCCCTTCAACTTGAGGCCGAAAAGGTCTGCTCCTAAAGCCTCCACCAGTGTACCAAAGGAGGAGGAGCTTCAAGAGTCAAGTCCTGCTCAAGTTCAGGAAAGTAAGCCCAAATTGCGGGCACCAAAGACCGTAACTAGGCCCTTCCGGAGCAATGAGAGTTTGCCTGCTTCCAGGGTACCAACAAAAGAGTCATGGGTCCATCCTAGTTTGGAGATGGTACTCAAGCCCTATTGCCCCACTTTGACCCCAGCTAGTAAGCCTATAACCCCTGCTAATGCTGCCTTCCACCACTCCATCCTCACCAATGTGGTGTGGCAAAGCTATGTCAAATCCAATCCTTCCCCTGATGTTGGCAGATACAGAGGAACCCAGAGAGGCACTAGAAGAGTAAAGAAGAATATTCTCTAAAGAGACTCTAAAGTAATGTCCTATTGTTTCTTATGTGAACCACTTTTATTTTGCAGCAACCAAGTTTAAGAATTGTGCCTAGCTGGACTGTGCTAAGATTGTTCCAGTTCAAAGTTCAGCAACGTAACCACTAAGCTTGTGCCTGACTATTAAGTCAAGAGACTCTTAGCCTGTAGGAGATTCATTAAGGGCTGTACCTGGCTGAGTTGTGGTAAGGCTGTGTTTACCTTTCCCATGAACTCTTAGTGTAGGTGGACTGCTGATCCTTACACGCCACTTTGTATATTTTCCTTTAATTGGACTCCTAGTGTAGGTGGACTGCTGATCCTTACACGTCTATTTTATGTATATACCAGCAGCTTCATAAGAACTCTTATGCTAAATGTTGCACTTATCAGGTGAATGCGCCTGAACCATGTTGGAGTGTTGATAATTGTGGAAATTGTATAGTAAAAATGTATATGGTTCTTGTACACAGGAAGATATCCTCGTGTCTATGTACATAAAAAGTGAGTCAGAGCTGTACACAGAAAATGTCAGTATATTGCACGTGTACACTCAACACTAAAAACATAAATAATTATTGTACATATAAATGTATAGAATGCTAAAGGTGTTTAGTAGGTAACTCAACAGGTGACACCCCGGCTTCTCTGTGGGTAGTATTATTGCTGTCGCCCATCGCTAGCACCTGTCTCAACAAAAATAATAGGGAAGATTACCCTTAAAATAGTACTTGCACACATAGTACCTTAACTAACTGACTTAAATGTACTACCTCAAGTTTCTCTAGTACGTAAATATCTCATTCAAGTAACACTTAGGAATTGTAGCATATTGATACCCAATTCCTGCCACTGTTGTTAGGTACACTTCTTCTCCTTCTTTGCGTGTGTGAGATGTTCTGCCTGGCCAGTAGGTGCTCTTGCGAATATAGAATTAAACACGTATTTCTAAGAATAACCTAGTTAGATTTTTTTGAAAGTGCTCTAGGGGTAGGTAGCGTGTAGCCGATAGACCCTAGTAGCCAACTTTACTGTGACCTTGCTTCCGGCTAGCCAGTATACCTTTCGTATACCAACAGGTAACTTATTGTTGGCAAATAAAATGTGTGAGATAATAAAAATGTCTAGTCAGCTTGACGCTAAAGGTATATAGAGCTGTACTAATGTTTAGTTAGAGTCATAAAAATGTGTAGAGAGCTAATAAAATGTCTTTAAGGAGCTAGAAACTAAAGGATAGATAGCTTTGTTAATGTCTAGATAGCATTTATGTCTAGATAGCACCAATGTCTAGATAGATTTCTATTGTCTAGTCCAGATACTAGCAAGTGTATCAGAGAATGTAAATGTGTTCAATGTTTACTTAGAATGTATAGCAAATTTATAGATCATCCTGTTCTAGTCCTAGTCCCTCTGTCTTAGGGGACAGGCGTCAAGGTCGACTTATCTTAAGTAAGGGGGTTTGTGGTGTCCCGGTACTGCATCCTATCCGGTACCTGTGTGTATAGGTCCCCATAGCCAGAGTCCCTAGGACATGCGGGTCCTTATTGTCTAGTCCACCCCTAGTCCCCTCTCATCTAGGTAATAGTTATCTAGTAATTATTTAGGATTTATATATAATGGATTGTATAAATGTATATAAATAGTTAATTACCTGTACGGAGCATAGCAGGACCTGCGGGTCACGTGATCAGGTAAACTCTATGGTTTTTGCTTGAGGACCTTTGGAGGTCCCTGTGACGTATTGCACCCATCATTCTTTGTGACGGTGAGTGACAGATATTCGGACCAATCAGAACAACCCCGCCCCTACCCATATAAGGGAGCGGCGGCCATTGTTAGCTCTCTTTCCTCGTGGGCTGTTGACAGGGAAAGATCTGCGCTGCTGTCATCAGTGAATTTAGGCCCTAGCCTTGCGGCAACGGCTAATCTCTTCTAAACCGTGAGTGTATCAATCCCTAAGCACTCTGCAAGATCACCGGACCTTATCTATCCCCTAAATCCGGACGGATCTTCAAAATTACCCTACATTCAGAGACTTATAATACAATTCAAGGTCCGCAACAACTGTCAGTCACTGAACTATATAGAGACTGTTTGAATGAGATTGTTATTGTGCATTGGATGTACCGCAAGCATTTATGTAAAGTTATCCAAGTTCAACTACTTTGTGGATCTTCAGTCATTTTATGCATGCACCTATCGTTACTGGGAAGGGCGGCGATAGGCCGGAGAATTACCTCAGCATACAAGCCCTTAGCCTTGCGTCACAAACTATAGGGTTAACCTTAACCCCTCATCTACCGAAACAACACCCCAACTACCATACACCCCCCAAGGGCTACCACACTACCATGATGTGATCACTTTATCATGGCCTAATGGTGTACAGTATGTGCCTCTTGCACAACCAAACCAGCTGGCCAGTGAAGGCATAGGCTCCTCAAGACCTTTGACGGTGTGCTGCAGTATCTGACACAAAGTCATTTGGAACAGATCTTTTAATATGTTTTACCAATTTTTTGCTACTTACTGAAATTAACCCCTTAAGGACTCAGGGTTTTTCCGTTTTTGCACTTTCGTTTTTTCCTCCTTACCTTTTAAAAATCATAACCCTTTCAATTTTCCACCTAAAAATCCATATTATGGCTTATTTTTTGCATCGCCAATTCTACTTTGCAGTGACATTAGTCATTTTACCAAAAAATGCACGGCGAAACAGAAAAAAAAATAATTGTGAGACAAAATCGAAAAAAAACGCCATTTTGTAACTTTTGGGGGCTTCCGTTTCTACGCAGTGCATATTTCGGTAAAAATGACACCTTATCATTATTCTGTAGGTCCATACGGTTAAAATGATGCCCTACTTATATAGGTTGGATTTTGTTGCACTTCTGGAAAAAATCATAACTACATGCAGGAAAATGTATACGTTTAAAAATGTCATCTTCTGACCCCTATAACTTTTTTATTTTTCCACTTACGGGGCGGTATGAGGACTCATTTTTTGCGCCGTGATCTGAAGTTTTTATCGGTATGATTTTTGTTTTGATCGGACTTTTTGATCACTTTTAATTCATTTTTTAATGTTATAAAAAGTGACCAAAATATGCTTTTTTGGACTTTGGAATTTTTTTGCGCGTACGCCATTGACCGTACGGCTTAATTAATGATATATTTTTATAGTTCGGACATTTAAGCAAGCGACGATACCACATATGTTTATTTTTTTATTTTTTTACACTTACACTGTTTTATTTTTTTATGGGAAAAGGGGGGTGATTCAAACTTTTATTAGGGAAGGGGTTAAATGACCTTTATTAACACTTTTTTTTAAACTTTTTTTTGCAGTGTTATAGGTCCCATAGGGACCTATAACACTGCACACACTGATCGCTCATCCTGATCACAGGCGTGTATTAACACGCCTGTGATCAGCATTATCAGCGCTTGACTGCTCCTGCCTGGATCTCAGGCACGGAGCAGTCATTCGTCGATCGGACACCGAGGAGGCAGGTAAGAGCCCTCCCGGTGTCCGATCAGCTGTTCGGGACGCCGCGATTTCACCGTGGCGGTCCCGAACAGCCCGACTGAGCAGCCGGGATACTTTCAGTTTCACTGAAGGGTTAATACCGCACATCGCCGCAATCGGCGATGTGTGGTATTAGCCACGGGTCACGGCCGTTGATTAGCGCCGGGACCGACGCGATATCATGCGGGATCGCGGCGCGATCCCGCTTCATATCGCGGGAGCCGGCGCAGGACGTAAATATACGTCCTGCGTCGTTAAGGGGTTAAAACTAGATACTGAAAAATGTTCTTTTTTCTAAGCTGCTTTAATTTTCTTATTGTACTTTTTAAATTCTATTTTCTGTACATTAGGGGGGCAGCCATATTGCCTAAGCTTCTGCTCTGCTCAGTATTTAGAGATATACTTTCCAGCAGTCACATGGACTGTAGAGCTCAATACTTTGGAGCTATATTCTATCAGAGGGTGTGGTGAGCATGCTCTGGGACCTGCACTGTGATGGTTGTGCAGGGAGGTGGAGGAGGTAAGCTGTGACCATTGTCATTTTCCTCAGGCCATTCCTGGACAAAGTGCATTATCCTGCTGAAAGAGGCCATTGTCATTAGGGAATTCTGTTGCTATGGAAGGGGGTACATGGTCTGTACAGTGTTTCATAGGTGGTACATATCACAGTCACACCCACATGATGCCAGGACCCAAGGTATCCCAGCAGATCGTTGTCCCGAACATAACAATTTGCTAAAAGAAACATGTGAGCTACCAGATCCTCTTTAAGTGGGCACTGTCAGATCCAAAAACTTCATTTTTGTCCCAGCTGATGCACAGGCTGTGACAAAGTCTAGGAAATGACTCCTCTGTGCTCACTCCTGTCCCATCAGACTGCAGCACAAAAACAGAGAGGAAGGGGTTGCATAGAAGCCTGCTGTAATTGAATGAAGAGACCCAGCACAGCAGACACAGGGGGGGAAGTAAATGCATTGTGAAGACACGCTCCCTTCAATGTACAGAATGACATACCAACTGAGCAACAGACAAAAGGTATTTGTGAGAGAAATATAGGTGCTAGACACATAAAAATGATATGTACATAATCAGGATTTGGTACTGAGTACTTTTTTGTGGGATATGACAGGCATGCTTTAAAAACAAAGCACGTAATCTAAGGAAAGCTTTGCTTTACCTTTAAGCAAACACTATGCATTATATTTTTATTAGGCAATGTTAATATTCCTAACCAGTAAGTAATATTTCAATTCATAAGTATATTATAAAACTTTAGAGAAAGTAATTATAAAATCAATGCAAAATGAATGGATGAATGTGAATACAATTTACTGTGGAGTAAAAAGAGTAAATGATGAGATTCTTTTTTCACTTTACGATGATGTTTAGCCGCCTATAGTTGCAATGAGTTAATCACCGTGGGTGAAATATGTAACAATGATTTTTTTATGTTTACCTTTTATATCCATAGTATATTATTTGGCATTTATTAGTTAATTTTTGTTGTTTAAAGCATAACAATGATAACAGAAATCCTGAGACTGGTGAATGGCGTCTGAAATCATACACTGTTGCACAGCGCCATCTAGTGCACAACATGCAATAAACATGGCACACATTCTATAGAGTATAATCCATTTTTCATGAGCTTCTCACAAACTCATATATTTTTAATCTTACTTTTTTTTATATTCTTTGAATGATAAAATACACAAGGAGAATTGTCAGATTTATATGTCTTTCTTTCTAAAATTGAGTAGACCGGCTAAAGAGGCAGCGAGTTGGGGCAGGAGATTGGTTTATTTCTATACTGCTTACACTGGCGAACATCCACAGAAGAGGATAGGTGCAGTAATCTATGGCTGAGCATTAGAGTGAGGTAGGACTAGGATAGGTGTAGTAGTCTATTGCTGACTTATGGTAGAATAGGTGTAGTAGTCTATAACTGACTATTAGATTGAGGTAGAATAGGTGTAGTGGTCTACGACTGACTATTAGTGTGGGGTATGATAGGTGTAGTAGCCTATGGCTTACTGTTAGAGTCAGGTAGGATAGATGTAGTAGTCTGTGGCTGAGCATTAGCGTGGGGTAGGAATAGAATAGGTGTAGCAATTGCTCACTATAAGAGTGAGGTAGGATAGATGTAGTAGTCTATGGCTGTTAGAATGAGGTAGGATAGGTGTTATAGTCTATAGCTGACTATTACAGTAGGGTAGGATAGGTATAGGAACAAACAATGGTGGATCCAGCTTCTCAGCAGAAAAAAACTGTTAAAATTCAAGCTTTAATGCAGTCATTTAAAACATGGAGAATCCAAAGATAAAAACATCCACGCCGGCGCGTTTCGGGCTTAAATGCAAGCCCTTGTTCCTTGATCTACATGGGCAGGCGGCCCTCTTTTTCCGAGCTTCAGTGCTTAAGATTTTGAGCAAGTCCTTTCACCCCTGGTCTGTATGGTGAGTGAGCTGAGTTGCAATACCCTTCTTTTTTTGTTTCTAGGATAGGAATAGTAGTCCAGGGCTGAGCCCTAGTGTGCCCCCCCCCCCCATAACAGCAATTCATTTTATTACATTTATCTCAAGCTGTCAAACCCCCAACAACCCCCTCCCCCCCCCCCCACACACACACAGTCACCCACATGGTGGGGTATTTTATCTGCTTGCCTGCTTCTTATCTCTATAGTGCCCCTTACTGAGAGCCTTGTGTGGCCTAGAGGCTGCATGTTTGGTTCACCTGTGGTGCTTGGGGGGATTGGGCTCCGGTGTCCGCTGCTTGTCAGTTTTGGGAGGTTTGGTGACCTTAGTTTAGTGCGGAGCTGGAGCTTCGTCTCGACTGCCGCCATCTTGGTTGGGACAGAAGCAAGTGTCCTCTTCTACCCCCTACTGTTCTGGATGGAGAGGGGATGGGCTCCTTCATGTACCCCTCTTTGTTATTGCATCTAGACCATTTCTTCAAGCTACATAAAGATTAGTTTATATTTTATAATAAAGTAATTCATACATTTTTATTTCTTTACATTTTTCCATTCCGGCGAATGTCACTTCTGGAGCTCCACTCATTTGCTAGCTATCGGTCTCTTTGAGCGCAGCCATACTGGTTGTTATTTAAGTGATATGTTTTACCTAATGTGTATCTACATTATGTATAAATTGCATTCTCCCATATGCCCTTTGCTTCTTTCTCTTCCTTTATGTTTATTTTACTTCATATTAGTGATATATGCTTTTCCATTTTTAGATGTCCTCTCCAGTCCATAATATCAGGGACCAGGATGTTGACTAAGGAACAGTGGTGAGCGTGAATAGTCAAGAACATTAGGGCTGACGCCCTCTCTCGTTCCTCGGATGCCTCTGAAATGGAAGCCTCCCTGCAACACATTATTCCTCCTGACTGTCTGATCTCTGCTTCCCCAGCCTCCATCAGACAAACTCCTCCTGGAAAGACCTTCGTCCCTCCACGCCAGCGCCTCAGGATTCTCAGGTGGGGACACTCCTCACATCTCACCGGCCATGCTGGTGTCAAAAAATCCATCCAGCTCATCTCTCGTTTTTATTGGTGGCCTACCCTGGAAGCAGATGTTGCTGATTTTGTTCGGGCTTGTACAGTCTGTGCCCGGGACAAGACTCCTCGCCAGAAGCCTGCCGGTCTCCTTCATCCTCTGCCTGTTCCTGAGCTACCACGGTCTCAGATTGCTATGGACTTTATTACTGACTTACCTTTATCCCATGGCAACACAGCTATTTGGGTGGTCGTTGACCGTTTCTCCAAAATGGCACATTTTATCCCTCTTCCAGGTCATCCTTCTGCACCACAGTTGGCGAAACAATTTTTTGTGCACATTTTTCGCCATCACGGGCTTCCCACGCATATCATCTCGGATAGAGGCGTTCAATTTGTGTCGAAATTCTGGAGGGCCCTCTGTAATCAGCTTAAAATCAAATTAAACTTCTCGTCTTCCTATCATCCCCAATCCAATGGGCAAGTGGAGAGAGTTAATCAGGTTCTTGGTGACTATTTGCGACATTTTGTTTCCTCCCGCCAAGATGATTGGGCCGATCTCCTACCATGGGCCGAATTCTCGTACAATTTCAAAGTCTCTGAGTCTTCCGCTAAATCCCCATTCTTTGTGGTGTATGGCCGTAACCCTCTTCCCCCCCTCCCCACTCCCACGCCTTCTGGTCTGCCCGCTGTTAATGAGGTGACTCGGGACTTCTCCAACATCTGGAAAGAGACTCAAAAATCTCTCATACAGGCCTCATCCCGGATGAATAAACATGTCGACAAAAAAAAAAGAATCTCCGCCAAGTATATCCGCTTCCGTGTCCCCAGTTATAAACTGGGACCACGTTATCTTGGACCTTTTAAAATCAAATGCCAAATCAACCCTGTCTCCTACAAACTCCTTCTTCCTCCTTCTCTCTGTATTGCCAATGCTTTTCATGTCTCTCTTCTTAAACCACTTATCCTTAACCGCTTCTCTCCTAAGGTTGTCACTCCTACTCCTGTCTCCGGGTCCTCTGACATCTTCTCGGTTAAAGAAATTCTGGCATCCAAGACGGTAAGAGGTAAAAAAAAATTTCTTGTAGATTGGGAGAATTGCGGTCCGGAGGAGAGGTCATGGGAACCCGAGGACAACATCCTTGACAAGGACCTTATATACAAATTTTCGGGTTCTAAAAGGAGGGGGAGACCCAAGGGGGGGGGGTACTGTGACGCCGAGCGCTCTGGGTCCCCGCTTCTCCCCGAGCGCTCACAGCGTTCTCCTGTTCGCTGCGCCCGGTCAGACCCGCTGACCGGGTGCGCTGCGATAATGTCCCTAGCCGGGATGCGATTCGCGATGCGGGACGCGCCCGCTCGCGATGCGCATCCTGACACGCTTACCAGACTCGCTCCCCGTCTGTGCTGTCCCGGCGCACGCGGCCCAGCTCCCTAGGGCGCGCGCGCCGGTTCCTTGCGATTTAAAGGGCCGGTGCGCCACTGATTGGCGCATGGGTTTTAATTAGTATGTTCACCTGTGCACTTCCCTATATTACCTCACTTCCCCTGCACTTCCTTGCCGGATCTTGTTGCCATTGTGCCAGTGAAAGCGTTCCTTGTGTATCCCTAGCCAGTGTTCCAGACCTCTTGCCGTTGCCCCTGACTACGATCCTTGCTGCCTGCCCTGACCTTCTGCTACGTCCGACCTTGCTCTTGTCTAATCCCTTGTACCGCGCCTATCTCAGCAGTCAGAGAGGTTGAGCCGTTGCCGGTGGATACGACCTGGTTGCTACCGCCGCTGCAAGACCATCCCGCTTTGCAGCGGGCTCTGGTGAAAACCAGTAGCAACTTAGAACCGGTCCACCGACACGGTCCACGCCAATCCCTCTCTGACACAGAGGATCCACCTCCAGCCTGCCGATCCTGACAGCTGTTGGCTGTCTAAGGCACCCTAGTTTCAGTTGACGATGGCTCAAATATCCAGGACCCCAAATATCCAGGACTGATTCACTCCATGTAAACTCAGAAAAGCCTACTCTACACCGTCTACCTCAGAGTCTTCAGCAGATCCAGAAAGACATTGGGGGAGATTTCTCAAAACCTGTCCAGAGGGAAAGTTGCTGAGTTGCCCATAGCAACCAATCAGATCGCTTCTTTCATGTTTGAAAAGGCCTGTGAAAAATGAAAGAAGTGATCTGATTGGTTTCTATGAGCAACTCAGCAACTTTTCCTCTGGACTGGAATCTCCCCTATTGACTCTGGGATTTCACTGGATGGGATCTTGTCCTCCTTAAAAGCTCTCAATATGGTTACCGATTCTCTTTTTGCAATGCAGCCCTCCAACAAATAAAGCTGGCAATTAAGCAGCCCCTACTAGAATAAGTCTGTAGAACATCGGTACATTCCTGAGCCCATTCTACCAAGAAGGCCCACACCAGGATAAAAAGTATGTTTACAGACTGGTGTAACAAGAGGAATGGGGAGGCATCAGATTCACCACTAAATGCTATTTTGGACTTTGTACAAGATGACCTAGACAAGGGCTCAGTTCTTCCACCTAAAAGGTCCAGACAGCTGTGATATCTGCCTTTCTAGGGAACCCCCTCTTTTATGAACCTCTGGGGATAAGATGTCTGATTGTGGGGGTCCCGCAGCTAGAGACCTTCGTGATCTCCCTGCTGCACACAGAGTTCGTATAGAGTGTCACGTGCAGCGCCAGAGGCTTGTGACGTCATGGCCACGCCCTGCTCGTGGCAACATGACCACCCCTCCTCAATGCAAGTTTATGGGATGGGCGTGACATCTGTCACGCCCCCTCCCATAGACTTGCGTTGAGGGGCGTGGCCGTGATGTCACGAGCAGAGCATGGCCGTGATATCACGAGCGGGGCGTGGCCATAACATCACCAGTCTCCGCCCCGCATCACCAGTCATCTGGCACGGAGCGAAGTTCTCAGGCAGGTCTAAACATCTTCCAAACCAACCTTAAAGGGGTTCTCCAGAGGAAAACAAGTGTTTTAAATCAACTGGTGCCAGAAAGTTATACAGATTTGTAAATTACTTCTATTTTAAATGTTTAATCCTCCCAGTACTTATCAGCTGCTGTATGTTCCACAGAAAGTTGTATAGTCAGCAACTGTCCAGAGTAGAAGCAAATTCCCATAGCAAATCTCTGCTGCTCTGGACAGTTTCTTACATGGACAGAGGTGTCAGCAGAGAGCACTATGGTCAGTTAGAAAATAACTGTCTGACCTGTGGAGCATACAGCAGCTGATAAGTACTGAAAGGGTTAAGATTTTTGTATAGAAGTAATTTACAAATCTGTTTAACATTCTGTATCGTTTTTTTCTCTCCGGAGTAACCCCTTAAGTAGATGCTATCACAAAACCTCAGAGAAGCCAAAGGGTGTCTTTAGTTTCTCAAAACCTAGACCCCTTCCTTTGTTAAAGCTCCGTTCAGTGTCCTGATCTTATGCAGAGATAGAGTAGATCTGATCCTAATGGATCTGACAGGTAGTACAGCTTTCTGACGATACCGTCATCAGCCACTAAAGGTTGGATACTAGGTCTTCAGATAACACTGCCTTTGTACAGTCTATTCTGTATTCTGTCGTACAAGAGGACCATCACAAGAGCCCCCCCCCGGACAGGTAATAAATGTTTATGGATTGACCCCTTAAAATAATACTGTAATACTGTTTTGTATGTACCTTTTTTTTTTTTTTTTTTTTTTCTCAAGGTAAATCTTTAAGGTTTTACAAGTAGACAGAAACAGAAAAACAACAATGACACATTGTCATGCAAATACTATAAACATGGGCTCTGGATGAGCCCCAGTTTTGTATGTACTTCTTATTAAACATAGAAACAAAATGAACAATTCCTATGTTTATTAGATTTTCATGTAAATATTTATTATCTCCATAATGCACAAACACTGCATATGCTTCCCTTCCCCTAGAAACTGGGGTCAGGTCCATAAGGAAGGAATTGGCAGCCACCATGCCACCCTGTGCCGCCACTTAGGAAAATTATATAACACCACAAGATGAAACAACTACAGTAAACTGTAGTTTCTCAGCAATACTTAACCCCCTAACCCCCTAAAAAAAAAAAAAATTTTTACTTTTCTGAAGCAAGTAGTGGGTTATTCATAGTATTCAGAAATATTGGGCAGACTAGATGGGCCAAATGGTTCTTATCTGCCGACACATTGTATGTTTCTAAGTTTATCCTGCAATCCATGTACTAGTTTAGTATCTTCTCTGAACTCTCTCCAAAATATCTATATCCTTCTGGAGATACGGCCTCAAGTACTGCGCACAATACTCCAAGTAAGGTCTAACCAGTGTTCTGTACAACGGAATGAGCACTTCTCTCTCTACTGCTAATACCTCTCCCTAAACAGCCATGAGCTCTTCTCCCTCTCCACGGCTAATACCTCTCCCTATATACCCATGAGCACTTCTCTCTCTACTGCTAATACCTCTCCCTAAACAGCCATGAGCTCTTCTCCCTCTCCACGGCTAATACCTCTCCCTATATACCCATGAGCACTTCTCTCTCTACTGCTAATACCTCTCCCTAAACAGCCATGAGCTCTTCTCCCTCTCCACGGCTAATACCTCTCCCTATATACCCATGAGCACTTCCCTCTCTACTGCTAATACCTCTCTCTATACACCCATGAGAACTTCCCTCTCTACTGTTAACTCCTCTATCTATACTCCCATGAGCACTTCCCTCTACTGCTAATTCCTTTCCCTATTCACCCATGAGCACTGACCTCTGTACTGCTAGTACCTCTACCTATACATCCATGAACACTTCCCTCTTTTCGCTGCTCATACCTCTCTCTATACACCCAAACAGAAAGGTACATTATCTTGCACTCATCTTGAATGCTGAACATTTGTAATTGCCAGCAGGTCAAAACCTTGGCCTATCTTTTTTCACATGTTTCTGTAGAATCAATAGAGGTCCTACTAGAAAGATAGTTCTGCACTCCCCTTCTGAGCTCTGTGCCTCTGTACTTCATAGATAGGAGGTTTCCATATCTCTAAACTATGCTGCAGCTATCAGCTATACCCAGAGGCAAGAGCCCTGTACTTCTCCACAGATGGTTGCTTCTGCTTTGGTAGATACCCCTAGACCTGTTTTCCGTATTCTGTGAGGGCATTGACTTACACAGTGAATATCTATAGGATACATTAGGGGAAAAAAAGGGGGTCTATATGCTTTTTTTTACCCAAGATAAAAGATTCCCTACTCCAGCTTGTTCTATGCAAGAAGAACACAATACTCCCTGAGAGATGCATCAAAGGCATATAACCCAGTCACCCGGTACCATGAGGTCTACAAATGAATGCCCCTGGTTTGACTGTCTATAATGGGTCAGACGTTGACTTACAGGGGAAGCTACCTATAGATGGCAGTAAACAGTTTTCTATTTTTTAAGAGATCACCCCAAAGCACTCACCTTTGGGTGTATTTTACATAAATGATGCCCCGTGTATGGTCAAAATTGGGAGAGATGGCAGGTATCGTTGTTCTAGAAAATATCTGATGCAGCCTCCCAACTAGACATCTGTCCTGTCATCAAAGGGTTAGAGCAGCTGAGTTCTTTACACCATACATCACAATGTTCAACAAGAAAAAGGAAGATTGTGTCATACAGCAAACAGCATTTACAGTGGGACAAATACCTACAACGTGTTTCGGATCTGTAGGGCTCTTAAAAGGGTACTCCACTGGAAAATACATATATATATATATATATATATATATATATATATATATATATTTTTTTTTTTTTTTTTTTTTTTTTAAATCAATAAAAACAATGTTGGATTCATGGATCTTAAATGGAAACAGGATTCAATAATATAAATACTTCTATATACTTTATTTTAAAATAGATTTATAACAGACCGATATTGTGTTTATCAGAATTTGTGACCTTTTTACATAAGGAAGAAAAATAGAGAATTAGTCATATGGACCCTTTATAGACTGCCAGCATAGCATACTACTGTAGAATGTTTTCTATATGCCTATAATGATCACATTAGAATAAATAAATTATTAAAACACTGTCTGCATTGTACAGTATATGGGTTATTTGAATGTGCACTGTATTATATAAGCATCACTAGAGTGCTTTCTGCATCATCTGAGTGTCTGGCATGATTTAGCCTTTGGCTGTCTGGGCATGCTGGGATGTGTAGTTTTGCAACAGCTGGAGGCACCCTAGTTGGGAAACACTGTTTTATGGATTACTAGAAAGTTTTTTGCATTATATACTGTAATGCTTTCTTTTTGAATTGTGGGTGGATTACTAGAACGTTCTCATCACAAGCGGCTCATTGTTGTCGCTGTGCCTACTGTATATGTATGACCAACCCATAGGGGGAGATTTATCAAAACCTGTCCGGAGGAAAAGTTGCTGAGTTGCCCATAGCAACCAATCAGAGCGCTTCTTTCATTTTGCAGAGGCCTTGTTAAAAATGAAAGAAGCGATCTGATTGGTTGCTATGGGCAACTCAGCAACTTTTCCTGTGGACAGGTTTTGATAAATCTCCTCCGTTGTCCTTAAACAAGCCACAAACTCATTCCGTGTGGAGGCAACCTTTTCATTGTGGCTGGAGACGGCGAAATCAGAAGGGTAAAACCAAAAGCTGCATTTTTTATTAAAGGGGTACTCCGCTGCTCAGCGTTTGGAACAAACTGTTCAAACAATGGAGCTGGCGCCGGGAGCTCGTGATGTCATAACCCCGCCCCCTCATGACGTCACACCCTGCCCCCTCAATGCAAGTCTATGGGAGGGGGTGTGACGTCATGAGGGGGCAAGGCTATGATATCACGAGCTACCGGCGCCGGCTCCCGTTCGGAACAGTTTGTTCCAAACGCTGAGCAGCGGAGTACCCCTTTAAGGCCGTGCACCTTTATAGTAAATTTCGCGCACAACAGCTAAAATAGGCTCAACAAATACTGTCAGGAAAATCATACAGGCAACATTAATAAATGTCCCCCTAAGACTGGCTAATAATAAAAACCTCATGTTATAGTTACAAAAAAGCTAAAATGTAAAAATACTTTAAGGAATAAAACTCCATTACTAACATTGTACATATTTTTCTGCTGTCGGTAGAGATGAGCGAACTTACAGTAAATTTGATTCGTCACGAACTTCTCGGCTCGGCAGTTGAGGACTTTTCCTGCATAAATTAGTTCAGCTTTCTGATGCTCCGGTGGGCTGGAAAAGGTGGATACAGTCCTAGGAGACTCTTTCCTAGGACTGTATCCACCTTTTCCAGCCCACCGGAGCACCTGAAGGCTGAACTAATTTACGCAGGAAAAGTCATCAACTGCCGAGCCGAGAAGTTCGTGACAAATCAAATTTACTGTAAGTTCGCTCATCTCTAGTTGTCGGCTGTTCCCAGGCATGCTGTGGGTTGAATTTTTGCAACAGCTGTAGGCACTCTGGTTTGGAAACACTGTCCTAGAGTCATTCTGTACAGATGCGCGAGAGTATCCAAACTAGATGCATCTGAACAAAGTAACCACCAGGGGTCAGCAGCAGTACATCATTCACACAGCCCTCCGCATTGTTCACTGTGCCGTGTATTAGGAAGTAACTGGCAAGAACTTATCGGATCACGGTAAAATGTAAGCGTGATGTCTTGTCACCGCAACTTTTCATAAAGCAAATGAGTTATGGGAAAAGCTGCGTCGGATTTGCAGACACGATCGTCTGTTTCCAGGCACACGATCAATAGTGAATACACAATAGTATACTGATAATTCCTAAGGTTATTTTTCCAGGTCATTATTAAAGGGGTACTCCACTGGCCAGCGTTCGGAAGTGAATGTTCCAAACGCTGTTTTCGCGCTGTGTGGGCCGGCCACGCCCCATGTGACATCATGGTCACGCCCCCTCAATGCAAGTCTATGGCAGGGGGCATGACCATGACGTCACAAGGGGCGTGGCCGACCCACGCAGCGCGAAAACAGCGTTCGGAACATTCACTTCCGAACGCTGGCCAGGGGAGTACCCCTTTAATGATAACCCCCCACAGCGCGAAAACAGCGTTCGGAACATTCACTTCCGAACGCTGGCCAGGGGAGTACCCCTTTAATGATAACCCCCCACAGCGCGAAAACAGCATTCGAACATTCACTTCCGAACGCTGGCCAGTTGAGTACCCCTTTAAAGGAATTTCCATATCCAGGGCTGGTTTATTATGACAAGTGGATGACATCCAGCGATGTGTTCGCCATTTACAGTTGTCATTCAGAAATGACTTTTTATTTTAACAAGTTTCTGCTTTTAGGAACCGCCCTGGTTTTTGTCATTGTATCTTCTCTACCAGATTATGTGAAAAAGTCTTAAAATACAAAAACATTCTGCTTCAACATCACTTGTGGTACTGAGGTTATATGCTATTTGGGCATATAGACTATAGAGGCCATGTGCCATGGGGTGTAAGTCGCTATCTGGCCAGTACTGTATACTGTTTTGTTGTGTTGTATTAAATTAAGTTAAGCCATGTAAAAGTATGCACGAGAAGAAAATGGAAATGCACTCACCGATCTTGAGTGGAAAAGCTGGGTGCAGTTTATTATGGAAGGCATGGATACATCTTCAATGGAGGAAGGGAGAGACACAGACACCAGCTCCGGAGGAGCTGGAAGAGCAGCGACGGTCCATTTCACAGAATGTACTGCTGGATCCAGCGGTACATTCTTCTAAATGGACCATCGCTGCTCTTCCAGCTCCTCCGGAGCTGGTGTCTGTGTCTCTCCCTTCCTCCATTGAAGATGTATCCATGCCTTCCATAATAAACTGCACCCAGCTTTTCCACGCAAGATCGGTGAGTGCGTTTCCACTTTCTTCTCATGCATACTTTTTTTTGTTTGTTCTGGGTTTATGCACCGCCGCCTTATGGATTACAAAGGTTACCATTTGCCTCTAATGCCTATTGGCTGTACTATTGGATTATTTTTTATTATTTATTTTTTTGCTTGATAGTGTCGGTTCTCTCTACTATTCATAGTGTTTGTAAAAGTTCTAATGTTTATAGGGTTACTAGCTGAGTACTCACTTTCCTACATAAACCTTGTGGGAGAGGAAAGGCAATAATAATGCTCTCGTCCTCATATCCCGACCTCATATCCCGTCTTCATATCCTGACCTCATATCCCGACCTCATATTCCATCCTCATATCTCGTCCTCATATCCTGACTTCATATCCTGTCCTCATATCCCGACCTCATATCCCGTCTTCATATCCCGACCTCACATCCTGACCTCATATCCCGACTTCATATCCCGACCTCATATCCTGTCCTCATATCCAGACCTCATATCCTGACCTCATATCCTGACCTCCTATCTCGACCTCATATCTCATCCTCATATCCTGTCCTCATATCCCGACCTTATATCTCGTCCTCATATCCTGACCTCAGATCCCGACTTCATATTCCAACCTCATATCCCATCCTCATATCCTGATCTCATATCCCGGACTCATATCCCGTCCTCATTTCTCATCCTCACATCCTGTCACCATATTCTCACATCATATCCTGTCCTAATATCCCGTCCTCATTTCCCATCCTCACATCCCATCCTCTCGTCCCGTCCTCATATTCTGACCTCATACCACTTTCTCATATCCTGTCGTTATATCCCAACCTTATATCCTGTCCTCATCTGACGTCCTTATACCCAGTCATCATATCCTAACCTCATATCCTGGTATATTTTGTACTCTGCTATGGGTCTCCCTTCAGGGCTTTTCTTTTTCTTCTAAGGACCCTCCATCTTTTTTTCCGAATCTAGTCACATTTTAGCCACTGACTATATTGTGGCCTGATAAGTCGTATCATAGAATGATTGTGTGTTTCTGATGTAACGTTTTTGTATACATTGTGACATTTGCAGCTGTCCTCAAGTTACTGCTGACCGTTGTGATATGGTTTCCTGGTACGATACAAAGGAACTGGTTTTGTGGGTGATAATGATCAGCTGCTCACTGTGTATCCATCACAACTGCCTAACACATCCAACACCATACCTGGGATACACAAACACCTCTATAGCTATGTACATTGCTACTGTTGTAAATGTATGCTTAAATGGTCACTCTCATTAAAACTCATTTTTGCTATTGCACTCCTTATGGTATGGAATATTATTTGTGCTTAAAGGGGTTGTGCGCTGCCCTGACTTTCGGAGCTCTGCTCACAGCGTCCGGAAGTTCATTACTCTGAACGCTGTGTGCGGGCTTCCGTGTTCGCGGCCTCCGGGCGTGACGTCACCCCCGGCCCCTCGTGACGTCTCGCCCACCCCCTCGTGATGTCTCGCCCGCCCCCTCAACGAAAGTCTATGGGAAGGGGGCACGACGTCATGAGGGGACGTCACGCCCGGCGGCCGCGAACACGGAAGCTCGCACACAGCGTTCGGAGTAATGAACTTCCGGACGCTGTGAGCGGAGCTCCGAAATTCAGGGCAGCGCACAACCCCTTTAAAAAAGCTCAAGCGCACATTTTCCCCCATCTCATACACAGACTTTGGACCGAAGTCCAAACACAGAAAGTGTAGCCTGGAGTGCTGAGGGTGTGTGTCCAGCATACAGCATATGGTAGTTAAGTGTGAAAGGAGCTATGATTGGATGAGGCTGGACAACCCCCCCCCCCCCCCCCCTCAGCACTCCAGGCTGCACTTCCTGTGTTTGGGCTTCGGTCCAAAGTCTGTGTATAAGATGGGGGAAAATGTGCTCTTGAGCTTTTTTAAGCACAAATAAAACATAGAAAACTTAAATTTTTTAAACAAAGTATATTAGAAATATTTTTATTTACCATTAGGAGTGCAACAGCAAAAATTTGTTTTAATGAGAGTTACCATTTATGTATATATGTATATATATTTTTTAAATCAACAAATCAACTGGTGCCAGAAAGTTAAACAGATTTGTTAATTACTACTATTTAAAAATCGTAATCCTTCCAGTACTTATCAGCTGCTGTATACTACAGAGGAAGTTATTTTCTTTTTGAATTTCCTTTCTGTCTGACCACAGTGCTCTCTGCTGACACCTCTGTCTGGAGCAGGATAGGTTTGCTATGGGGATTTGATCCTACTCTAGACAGTTCCTAAAATGGACAAAGGTGTCAGCAGAGAGCACTGTGGTCAGACAGAAAGGAAATAAAAAATAAAAAAAAGAAGAACTTCCTCTGGAACATACAGCAGCTGATAAGTACTGGAAGGGTTAAGATTTTTTTACATTGAAGTAATTTACAAATCTGTTTAACTTTTTGGCTTCAGTTGATTTAAAAAAATTTTTTTCCAGTGGAGTACCCCTTTAATACCCAATGCAATAGGCAAATACCCACTGATCTCTTGTAACTACTGATATTTGCCTATTTATAAAATAATCCAAAGAAAAGATGGCCAGCACACTTGATGCAATGAAGGAAGTGCCGGGCAGACATTCCTTCACATGCAGCAAAAAACAGTAGCGCAGCCAGCATGTTACATTAAAGGTCCATATACTTTATTATGTATCCATAAAAGTTTCCTTACAGTATAGGAATACATTGTGTTCTTCCTCTTGGCTCGGTGTTTCCCAACCAGTGGGCCTCCAGCTATTGCAAAACCAATTCCCAGCATGCCCGGACAGCCGAAGGCAGTCCGGGCATGCTGGGAGTTGTAGTTTTGCAACAGCTGGAAGCACACTGGTTGGGAAACGCTGTCCTGGCTCATAGAAGGACTAAAGGTCTGAAATGCATCGGTTGTATAGCTGTCATTTATTACAAGACTCCTATATATCAATACCCCACAACAGTATTTCCTGACGGACATTCCTTTTGGGGCAACCACACCATGATTTGGTAGTCATGTCGGAACCAAACTGGTACCATCTAGAGATAGACTCAAAAGTTGACCATTGACACACGCACATTGACACTTGTAAGTGCATTGCTGTGTCTATTAAGTAACTCACTAATACAGGACTAACAGCCAGGGATGTTGGTAGGATCTTAAGAAGATAAGGGGTCCAACAGGGATGCATCCACGGAGGGGGGCAATGGTGCAATTGCTCCTCCCCCCCAAGATTAATTTCCCCCATCAGTATTAAGGGCATCTCTGTGTCCCTAAAGATCTTTTTGGGAAGGATGCCCCGCGTTAACTTTAAAAATGCCAGGGCCGCCGGGAGGTAGCGTACACAGGGACGTCACTGATGTCCCCTGCGTGCGCCCATAGGAGCGGAGGAGCGGAGCCTTGATCAGGAAAGAGGATCAGGGTCTATAGCAGTAGATCGTGCGCCCATAGGAGCGGAGGAGCGGAGCCTTGATCAGGAAAGAGGATCAGGGCCTATAGCAGTAGATCGTGACTACTGCTATAGGCCATAGCAGTAGATCGTGACCACTGCTCCTCCAGTCCAGGGTCACGATCTACTGCTATGGCCTATAGCAGTAGTCACGATCTACTGCTATAGGCCATAGCAGTAGATCGTGACCCTGGACTGGAGGAGCAGTGGTCGGAGCACTGAGGTGGGGCTGTACACAGACATACAGCATCCAGCCATACACCGTATACTGTATGGCTGGAGGCTGTAAGTCTGCGGGGGGCCACTGCTTACCTAATGTGGTGGGAACTATACTGCCAACCTAATGTGGGGGAACTATACTGCCAACCTAATGTGGGGGGAACTATACTGCCAAATGAATGTGGGGGAACTATACTGCCAACCTAATGTGGGGGAAATATACTGCCAACCTAATGTGGGGGAAATATACTGCCAACCTAATGTGGGGGAAATATACTGCCAACCTAATGTGGGGGAAATATACTGCCAACCTAATGTGGGGGAACTATACTGCCAACCTAATGTGGGGGAAATATACTGCCAACCTAATGTGGGGGAACTATACTGCCAACCCAATGTGGGGGGGACGAACTATGCTGCCAACCTAATGTGTGTGGGGGGGGGAATTATGCTGCCAACCTAATGTGGGGGGGGGGCTATGCTGCCAACCTAATGTGGAAGAGAACTATGCTGCCAACCTAATGTGTGTGGGAACTATGCTGCCAACCTAATGTGAGTGGAACAATGCTGCCAACCTAATGTGGGGGGAACTATGCTGCCAACCTAATGCGGGGGAACTATGCTGCGTACTTAAAGGGGTACCTTAAAGGGGTACTCCACTGCCCCAGTGTTTGGAAAATGTTGTTCCAAATGCTGGGTGCGGGCTGCGGGGGTCGACACGCCCCCTTCCATAGATTTGCATTGAGGGGGTGTGGTGTGACGTCAAGAGGAGTGTGGATGTGATGTCACGCCATGCCACCTTACTGCAAGTCTATGGGAAGGGATGTGTCGACCACTGCACGATACTCTGATTGTGCCCCTTCTGAGACTAGACTCTGGATCCGCCTGTCTTGATATATATATATTTTTTTTTTTTTTTCGAAGAGGGGCATAACATATGTTTGGGGAAACATATGTTATGCCCCTCTTCAAAAAAAAAAAATATTTATATATCAAGACAATTTTTATAACATGGCATATGCAGTGGTTTGATCCTCATTCACATAATGTTTTGTCACTAAATATTGAGCATGTCCATAGGGAATGTTTGATAGGAAAAAAAAAGAAAACCGTAAAACTCACCACATAAGACACACACAAAAAAAGTTTTTTTTATTGCCACATCAGAAATGATAACACTGTGAGAGCGGTATGACTAAGCCAGGGAGAGTTATGGTATGGATGCAGGGCGTTTGTCAGAGGCGCTAAATAAGTCCAAACAGGCCCAAAGACTGAAAATGAGTGGACAGCTCCTGAGACAGACAGAGGTGTCAGCAGAGAGCACTGTGGTCAGACAGAAATGAACAACTCAACTTCAGCAGCTGACAAGTACTGGTAGGATTAAGATTTTTTTTAATAGAAGTAATTTACAAATCTGTTTAACTTTCTGCAGCCACTTTAAAGGGGTTCTCCACCATAAGGTGATTTTAGTCCTACCTGCCGGAACTGGGTATTTCCTGTTGGATTTTGTTCTCTAAACTACACATCCCATAGTTCCATGCTTGCAAGTATGAGGTCACTTTCCTCATTTCCACACATCAGCTATTGAAACACAGTGTTTTATAAACAGGGGGCCTAGAGCTATTGCAAAATTGAAGCAGGACAGGCTCCCTCTCATTAGCTGACTAGTGATGTCAGGTTTCGACGCACTGCAACCTGGGAAATCCCGAGACCTGAGTCATTTTGTATGCTGTTAAAAATTAATATTGGGGCGATAATAACAGAAGAATTGTGAGACCGCCATCACACACAGGTACAGACACTATATATGATGGACTACACTAACTTTACAGCCCCTGTAGCATAGTCAAATAAAAAAAAATTCCTGAAATACCCCTTTAATGGTTTCCTCAGTCAACTCCAAAGTCACTAGAGCTTCCAAACAGGGGCGTAACATAAAGCTCATACATTGTACTAAATCATATATATTATATATCTCAATATTGAATTTATGCTGAGAAGCAAGTAGATCTAAATACAAATTGTGGATGTGCGGCTGTGTTTCTTTTTCTCAATTTTTGTTTTACAATTGTAGTCTCTCCCCTCTTTCATAGCCAGCACCCTGCTCCACCCATTCAGCCCAGGCTTTTTTAATTAGCAGGAGACTGCATAAGGGTGCATTCCCACAGGGCGTATACGCAGCGTATTTGACGCTGCGCAAAATTTATGGCAGCAGCGGGAAATACGCTGCGTATTCCTTGCTCTCTATACACACAGGGCTTTCCGGCAGCAGTCCTATGTGTGCAGTGAGTTTTGGAGGCGGAGCCACGCGTCACAGACACGCCAGCACACGGCCCCGCCTCCAAAACTCACTACACGCATAGGGCTGACGCCGGAAAGCCCTGTGTGTATAGTGAGCAAGGAATACGCAGCGTATTTCCCGCTGCTGCCATAAATTTTGCGCAGCGTCTAATACGCTGCGTATACGCCCTGTGGGAATGCACCCTAAGGGTTTCCCCTAGCATTCTCCCAGCCCTCTGGCAGGGAGCACTTGGTAGGTATTCACATTGGTGTGGTTGCACTGCGGCGGTCATTGTTACTGTGATGCTTTGTCTGTGGGGTGGTGTGGCCCGGAGCCAGGGGCTTGGTCGCTGGGTCGCTCCCCCTGTGGGCATGGTGTTGCGGTGATGGTGGCCGCTGCTCGGCACTATGCCAATGTTGAGTTAGTGACCCACTCTGACTAGGTGGTCTTGACGTGGCGAGTGGGATTGTACTTTTTGATCAAAATGTATACTAACAACCTGTTAGTGTTTGAATTTATGCTGAGAAGCAATTAATCAAAATACAAATTGTAGATTTGTGGCTTTGTTTCTTTTTCACTATTTTTGTTTTACTAAATAGTATTTGTGTACTCGTGCACATTGTTGCCTTATGGCTACCCATAGACTTCTGTGGGGCTATACCTCCATATGTCTCCCCTTCTTATAGGAGTTATACAGGCATTCCGAAAGAAAATAAATATTAGCGTGCTCTTTCAGGTGCTGTCTCTCTAAACCAGTGGGTTTTCTTATTCTAAGTGATATTATACTTTTATTTATTTGTATATTTTTCTCATATATTATTGCTTTTATTAATATTTTATTAGATCAAAACAAGAATCATAATGACTGAATTCTTATTACTTTTTATCCAGGATACATTTGAATCAGCTTTTCCTATTTTTGTAATATTGCGCAGCGGACGAGGAGTTATAGGAGTGTGAATAATTGCTGAAAACATTCATGGAAGACATCCTCTTGTGTTTCTAAGAAGCTGACTCAGAGGAATGCATTGTGCCTCAGGCAACAATTCTCTGTTAAATAATATCTTTTCATCAGAGGACTTTTTTTTCTAGGTTTCATTTTTGAATAATTTTACAGAAATAGCAATATGCAGTGTATATTTATTTATTGGGATGGTCTTTACCGGTCTCTGATTTCATTTCAAACTTAATGTGATAAGAAAGTAATAGAGCCCTCCTCTGTGCCCCCAGAGAGTAATAGTACCCACCCTTTTGCCCTAGTCATTAGTAGTGCCCTCTTTTGTGCCCTTAGATAGTAGTACTGCCCTGCACTGTGTCCCCAGACAGTAGTAGTCTTCCCCTCTGTGCCCCCAGTCATTAATAGTGCCTTCCTTTGTGCCCCAGACAGTAGTAGCGCTCTTTGCTGTGCCCCCAAGACAGTAGTAGTGCCCTCCGCTGTGCCCACAGAAACTAGTATTGCCCTTATGTGTCTTCCTTGACAAAAGAGATGCCTTCTTGTGTGTCCCAGATGGTAGTAGTGCCCTCCGCTGTGCCTGCAGAAACTATTAGTGCCCCCCTTTGTGCCCCAGTCAGTAGTTGTGCCCTCCCTTGTGCCCCCAGTCAGTAGTTGGGCCCTCCCCTGTGACCCCAGTCAGTAGTTGTGCCCTCCCCTGTGACCCCAGTCAGTAGTTGTGCCCTCCCCTGTGACCCCAGTCAGTAGTTGTGCCCTCCCCTGTGACCCCAGTCAGTAGTTGTGCCCTCCCCTGTGACCCCAGTCAGTAGTTGGGCCCTCCTCTGTGACCCAAGACAGTAGTAGTGCCCTTTACTGTGCCCCAGACAGTATAAGTGTCCTCCTCTGTGCCACAAGACCGTAATAGCGCCCTCCTATGTGCCCATTGCCCTCCCCTGTGCCTCCAGACAGTAGTAGTGCCCTTCGCTGTGCCCCCAGACAGTAAAAATGCCCTAATCTGTGCCACCAGACTGTAAAAGTACCCTTCTCTGTACCCACAGAGAGTGGTAGTGTCCTCCTAGTGTCTTTAGACAGTAGTAGTTCCCTTCTTTGTTCTCCAGAAATAAATCCTCTGTGGCCCCAGACAGTATATATTCCTGTACGTGCATGTATACAGTGTACAACAGGCAGCACAGACCTTAATCCCTGCAAGAAACTGTACTGACAGCAGAGCTCGGTGTCTGACTCCTCCCACTTATAATCATTATCTGTTAGGATTTTATTATTATTTATTATTGTATTATGACTTTTGTTCTCCAATATTGTGAGTTTTGCGGTTTGATGTGTTAATTTGTCTTGGTAAATACTATGAATCATCCAGTCGTTGTTTAATGATGACAGATGTTATAGATATGTTACATGACTTCAGTTTCCTTCCATCTCCTTCTATTTTTTTCCCCACATTTTCCTGTTCAACTCCATGGTGGAAAACAGACATTTTCCATCCATTGAAGTGAATGTGTAGAAGGATGGGCAAACTCATCTTCTTAACTCATTCATCCAGTCCTATATGAAAATAACACAATGGATGACAGGCAGGTGTGATCATCACAGGCGTAAATATAGATGTAGACGTTGTAGCGCTGATGCCTGAGGGGCCCAAAGACGCTACTATTATAAATGGCACAAAGTAACTTGGGGCCCTGTTACGGATTTTGAATTAGAGCCAAGAATGTTCAAGTTACACTTCTAAAGATACATTTGCTTCACTCCGTCAGCATCACATTTTATATTATTTTTTATGTACAGTATTTACAACTATGCAGCAATTTATAAAAAAAATGTCATGCCATTTTCCATAATTAAGCATATACCGTAGCTACCCAGATGGTAAAGACCTAGGGATTCACATCACTCATCCCCACAATATAACTACATTGTAGAGTTAAATCATTAAGGACAACCTATAATTACACTTTTCCCTAAGAAAGTTAACCAAGCAACAGATACTATTGGGGACATCATATGAACAAAATATGCCAAGCCTTCATAACACCTCTTCCTGCAGACAAATATACGACAAAGAAATACTGTAGAGAGATAGATAGATAGATATGAGATAGATAGATGGATATGAAATAGATAGATATGAGATAGATAGATAGATGGATATGAGATAGATAGATAGATAGATATGAGATAGATATATAGATAGATATGAAATAGATAGATAGATAGATAGATATGAGATAGATATGAGATAGATAGATAGATAGATAGATAGATATGAGATAGATAGATAGATAGATATGAGATAGATAGATAGATAGATAGATAGATAGATAGGAGATAGATAGATAGATAGATAGATAGATAGATAGATGGATATGTGATAGATAGTTAGATAGATAGATAGATAGATAGATGGATATGAAATAGATAGATATGAGATAGATAGAAAGATAGATAGATAGATATGAGATAGATAGATAGATATGAGATAGATAGATAGATATGAAATAGATAGATATGAGATAGATAGATGGATATGAAATAGATAGATATGAGATAGATAGATGGATATGAGATAGATAGATAGATAGATAGATAGATATGAGATAGATAGATAGATAGATAGATATGAGATAGATATATAGATAGATATGAGATAGATAGATAGATATGAGATAGATAGATAGATAGATATGAGATAGATAGATAGATATGAGATAGATGGATAGATATGAGATAGTTAGATAGTTGCACCTTTTTTTTACCAGGACTTGACCCCTGACTAGAGCCCTGCGTGGGACTGTTTTCTTAATCCTGCTACTGCTGGATTTCTGACTATTACTGCCTGTTCCTGCAAGGTGTGTGTTCTACTCCTGCCAACTTCAGGAACGTGTGTCCAATTCCATCCGCTCCTTCAAAAATGTTGTCATTACTCCTGTGCCATTTCATTACCCCCTTGTGCCATTTCATCCCCCCTTGTGTCATATTATCACCCCCTTTTCAATGTTCATCACTCCCTTGGGCCATTTCATCACCCCCTTGGGCCATTTCATCACCCCCTTGGGCCATTTTATTAGCCCCTTGCGCATTTTCATCACCATCTTGTGTCATTTCATCAGCCCTCTGTGGGGCTGCGCTGGATTTTACAGGACCCACTGAATGTTTTGTGACTACCCGCTCCCGCAGGAGCCCAATCCGATACAGGGCTCCAACTTAGACACCCTGGACTGAACTAAAACTCAATTCATTTGATCCTGCAATTTACTTACATACCAGACCAGACTAAAAATAAATTCAGACCCCAACCATGACCATAAATAAATTCAGGTTTCAGAGTAGACGCCTAAATTAAAACTTAATTCAAACTCCAGACCAGACCCTAAAATGAATGAATCATCATTCTTCATAATTAGACACCAGACTCCCTTAAACTAATACAGACCTCATATCAGACCCTAAAAAACATTTCAGATCTCAGACCAAACCATAAAATTAATCCCAAATACGATCCTACTTGAGTGTCACTCAGCTCCAAGCCCTGTCTCCGAATCCCACCTGTGAAAGTTGAGTCCTGGCCTCTCCAGGACTAATAGGAAAATAGTGATAGAGCAGGAAGGTGAGAAAAACTAGAAAAACTACCACAAAAGGACATTTTTTAATTTGAGGGGCAAAGGTTCAAACAGTAATATGAGGAAGTATTTACTTCACTGAGAGTAGTGGATGCATGGAATAGTCTCCCTGCAGAAGTGGTCACTGCAAATACAGTGAAGGAGTTTAAGCATGTATGGGATGGGCATAAAGCTATCGTTCATATAAGATAGAGATAGGTATAAGACTATCCTTCATATAAGATAGAAATAGGTATAAGGCTATCCTCCATATAAGATAGGGATAGGTATAAGGCTATCCTTCATATAAGATAGGGATAGGTATAAGGCTATCCTTCATATAAGATAGGAATAGGTATAAGGCTATCCTTCATATAAGATAGGGATAGGTATAAGGCTATCCTTCATATAAGATAGAGATAGGTATAAGGCTATCCTTCATATAAGATAGAGATAGGTACAAGGCTATCCTTCATATAAGATAGAGATAGGTACAAGGCTATCCTTCATATAAGATAGAGATAGGTAAAAGGCTATCCTTCATATAAGATAGAGATAGGTATAAGGCTATCCTTCATATAAGATAGAGATAGGTATAAGGCTATCCTTCAGATAAGATAGAGATAGGTATAAGGCTATCCTTCATATAAGATAGGGATAGTTATAAGGCTATCCTTCATATAAGATAGGTATAAGGCTATCATTCATATAAGATAGAGATAGGTATAAGGCTATCCTCCATATAAGATAGAGATAGGTATAAGGCTATCCTTCATATAAGATAGGGATAGGTATAAGGCTATCCTTCATATAAGATAGGAATAGGTATAAGGCTATCCTTCATATAAGATAGGGATAGATATAAGGCTATCCTTCATATAAGATAGATATAGGTATAAGGCTATCCTTCATATAAGATAGAGATAGGTATAAGGCTATCCTTCATATAAGATAGGGATAGGTATAAGGCTATACTTTATATAAGATACAGATAGGCATAAGGGTATCCTTCATTTAAGATAGAGATAGGCATAAGGCTATCCTTCATATAAGTCAGGGATAGGTATAAGGTTATCCTTCATATAAGACAGGGATGTGTATAAGGCTATTCTTCATATAACATAGAGATAGGTATAAGGTTATCCTTTATATAAGATATGGATAGGCATAAGGCTATCCTTCATATAACATAGGGATAAGTATAAGACTATCCTTCATATAAGAGAGAGATAGGCATAAGGCTATCCTTCATATAAGATAGGGACAAGGGCAATTCATCGTATTCAGGATATTGGGCAGACTAGATGGGCCGAATGTTTCTTATCTGGCATCACGTTTCTATGCTGGACAGTGTGCATGGAACTAGCAACATTGATATGTCTATGTTATGTTGCCTGTTACCTGTCCATGTCTGTAGCTATAATGTTAAAATAAGCTGGCAGATCCTATTTAAAGGGGTACTCTGGTGGAAAACATTTCTTTTTAAATCAACTGGTGCCAGAAAGTTAAACAGATTTGTAAATTACTTCTAGTAAAAAAAAATCTTTACCCTTCCAGTACTTTTTAGCAGCTGTATGCTACAGAGGAAATTCTTTTCTTTTTGAATTTCTTTTTTGTCTTGTCCACAGTGCTCTCTGCTGACACCTGAAGCCCGTATCAGGAACTGTCCAGAGCAGGAGAAAATCCCCATAGCAAACCATGCTACTCTGGACAGTTCCTGACATGGACAGAGGTGTCAGCAGAGAGCACTGTGGACAAGATAAAAAGGAAATTCAAAAAGAAAAGAATTTCCTCTGTAGCATACAGTTGCTAAAAAGTACTGGAAGGATTAAGGATATTCTTTAATAGAAGTAATGTACAAATCTGTTTAACTTTCTGGCATAAGTTCATTTAAAAAAAAATATATATAAAGTTTTCCACCAAAGTACCCTTTAACTAAATTGTTTTGGCCACTCAGTACAAATAGAAGCAGGGACTCCTGTCTTTAACAAGAATCCCTGCTTTTGTTAAAATTTTCCTAAAACGAAAAAAAATATATGTATAAAATTGGATTCTAGTTAATGCAATTTTTGGGGGGAGAGTGGAAGTGAACGTGATTCTATTAGAATGGATCCATTCAACACCAGTCACCATATATATTACAGCCATGTGCTCCTCGAAACTTGGACGGACGTTCATCTTTAGTAACAAGCAGCTGTATATGTATTTTTTTTTTTACAAACAACCGAATGATTTATATTTAATGAGGTTGTGTGTGTGTTTTTTTATTCCGCAAAGGTCATGGCACTATATCTTTGTAGAATGCGGGGATCATATTACTTGTTTGGAAGCGGGAACATATTGTAGTACATATGCAAACATTACTAATGATAGGGCTTTTTGTCCCTGCCGGAATAATGTATGGGAGTCATTGAGTTAGATATATTTCACCCATCTTGACCTGTTTAGAAGGAATCGATGCGCCGTTAATGTGTCTTTATTGACCACAATTTGCATGAAAAATCGGGCATTACCAGTCCAGGAGGTTCCAGTGTACGTTGCATTAGGGCACAGGATGAATGGATGTCATCTTCATTCGTCAATAAGCTGAATAAAGTCGGAAGAGGGAAGATAAGGGTGGAAGATGGTAAAGCCCATTTAAAAGAGTATTCCGGCTAAAATATAATTTTTCCCTGCCCCCCTTTATAGTGTTTGCTGGTTCACACAATTTGAATTAGTTTAATTGTAATTTATTTATTTAATTTTTATGTATGTATTTATTTATTATTTGTTGCTTTATTATATCTAAAATTAAATAATAAAATAATATATATTTTTTACTATTTTGTGTATACAGCTGATACACAATACAGCAGTATTTCCCAACCAGTGTGCCCCCAGCTGTTGCCAAACTACAACTCCCAGCATGCCCGGACAGCCAAAGGCTGTCCGGGCATGCTGGGAGTTGTAGTTTTGCAATAGGCTTGTTGCTTCATGCTTCTATTAAAGCAATAAAAAAATTGGCACTATGGCGGCTCAGAGGTCTTGCTTCTGCGTTCTCTGGTTTCCTCCCACAATCCAGAAAACATAGGATATTAGAACTAGCTTCCTATGAAACCACATTGTGAACAGTGATTAAAGGGGTACTCCAGCCCCGAGACATCTTATCACCTATCCAAAGGATAGGGGACAAGATGTCTCATCGCGGGGGTCCCGCCGCTGGGGACCCCCGCAATCTTGTATTCGCCACCCACCTGTTTGAGCTGCATGCCGCGGTGCCAGATCACAAACAGCCGGGTGGCGACCACGGGGCCAGAGTATCGCGACGTCACGATATTCCGGCCCCATGGTCGCCACCCGGCTGTTTGTGAGCTGGCACCACGGTGTGCAGCTCAAACAGGTGGGTGGCGAATACAAGATTGCGGGGGTCCCCAGCGGTGGGACCCGCTCGGTGAGACATCTTATTCCCTATCCTTTGGATAGAGGATAAGATGTCTCAGGGCCGGAGTACCCCTTTAATAACAATCTCAGGTAGAGGCAGTGGTGTATTTAGGCTTTGTTCTGCTCTAAGCCTGAATAAACTCATGCACCCCTGTAATCTACACATGCTTGCACACCTTTTCCTGTTTAAGACCCACCCCTTCCTCTGTTAACTCCACCCTTTCCTATTTTGTCCCCACCATTTGCTCTTCACACATTAAAGGAGTACTGTGACATAGAATAGGGGATAGGAGTCTGATCGTGATCTCCTGCCCGGTGCCCCGGCTCTGCGCATAAAAGGACCTGTGTCTCCCACTGCCGGACACAGTGACTGACACTCTCCTTTCATGTACCTCTATGGGAGAGCGGGAGATACAGCGTTCATGTATCTCTGACTCTCCCATAGAGATACATGAAGGGGCCATGTTAACCACCGGTTCATGGGGGGCTGAAGGTCTACTTGCACGAATCGGAGAATGATCTGTGCACAATAAGAGCCGGGGTGCTGGGCAGAAGATCACGGAGGGTCCCAGTGGTCAAACCCCCCTCGATCAAGCACTTATCCCCAATCCTTTGAATAGGGGGTAAATTGTCCTATGCCACAGTACTCCTTCAAACATGGATATGGAGTGCCTTCTGTATATTTTGTTGTTTTGTGTACCATTTTATTTTTTATGTTATATCTATTATTCTAAGAGATATTAAGAAAAAATTAAAATTAGTCATCCATGTTGTGTGTGTGTGTGTGTGTGTGTGTGTTGTGGGGGGGGGGGGGGGGGATTGGGTGTTCCTTCTCCAAAAGGGGACGTGACCTCAATACATATAACTTGGTGAATGGTGGCCAGCACAGTATCATCCACTGATCAGCATGTTACAAATTCTCCCTATGTGTGAGGGTGAAGCGGCTGTCTTTTACTTTTTTTTTTATCAATTATCTTTTTATTGCCAGATTTTATATATAACAAAAAGGTACAAAACAACATCACAACAGAGTCATGCGAGCCCCATTCATAACAGTTAAGAGAATAGGGCCACTTAGAACAGCAAACAATGTGATGAGAATGAAGGCACAGTGGAGAGGAGAGAACCGGGTATTATATATGATCACCGCGTTCAGGTGGAACAGTCGGCGTGGTAACCGCATCCAACAAGGTAAGGGCACACATGACAAAAAGTAAAAAAAAAACTTTCTGCAAACAAGAGAACTGAGGGGGGAGAGGGGGGGTGTCAGGGAAGGGGTGAGGGGTGGTGAAAAGATGGGATAAGAAAGGATAGGGGTGTAACAGTGCCTTTCAAGGGTACTTTAGCACCCGCTTCCAGTTGGGGAAGTGGGGGGGGGGGGGGGGGGAGTCAATGTTGGTGGAGTTCTTCCAGGGGGACCAGAGGGTCATGAATATATCATGGGTTCAAATCTACAGATATATTTGATTTTGTTTGTCCACTCGAGAATGGTTGGAAGTGAGGTCTGTCTCCATTTTAGAGGAACTAGGGCTTTGGCTGCAGCTAAGAGGTGCACAGTCAGGTCATGTTTGGATGGCCTGAAATCCGATGTGGGTACACTAAGGATAATTATCACCATAGAGAGGGTGGAGGTCACCTCCCTCACCACATCCTTCACCCACCTCCAGAACGGGGTAATGATGGGACAGTCCCACCATATAAATGCGAAAGAGAGACGACTAGGGTTCCAAACCTCCAACATAGATTTGAAGGGGAGAACTTGTAGGCGAAAAGCCATTCAGGGTTTTATACCAACATGATAGTAATTTATAGTAGTTCTCTTGAAGGCGCACACATCTAGAGAAACCATGGGCATAATGAAGAACATGAGTGGCTTCCGCTTCCGAGAGAGGAATGCCCAGCTCCTGTTCCCATGAATTGAGGAATGCTGGCGGGAGCATAGTCTGGGGATTAGTGAGCAGCTGATATAGGAATGATATAGTGTGTTTCCGTGCAGGCAGAGGGGAGATAAGCTTCTCAAAATCGGTGGGGTCCCTAGTAAGTTTAGGATCAGCTATAATTTTCTTGCAACAGTGCTGGATGTGTGAAATGTGCAGGAGGGTAGGCGGCAATGGGGCAAGAATATCTCTCAGAGTTTATGTATCAGGCATCTTCCCATCTTTCAGCAAGGCGCCTAAGGGTGTAAAGTCCAGTCGAGGCCACATGTGCTAGAAGGGCGTAGAAGTAGTCTGTGTCAATTGTGGTAGGAGAGAGGAAGGGGCTACTGGGGAGGGGGATGGAGCAAGCAGAGGTGTCATCTTCCTCTCGAGCCATGAAGCATGGGAGGTATGGCTTTGTTGAGGTGAGGGCGAATAGAGGGGAGCCAGAGGTTCCATAATAGGCGGCCTTCATAGGAGTGACGTAGATGGGTATCTATGTCTGAGGGTTAAGCAATTAAATCACGCCAATGGCTCACTGAATCGCTCTGTAATAGACTTCTATGCCTCCCCTATCTCTCTGTCTAGTTAAGAGAGTGTGGGCGAGGCATGGACGCTTGTGTTTCCACATTGAAGCGGCTCTGTGTTGAGGTAAGGCTACCCCCATTGTAGGTGTAAGTGAAGCATTTTTCCACACCTTTATTTTTGTGTGCTGGTAATGGTTGCAGAGCATTAGATACATTTTGCGCAGGTCACATTTTCTGAAATTTCTCTCTCCACATACACCATAAAGCTAAGCTAAGTCTGGGCTGGTGTAGTTTTAGAGACTTTTCAGTGGCTTTGCGCCTTTTTGATAAAACCTTTCCATATCATGTGTATTGCCAAACTCAGTGAATTACAACTCAAAATAATCAGAAATGTGTAAACCAAAAGGCAAAAAAAAGGTGCAAATAAACCCTGCTTGCGCCTTTTCTAGACACAAAAACAGTCTAAAGGCAATGATAAATGTCGGCCAATATACTGTCTAAAGCTGGATTTATTTCATAATATTATTGACAGGTTTATAAGGGTTATTTATATTTCAGACATTGGTGGCATTTAGGCAGGCTGTGCCATCAATGTCTATTAAATGCAGGGCCATCTAGGACCCACACATATCTCTAGAACTTGGGTTCACCATCCCCCATCTTACCTGCAGTGACAGCCTTGGTTATCACATCTAGGTGGGGACTGGACGGAAAAGGCACTGAGCAGCCGAGCTACATTGTTTCTCTAAATCCTACTGACTGCTCTGGGAATTACATAAAAAGTGGTGTACAGTGAACCCTGACTCTGTAATCCGGGCCCTCTCCCTGAATCTCTGTCCCTACCTGAATGTAAAAGCCAATGGCCAACTTACAAGCTGGGAAAGGGGTCAGCGGATCCCAGTCCTAGATATAGATGGAGTATCCACATCTAGCAGACAATAATGGCATATCCTGTGATGAGCAAATCGATTCAGAATGCATTGGAAGAATTCTAAATAAAAGAAAAGAGATTGGTCCAATTCCACTTTTTTGGTGATTCTAGTACAGCAGCAGGGACACGTGCCATTGAGGGATCTCTAAAACACTGCAGATTTTTCCTCCGAAGTGCTCTAGTGATCACTAAATGGTCACTAGAGGCCGGAAAGGAGGACCCCCAGCCTAGACAGAGTGCTGGGAGGGGTGAGTATTCTTGCACTTCCCTCTGGCCTAAAAGAGTTACAATTTGTAATGATGCTGTACATCTGCTCAGCAACTGACCCATCAAGTGTTCACTGAGCAGGAGGCATACAGATAAGCTTATAATTATGATAATGGCCATACTGAAGAGATAATAGTATGTATTAGATTATTTTTATTAAGTAGTGATCATAGAGGAAGTTCAAAATAAGAAGAATGGTTGTTTTTCTTTCCTTTCAGAACAGTGCCCCTCTTGTTCAGGGGCTGTGATTGGTACTGCATCTAATCAATATTAACTTAAATTATATTTTCAATCAGACTCAGAAGCCCTTAAAGTGCTGTCCCTGTCATTAAAATAAAAAAACTTCTAACATGTCACAGAGACATGTCAAAGACAGAGATGCTTCAAGACGTGCTTCACTTTCTGGCTCATTATAAGCCTATTGGGCAGCAAGACAGAGATCAATGGAAGACAGTCAGTGAAGCTTCTAAAGGTGTACTCCAGAGGTGGAAAAAACTGATGACAGAAAGTTATACAGATTTGTAAATGACTTCTATTTGAAAGCCTTAAAGGGGTATTCCAGGATTTTTTTTTTATTTGACTATGCTACGGAGGCTGTAAAGTTAGTGTAGTTCATAATATAGTGTCTGTACCTGTGTGTGACGGTTTTCTCACAATTGTTCTGTGATTTTCCCCCCCAATATTAATTTTTATCAGCATACAAAATGACTGTTGTCTCAGATTTTTCCCAGCTTGCAATGCGGCCGAGACCTGACTCACTAGTCAGCTGATGACAGGGAGCCTGTCTGCTTCAATGGGTGGAGGGATCAATCTGCAGGGAATGTAACAGCTGTAGGCACCCTGATTGAAAACCACAGGTCTTTTGAATGGATGCAGCTCATTTATGTTTCAATGGGTGGGATGGCTGATGTGTGGGAGGGAGGAAAATGGAATTAAGGGATTTGTAGGCAAAAGAAGAAAACTCAAACAGGAAATACCAGTTCACAAAAAGCTAGCCACAGTGTTATGGTAATCTCCCAACATAGCCATTTAGCCCCAAGACAAGCGCAGATCCTTCCTAAGCATGTCCATTACTGTCTGGCAGGTACATACTAAAATCACCTTATGGTGGAGAACCCCTTTAATCCTTCCAGTACTTATCAGCTACTGTATGCTCCAGATGAACTTGCGCAGTCTTTCTAGTCAGACACAGTACACTCTACTGCCATCTCTGTCTGTGTCAGGAACTGTCCAGAGTAGGAGCTAATTCCCAAAGCAAACCTCTCCTGCTCTGGACAGTTCCTCACATGAACAGAGGTGGCAGCAGATAGCACCAAGTCTGACAGAAAAGACTACAGGACTTTCTCCAGGACTTCATACAGCAGCTGATAAGTACTGGAAGGATTATGATCTTTAAATACAAGTAATTTACAAATCTGTATAACTTTCTGGCACCTTTTGATTTGAAAACAATTTATTTTCTCTGGAGTACCCCTTTAGGTGTGCTCTTTCCCCATTCATTCTAAAGATTGGTGGAGACCTCAACTGATGTAAAAAAAAAATTCAAAATAACAGGGACACTTTATTGTTAAAATAAACTTTAGGTTCTCTAAAGTACAAGTCCCAGCATGCCTAGACATCCAGTATGTTGGCCTTCCTGTCTCCGCAGTTTATAACAGAGACTGTTGTGTGTTATCTACATAAAACATGTCAGACTTATCCTGACAGCTTTTTATACATGACACAGTATAATATCGCACAGTATATGTATAGAAATAAACAGAAATCACCAGGGGGTTCAGGGCGCTGTGTGTTGTGTCATTACAGGATGCTTCGGCTGCGGAAAAGATAACTGCATCCATAGTGAGTTGTTAGGCAACAGTAATATGTAACTAGGCGACCATCCGGCAAGGCACATCTGCATGTTTTATCATAATTCCTCCTGATTAGGGAAAGCCTATTTACCCAGGTCGGCTGTGCACTGGAACTAAACAAATATGTGCACATTTATCACAGGAGTCTATGGTAGGGTTCGTACGCATTGTAATAATCATCACAGGGAACGATTGTGAGCATTACGGTAAAGAAAATGAACTGGAAATCTGAGCGTTTACGGTCCATGATCTCCACAATGGCCGTACACATGGTTCTCATCCATCACATCCAAATTACTGAGGAAAATAATAATAAAAACAGCCGGTCATGAAGAGGAACGTAAGCAAATCATACACCCCATTAGGAGAGCTCATCTCAATAGATGGGGTTATTTTTATAGGATTAAAGGGGTTATCCACCATAAGATGATTTTAGTACGTACCTGGCAGACAGTAATGGACATGCTTAGGAAGGATCCGCGATTGTCTTGGGGCTAAATGACTATGTCATGAGATTACCATAATACTGTGGCTAGCTTTTGTGAACTGGTATTTCCTGTTCGAGTTTTCTACTTTTGACTACAAATCCTATAATTACATTTTCCTCCCTCCCACACATCAGCCACCCCACTCATTAAAACAAATGAGCTGCATCCTTTCAAAGACCTGTGGTTTTCAATCAGGGTGCCTACAGCTTTTACATTAGTTGCAGATTGATCTCTCTCCCACCAAGCGATCGCTTCACCCATTGAAGCAGACAGGCTCCCTGTCAATTCCTGAAATACCCTTTTAAACATTTTTATGGTTGTGTTTAGTGTTGATATCTCTTTATCTATCTATCTGTAGTATCTCAGCACCAAAGGCTGTCCTGTGGGTTGGGGATCTCCTTGGGCATGACTGCTGCTTTTGTGTTGGGCCCACTGTTGCATTGTTTACCATGTTCATGCACTTTATTATATTCACTTTATTTTGTATTATTTGTGTACTGTACCTTTAAGAGGAGATGCACTGTGTGTTTCTTACCCGCTGTGCCTGGACCAGGAGAAGCTGTCTTCACCTCAGACAGTGTACAGGCTAACAGTGCCCAGGCATCACAAAGTGAAAGGAATTCCTTGCACCTGCATTTAACCACATTATCTATCTACCTATCTGTCTATCTACCTATCTATTTTTCTCATATATATCTATCTATCTACATTATATCTATCTATATATCTATCTATCTATCTATCTATCTATCTATCTATCTATCTATCTATCTATCTATCTAACAGCAAACAAGGATCTCTCCGCAGCACACAATAGATGAAAATGGTGGTTTATTCCATAGTAAAAAAAATGTCTTTACAAAAGCAACATTTTAACCAGCTCAACCTCGTCGAAACATCGCTTTTGTAAAGACACTTTTTTACTATGGAATAAACTTCACCATTTTCTTTTTTTTAATTCAATAATTTTTATTGAAGATTTGTTTTGTAAATAAAACAGAACAACACAAAAACATCTGAGTTATACAGTGAAGTACACCATGAAAAGGTACAATAATTACTAGCAGTCAGACTTTTACAATCAAAGGTATGCAACACTGCTCCTCGTAACATGAACACGGTCTCTATACAGCCTGCTTGTGAGCAGAAGCAAAATAGAACCCTTATGGTTCTGAACACGGGAACCATAGAGAACAATATAGAACAAATGAAAGGTTCGAGTATACAGAAAATACGCTAGAACAAGTAGAAACAATCGCACCAGTGTGTGTCAGCTGATTATCATGACCACAAGGCCATCTTTTAGGATATTCAGCCTGGGTCGACTTGTGGACAGTGTGGGCTCGATATCCAGGATTTCCAGTGTTTAAGATATGATTTGAATTGGGAGTGGGCCAATGCGTATATTTTTTCATAGCTACAAGATAGGTTGACCATATTAATCAGTTCCATTAAGTCTGGCACTTCGACCGACTTCCATCGCCTGGTAAGCATCAGTTTGGTGGACATCAGGATGTGTGCAGTGACCGTACATGCATGCATAGGTATGTTCTCCAGACCCAACAACAGGATGGCTAAACTAGGTTTTAGTTTAAAGTCTACACCCAAGAACCTTTTCAGTAGACAAGCGACGCCTGCCCACAGAGAAGAAAGTTTAGGACACCCCTACAGGATATGTAGGAGAGTCCCCTCCTCACCACAATTTCTCCAGCATAGTTTGGAGCAGTCAGGGTTAAACTTATGGAGTTTACTGGGAGTGTAATACCAGCGGTAGATGGATTTAAGAACTGCTTCTCTATGATTAGTGGAGCAAAATTAGGATTTAACTAGCCTAAGGGCAGTCAGCCATTGATCTGTCGTGAATGTAACCCCCAAGTCTGTCTCCCACTTATCCATGAATGGTAGCCTATTCGGTTCCGTCTTGTCGTTCAGTAGGTTGTAGAAAAGTGTGATATTTTTCTTGCTAGGAGAGGGCATTTGGAGAAAGGCCAAAATCCGGGATGGAACCTTAAAGCTACGTGTAAATTTGTCTGTCATGAGACTCCTAATCTGTAAACATTTATAGAAGTCAGTGCGAGGGAGATTATATCTGGTCTGCAGGTATGGAAAATGGATCGTGTCGTTGGAATCATAGAGATCTCCTACTGTTTGGACACCTCTCTCTTGCCAAGTATGGAGGGAGAGATCCGGGATATAGTGCGATAGAAAGTCCAGTGGAAAGTATTTAATCAAGCAACTACGTTTAGGGATAGGTTGTGCTAGGAACTGCTTCCAGATTAGATCAGAAAGGTTAATAGAGGTCAGGATAGTGGAGGGAAGAGCGGAAGAAGACCCTGTGGGAATTAACAACCTAGACCTTAGGGAGAGAGGTGCAGAGCATTCCCTCTCAATGCCTACCCAGTACTTATCGGGATTATCTGTCCACCAATACTGCAGCTGGTCCAATATACAAGCCCTATGATAGTCCTCGATATGTGGGAGGCCGAGGCCTCCAGCATCAGGGTGCAAAGTCATGAGTTTACGGGCCACTCTAGGTTTCCCATTTGCCCATATGAACCTGGAAATGTCCCTGTTCAGGGAGGCAAAAAAGGACTTAGGAATATTAACTGGTAGGGTCCTAAAAAGGTACAGGAGCTTCGGGAGAAGAAGCATTTTAAAGGCCGCCAGGCGACCCAGCCATGAGATTATTTGTTTAGAGTAGGACAGTAAAGATGTTGATATAGAAGCGGCTAAGGGAGGAAAGTTAGTGTGGAAGACAAGCTTGGAAGGGGAGGTCAGTTTGATACCTAGGTATGTTATTGCTTCTGTCTGCCAGTCGAGCTCAAACGCCTGTTTAAGAGATCCTACCTCACCTTGTGATAAGTTGAACGGTAAGATCTGTTATTTCGAGGAATTAAGCTTATAGAAGGATACCTTACTGAACTCTTCCAGCAGAGAGAATAGAGAGGGCAGGGAAGTAGGGACATCAGTCAATGTCAAGATGATGTCATCAGCAAATAGCGCTAGTTTGTGTTCCCTGTCTCCCACCCGTATCCCACGAATGTCAGTCTGTTCTCTTATCCTTTGAGCTAGAGGTTCGACTGTGAGAATAAAGAGAAGGGGAGAGAAAGGGCATCCCTGCCTGGTGCCATTCGACAGAGTGAACCGGCTGGATAGGGCTCCATTTGCAAACACCATGGCTGCTGGAGCAGAGTATAATGCTTTAATGGCACTTAAGATGGCTCCGGAAAAGCCAAAGGTCTCCAGGACAGAGAAAGCGTATTGCCAGTTCACTCTGTCGAACGCTTTTTCAGCGTCAAGGGTTAAAAAAGCTGCAGGGGAATTGCAACTCTCACAATATTGGATCAAGGACAATATCCTTCTAGTGTTATCTGGACCTTGCCGACCTGAGATAAAGCCCACCTGGTCCGCATTAATCAAGGTAGGCAGGATAGGCATTAATCTAGAAGCTAGAATTTTTGCGTATACTTTTATGTCTCCATTTAACAGGGAGATCGGTCTGTAATTTGAAGCCACGTCTGGGGATTTACCTGGTTTGGGTATAGTAGTAATCAGAGCAGTCAACATTTCCTGCGGGAGGGAGCCCGTGGTCATAGCTGCATTAAAGACGGTCAGTAAATGTGGTGCTAATATCCCGCTATATCTCTTAAAGTATTCGTTAGGTAGTCTGTCAGGGCCGGGAGCTTTATGTGAGGGTAGTGACTTTATGGCAGTTAGCACTTCCTGTAAGGAGATAGGAGAATTGAGAGACTGCAAAGAAGAAGTAGATAGATGGGGAAGTTTCAAAGAGTGGAGAAAGGTGTCAATAGAAGATTGTGTTGGCTGTGGCGTTTGGGGGTCCTCTCGCAAGTTATACAGGTCCCTGTAGTATATCTGGAATGCGTTCGCGATTTCTCGTGGGGAGAGAACTGTCCTACCTGATTTAGGGTGGGTCATGGCAGCAATTCTACTCTTGGCCAGAGATGGTTTAAGCCTTCTCGCTAGCATGGTGCCTGGTTTATTGTCTTGGGTATAAAAACGATATTTAGATTTACGCAAGTCCCTATCAAACTGGTAGAGAAGGATTTGTCTCAGCTGAGTTCTAGCTTGCATTAGGGTAGAGAGGGTGTCTGGGAGGGGATTAGTTTTGTGTAGGGACTCCAACACTGCCACCCTGTCCAATGCCTCCCGTAACTCTCGCATGCGTTGCTTCTTAAGGGTGGAGCCAAGGCGGATAAAATCCCCCCTTACTACTGACTTATGAGCTAGCCACAGAGTCGTTGGGGAGACATCTGGGGTTTGGTTAAGGTGGAAATATTCAGTTAACGCTTTTTCTATTGTAGAGCTATGCTGGGAGTGCGCAATAATATGGGAGTTTGCACGCCACACAAAGTCACTGTGGGTAGGCCTAGCATCAGTCAAAGTAAGCAGTGTAGGCGCGTGGTCCGACCACGTAATCTCACCTATATCTGTCCCACCAACCCTCTCTATCAGCCCACTAGAGATGAGAGTCAGATCAATTCTTGAATGTGTGTGAAACCGTGGAGAAAAATAGGTAAAGTCGCGTTCTGAAGCGTGGAATAGACGCCATGCGTCAAATAGATCATTTTCTTTTAGGATCCCATCTAAGTAATAAGAACGCTTCCCATCAACTCTAGATAGATCAAGGGCTGGATTAGGCACAAAATTAAAATCGCCACACACGATCACTTCACCCTCCTTGTTGTCAGCTATCAATTTGAAAACTTTCTTCAGAAAGCGACTTTGTCTGTGATTTGGGGCATACACATTCACTAATGTATATGGCACATTGTTGATAGTACAGATCAGGATTATGTATCTACTTTGTGGATCTATGAGCTGCTTTGAGATAGAGACTGCCAGGTCGTCCCTAAGAGCAATTAGGACCCCCCTTTTCTTTTTTGCAAAAGTAGATGTTACAAGTACAGGGAACCTTCTATGACGCAAGGTGGGAGGGTTGGTGGAAGAAACGTGGGTCTCCTGCAGACAGATTATTGAGGCATTGCGCCTTTCCACCTCGCGCCACACAAAGTGCCGTTTTTGAGGGCTGTTGAGCCCGTTTACATTTAAGGACATCAGGCTCAGACTCATGTCTACCACAAAGAAAGAGAAGATAAAGAAAAAAAAAAAAGCAATATAATGGGGAAGGGAAGAGTTAAAAACTTGACTGGCCACCTAGTGATGCAGACAAGGATTTCACACACTAACCTCAATGTTCCTATGATGGCTGACACACTCTGGGCGTTGCTGGATACGAATTAAAAACCCGACTTGGCTCCTTAGAGCCACAGACGGGGATGTCACGCAGTAAGGCAAACTATAAGTATATAGAAACAGTTAGTAAAGCGTAAACACTTTCATTATGGTGAGAAAGAGGAACAAGTAACACATTAAAGAACATGCACTTCAGCAAGAAAATGACACTTAGCAAACGGTGGAATAGGCTCTCAATTTTACACCGTAACGGTGGGTGTGGGGAGAAAAAGTCACTTAAAGGTCAAATATGTTGCTTTGAGCCATATCACCGGGTCACACTAACAATGATATTGGGGAAACAGCACAAGGTTAAATCAATACAGTATTATTCTCACTCCGGATTGCTCATGTGAGGCGGGGTAGAGCTAGGAGGTGTTGGATCTCCACTATCAGGTAACATGCCCCAGTCCTTCAGGATAGACAGTCCCATGTCAGCATTCTGCAAGGCATACATTTTTCCCTGCCTGTTTATAAGGATTTTTGCAGGGAAGCCCCACCGGTAGGGGACTCTGAGGTTTCTAAGAGCTTCAGTCAGGGGACCAAAACTGCGTCGAGCTGGGAGCGTAGCTGCGGATAGATCAGCAAACAACTTTATGTCTCTGTAGGGTTCTGGAAGGCTAGGGTGTCTGCTGGAGTATTGTAGCAGCAAATCTTTGGTTTGAAAAACGTGAATCTCGCCAAGACATCCCTAGGAAGATCTTCGGGTATAGAGCGCGGCCTTGCCACTCGATGGGCTCTGTCTACACTGTACTCATAAGCCTCCAGATCAGGAAGTAGGTGTTTGGCTAGTTGTTTTACATATGTGATCAACTGAGACCCAGGTATGTCCTCCGGTATTCCCCTAAACTTCACATTATTTCGCCTATTGCGATCCTCAGAGTCCGCCATCTTTACATGCAATGCATTCCATCCAAAGCATTGTGGGCTTCCTGTAGCTCATTATGGGCCCTGGCAAACGTGACCAGCTTGGTTTCCGTATGGCACACTTTCTGTTCTAACAGTTCAGCTGAAGCACGTATAGGCTTCAATAAGTTGCTAAAATCAGCCTGGAGGGAGCTGCGCAGTATTTGCAGCATTTGTTTTAACATGGTGTCGGATACTGCAGCGTCTTTGGTTTGTAGTGAGGAGAACAAGTCAGGGTCAGATGAAGGGCCATAGTCCCGATCTAATGCGGAGTCCTCGTCTGGGGTAGTCAGACGGGGCTTTTGTTTCTGTGGACTGACCTGTGGAGAAGCTGGTGTCTCCGCTGCATCAGGGTTCCCCTCTCTGGTCGCATCTGCTGGCGCGTCTATGAGGCCCTCAATATCAGGCTCCCTCTCTCCTCTACCCTCGCGAGGCCAGTCCGAGGCTGTCGGGGAGCTCCAGTGAGACGGCACTTCAAAGGATAGGGTTTGATTTACCCGAGTAGAAGGTAAGGAGTGGTACGGGCTAAGCGAGGGTACTTCACCGCCACCTCTGTTGCGCCGGTTCGGCTTGCTTCTTCCCGCCGTGGCTTGAGAAGGGCGCACAGCGGCGCCATCTTGGGAAAACTTGCGGGCCGAGTCTCCGGGGTGGAAATAGTCCGTTAAACTCTAAGTCGCTGGCAGAGAGAAAAGTACTTTTTGCCCGGCTCTACAGCAGGAGCTCTGGGTTCACACAGCCATTCAGTTTGGCGACCAAGCCACGCCCCCCCAAACTTCACCATGTTCATCTATTGTGTGCTGCGGAGAGATCCTTGTTTGCTGTTAAATAGTGTGTGGACCCCTGACGCAGGCTCCAGAATCTGTGTGCACCAGTTTCAAAGATGTTTGCAAATTGAAAGGGATGTGCTGTTTTTCTTCTGCTATCTATCCATCTATCTATCCAGGGCCAGATCTGCCTATAGGCAAAATAGGCAGCTGCCTAGAGCGCCCTCTTGATAGGGGCGCTGCTCTGCCCGCAGCAATAAAGTTAGCAAGCATCCAGCTAAACCTTGTCACCTCATTAATAAGGAGATTACATGAGGAGGGGGTTGGTAACTGTATAACCACAGTAGTAAGGTGGGGCGGCAAAATTAGCTTTCGCCTAAGGTGGCAAAAATCCTTGCACCAGGCCTGTATCTATCTATCTATCTCATATCTATCTATCTCATATCTATCTATCTAGAAGAAAAACATCTCTCTCCACAGGACCATATAACAAACAAGTGTAGATTTATTTCATAAAAGGTGCCATTGCAAAAGCAGCGACGTTTCAGTCAGCTCAACCTGACCTTTCTCAAGCAGTGTATTCTCAATGCAAACCACATATGTATCAGGGAATCAATCACAGGATGCCATAAAGGGCATAATTATCAATAAAATCCAAAGTGCAACATGTGTAAAAAAAGTTTTCAAGTGACATCATAACATATTGCAAGCAAATACATAATACAAAGCAGTAATATACCAAATCCAGTTAAAATACAGACATACAGTTAAGACAGATGTTTAATTACATCTAATTCTCCACGTGCGTGAACACATATGTGATTTTGAAATTTTATTAAAATGGTGGGGGGAGAGTCCACTCACCAAATGACAAAATACACCATCTTCATTTTACTAGCATCAGGAAGTAAACAACGCGCGTGTGTGTATAGTTCAGAGGGCATTGCGAGAGGCAGAGCGGTAAGGCCAATCGGGATGAGGCATCCCCGTAACCATGGCGCCGCGCGCATCGCCACATAGCGCATGCGCACAAACACCAATAGCCCGGAGGAGCCATCTTACATATGGTATGCCCATGAGAAAAATATATACTTGGCACACCATAAGTAGAGTTCTATCACTGCAAATTTATAAAGAAATTCTGTAATACAAATTACGTTTCGGTCCACTTAGGACCTTCCTCAGACCTATAACAGTATGAACAAATAAAATCAGAACCAAGATATCTAGTAATGTAGTTAAGGCAAAATAACTGACTTATGCAAATTCCTTAGCAAAAAAATTATAATATTATAATAACAATAATAATAATAATAATAATATATATATATATATATATATATATATATATATTATATATACACACACATAGGGAATTCCAATAATAATAATACAATAATTACAATCTATATACATGTAGTCCCAGCAAGTCTAAGGCTTAATACATAGCAGTAAATTCTCCAAGGTGGACATGGGAAGCAAATTTGCAGACAATTGAATCAAAAATGGATGGAAAGGAAATTTCATATGATAGAACAGAATAAGGCAGAGATGGAATATATAAGGAGGTCCAAGAGACACATATCACGATAATGGAGCGATTCAATTGCTTCAATATTGACAGATACGTACAGATAAGATGTAAATAACAGTTACAATCATCTAGGACATAGCTGAGAGGATATGCTGTGCATTGGTGGACAGGAGACTCACCGGATTGCTGCGGGGCTGGAGGAGAAAGATAGATGGTCGGCTGACTGCCGTGTGTCTTGGAGCTGTGAAGTGTGACCTGTAGTCACAGGAGTATAGTACACCATAGTGAATAGATGGGGTTTAAATGGTGGATGTGTGATGTTACCTCACTTCCGGTTTCTGAAATGTGGTATGGCGATATCTGGTCCACCGGACGGAAAACCTAAAGTGAGGCGGTCACGTGTAGTACCGTGGAATGCAGTATGTGGTCCACCTTATTTGAGAGGATAAAAAGCTAAACCGGAAGTGCAGCAGTTGGAACGCACTATGCCAAGTATATATTTTTCTCATATAAATTTGCACTGATATAACTCTACTTATTGTGTGCCAAGTATATATTTTTCTCATATTGAATAAGGATTGGGACTCCTACTTTGGCACCCTCAACTACATAGAGAGGGTGATGTAATTTTCACTAAATATGGTATGCCCATTCATAAACCTTAGGTGTCCCAGTTACCATAGAAATAAGTATACTATGTGCATTCACCCATAATATAGATACATAACACTCACTGCCAGCCATTCAATAAGTTGTGGTGTGTGTCATCAATACATCACCTGACCCCAGGACAAACCGGCACCTCCACAGCACAGATGGATGCACACTATCATAGGACCCTCTTGGTCCAGTAACCATCAATAATCAAACTTACCAGGACTGAAATTGGCCACACTGGAAAAAATGAAAGTAATAAAAAATAAAATAAACAAATAAAAAGGTGATTAAAAAAAGTACAGAACAGAACAGAAATAATAATAAAATAAAAAAAATAATCAGGTGTGTGTTCAAGCTTCCCCCTTTCCTTGTAAAAAGCATGAGGAAAAACATTTGAAAGTATACAATTATCAGTGGTAACGCCAAATATACACCAAAACCAAGCACTAACATATGCAGTTCTGGGTAGTATATGGGGGCCATTATTGGACCACTACTCTATGTGGGTTTTTGAACTCCACATTTAAACCATTAGGTTTGAAAGACCCTAACTTAAAAATTCATTTTAATTCCAATTTTTTTAACATCGCTTGCTTGTCACCTCCACGTTTCAGTGACATGGTCAATGATCATAAACCTTAAATCCTTCCCATTGTGGCGAAATGGTTGGACACTGGTTGGTTTATACGTGCCTTCAGGTCCCAAGTGGTCTCCCCAACATACAGGAGACCACAAGGTCACCAATGAACGTAAACCACGTAGGCACTATTGCACGTCAGATAATATTTGATAGGAAAATTTTGACCATTCCCAGGGTGAACAAAAGATTTCCCCTTACACATCTGGTTACAATTAATACATTGCCTGCAAGGAAAACTACCTTTATTGGACACTGTAAGATATTTTTGAGAGACACTCAGGGTCGAGGAGATATCCGCTTTAACCAATTTGTCTTTCAGATTGGCCTGTCTTCTGTAGGACATAAGAGGGAATGCATCAAAATCAACAATGTCATAGCTATCCTGAATGATATGCCAGTGTTTCCTTATGATCCTGCCCACTGCCGAGGAGTTAACACTGTAGGTAGTCACAAAGGGAACACGTTTATCATCTCTAATCCATCTATTGGGAATGCTCCAACTCCATCTCCCATTCTCTCTATGTTTCTGTACTAAATCCCTTGGATAGCCTCTCTTGGTAAAATTGTCAATTTTCTTTTCTAGGGCTCTGTCCAGTTTCTGCTCTGTATCCGTAATCCTCCTTGCCCTCAGCATCTGGCTGTAGGGCAAGGAGTTTACCATAGATCTTGTATGGCAGTTTTCATATTTTAATAACATGTTGCAATCAGTTGGTTTAATATACAAATCCGTACTAAGTTTTCCATCGTTTACTCTGACCAACACATCCAAAAAACTGACAGATTCAGCAGAATAGATGAGAGTAAACTTAATGCTTGGTTCAACACCATTAGCTCAGACACCTTCCCTCTCCAGATGAGGAAGATGTCATCTATGTACCGCCACATCCCCAGGACATTCCTCAAGTGGTGCGATACATATACAGTGGTCCCTCAACATACCATGGTAATTTGTTCCAAATGAACCATCGTTTGTTGAAACCATCGTATGTTGAGGGATCCATGCAATGAAAAGAATAGGAAATTATACTCACCTGTCCCCGACCGCTCTGGACCGTCACCGCTGCCCTGGATGTCATCCTCCATCGCTGTTGCCGCGTCCCCGGGGTGTCCCCGCCGCTCCAGACCGTCTCTGCTGGCCGGGAATGTTGCTCTCCATGGCCGTCATCACATCGCTGCGCACGCCGCTCCTATTGGATGACAGGACGGTGTGCACGGTGATGTGATGACGACTGAGAGCGACGGCGATGCAGGGGATCGTGAAGAGGAGGGTCTGAAACGTCGGGGACAGGTGAGTGATCATCCTCGGACCACACGGGGCACCTTAAATGGCTATCCGGCAGCAGCTGAAGTAGTCTGCGCTGCCAGATAGCCGTTTATGCGATGGCCACGACATAGAAAAGCATCGTATGTTGATGCTGCCTTCAACATGCGATGGCCTCTGAGAGTCCATCGTATGATAAAATGATTGCGTGTCGGGGCCATCGTAGGTCAGGGGGTTAGTGTACGAACATCTCCTCAAAGTACACCATGTTGTATGGAGGTGTAGAGGCTGACCCCATCAAATGAGGCTATGACAGTGTTAGTTGGAATAGCAACCCCCTTGATTTTGTCCAAAAAGTCTGCAGTGTCCCTAACGTATGATCTAGTATTAACTGTGAAAGGCCGCAATACTTCATCCAAAAACACAGATATGTGTGATGTAATTGAGTTAATACCCGAAACAATGGGGCGCCCCGGAGTGTCAGTCAGACTCCTATGAATTTTAGGGAGTAAATACAGTAACTGAGTTACTGGAAACAAAACAATCAAACATTTCTTAGTCTCACTGTCAATGATACCAGCCTCAAATCCACTGTTCACAAGTGTCTGGATTTTCCTCTCAATCTCAAATTTGAGGTCATGTGTCAGTCTCTCATACACAGAGGTGTCACTTAATGTTTATCTATCTAATATCTATCTCATATCTATCTATCTCGTTTCTAATATCTATCTCATATCTATCTCATATCTATCTATCTCATATCTCATATCTATCTCTCTATCTATCTCATATCTCATATCTATCTCTCTATCTAGGAAAGATGCCGCAGCACACGGAAAGTTCAAAGGTGTAAACAGTTGTTTATTCCATGATAATACAAGTTAGCAATGTTTCTGCTGCCAATGCAGCCTTTGTCAAGCCTTTCTCTTGTGCTGTATCTCTCTATCTATCTATCTCATATCTATTTATCTAATATCCATCTATCTTATATCTATCTATGTCATATCTAATATCTCATATACACAAAAGTCCCCCATAGGGTACCCAGGGTATTTAAATCACAAATTCCAATTCCTTTCAGGGTCGGAGACCCATCCGGGACAAAGACCCCCAACTAGGGTCACCCTTATAAAACTTCACTTTTATTTATTATATTAATATTTAAGTCAAATTATAGTGCAAAAATAATACAAAAAGAAGTGTGTTTTAAAAGCACAATATATGGGATTGAATTGGTCCAATAATGGTTCCACCAATTTAATTTTCACTCAAGCTCTATGTTAGGGACTCTTTATCCCATTTATCTGGGTCCTAAGACTCCAATTTTTAGCGGTCCACACCACATAGAGCTTCCTATATTTTATAATGTCTATCAATTCTCAATATTGCTAGTTAAAATTAATTACTCCCTAGCATCCCCCCGACGTTTCGCTGGAGAGACCCAGCTTTATCAAGGTATAGGACACTAATGATTAGTGTCCTATACCTTGATAAAGCTGGGTCTCTCCAGCGAAACGTCGGGGGGATGCTAGGGAGTAATTAATTTTAACTAGCAATATTGGGAATTGATAGACATTATAAAATATAGAAAGCTCTATGTGGTGTGGACCGCTAAAAATTGGAGTCTTAGGACCCAGATAAATGGGATAAAGAGTCCCTAACATAGAGCTTGAGTGAAAATTAAATTGGTGGAACCATTATTGGACCAATTCAATCCCATATATTGTGCTTTTAAAACACACTTCTTTTTGTATTATTTTTGCACTATAATTTGACTTAAATATTAATATAATAAATAAAAGTGAAGTTTTATAAGGGTGACCCTAGTTGGGGGTCTTTGTCCCGGATGGGTCTCCGACCCTGAAAGGAATTGGAATTTGTGATATCTAATATCTATCTCATATCTAATCTATGTTTCTATCTATCTCATATCTAATATCTATCTATCTCATATCTATCTATCTCCTATCTATCAATCTATCTCATATCTATCTATCTATTTATCTATCTATCTCTCTATCTCATATCTATCTACCTATCTCATATCTATCTATCAATCATATTTAGTGATTCCACAGTTTAGGAATGAGGCAAACAATAATATCACAGCAGATGCATAATGCGCACATTGCAGTAATAGTATAGGAATAATGCAATGATGTCACAGTAGTGGCATAACATGCTTAGTAATGTCATGGTACAGGGATAGTGCACCTAGCAATGCCACAATACTGGAATAATAATTGTAGTGATTTCACAGTACTAGAATACTGCACACAGTGATGTCACAATGATTTGAGCTTGCACTCAGTGAAGTCATAGTAAATGGATAACTTGCACAGTCATGTCAAAGTACTTTAATACGGCACACAGTAATGTCACAGTACTGGAATATGCCACACAGTAATGTCATAGTACTTTTATAGGGCACACAGTAATGTCACAGTACTTTTATAGGGCACACAGTAATGTCACAGTACTTTAATACGACACACAGTGATGTCACAGTACTTTAATACGACACACAGTTACATAGTTACATAGTTAGTACGGTCGAAAAAAGACATATGTCCATCAAGTTCAACCAGGGAATTAAGGGGTAGGGGTGTGGCGCGATATTGGGGAAGGGGTGGGATTTTATATTTCTTCATAAGCATTAATGTTATTTTGTTCCAGGAATGTATCCAATCCTGTTTTAAAGCTGTTAATTTTTCCTGCTGTGGCCAGTTCCTGAGGTAGACTGTTCCATAAGTTCACAGTTCTCATGGTAAAGAAGGCGTGTCGCCCCTTGAGACTAAACTTTTTTTTCTCCAGACGGAGGGAGTGCCCCCTCGTCCTTTGGGGGGGTTTAACCTGGAACAGTTTTTCTCCATATTTTTTGTATGGGCCATTTATATACTTATATACGTTTATCATATCCCCCCTTAAACGTCTCTTCTCAAGACTAAACAATTGTAACTCCTTTAATCTATCCTCATAGCTAAGATGTTCCATGCCCCATATTAGTTTAGTCGCGCGTGTCTGCACCCTTTCCAGCTCCACAGTGTCCCTTTTATGTACAGGCGACCAAAACTGAACAGCATATTCCAGGTGAGGCCGTACCAATGCTTTATAAAGGGGGGGTATTATGTCCCTGTCCCTCGAGTCCATGCCTCTTTTTATACATGACAATATCCTGCCGGCTTTGGAAGCAGCAGTCTCACATTGCATGCTATTCTGTAGTCTGTGATCTACAAGTACACCCAGATCCTTCTCTACCAGTGACTCTGACAGTTTAATCCCCCCTAAGACATACGATGCATGCAGGTTATTAGTACCCAGATGCATAACTTTACATTTATCCACATTGAACCTCATTTGCCAAGTGGATGCCCAGACACTTAGTCTATCCAAGTCATCTTGTAACCTATACACATCCTCTATAGACTGTACTGTGCTACAAAGCTTGGTGTCATCTGCAAAGATAGAAACAGAGCTGTTAATACCATCCTCTAAATCATTGATAAATAAATTAAACAACAGCGGTCCCAGTACTGAACCTTGGGGTACACCACTAATAACTGGGGACCAATCAGAGTACGAATCATTGACCACCACTCTCTGGGTACGATCCATGAGACAGTGTTCAATCCAGTTACAAACTAAAATTTCCAAGCCCAAAGACCTTAACTTACCTGTCAGACGTCTATGAGGGACAGTATCAAACGCTTTAGCAAAATCCAGAAACACTGTATCCACAGCCATTCCTCTGTCAAGGCTTCTACTCACCTCTTCATAAAAGCAAATTAGATTGGTTTGACAACTTCTATCCTTAGTAAACCCATGCTGGCTATCACTTATAATACAATTATCCCCTATGTATTCCTGTGATGTCACAGTACTTTTATAGGGCACACAGTGATGTCACAGTACTTTTATAGGGCACACAGTGATGTCACAGTACTTTTATAGGGCACACAGTGATGTCACAGTACTTTTATAGGGCACACAGTGATGTCACAGTACTTTCATACAGCAGACAGTAATGTCACAGTACTTTAATACGACACACAGTGATGTCACAGCACTGGAATATGCCACACAGTAATGTCACAGTACTTTATAGGGCACACAGTGATGTCACAGTACTTTTATAGGGCACACAGTGATGTCACAGTACTTTTATAGGACACACAGTGATGTCACAGTACTTTTATAGGGCACACAGAGATGTCACAGTACTTTTATAGGGCACACAGTGATGTCACAGTACTTTCATACAGCAGACAGTAATGTCACAGTACTTTAATACTACACACAGTGATGTCACAGTACTGGAATATGCCACACAGTAATGTCACAGTACTTTTATAGGGCACACAGTGATGTCACTGTACTTTTATAGAGCACACAGTGATGTAACAGTACTTTTATAGGACACACAGTGATGTCACAGTACTTTTATAGGGCACACAGAGATGTCACAGTACTTTTATAGGGCACACAGTGATGTCACAGTACTTTTATAGGGCACACAGTGATGTCACAGTACTTTTATAGGGCACACAGTGATGTCACAGTACTTTTATAGGGCACACAGTGATGTCACAGTACTTTCATACAGCAGACAGTGATGTCACAGTACTTTAATACGACACACAGTGATGTCACAGTACTGGAATACAGTAATGTCACAATGACAGTGATGTCAGAGCAGGAATAATTTACATCATTATTTCCCAGCACACATACACACAGAAGACAAGATCTCTGAGTATCAGTGGTTTCCCAGCATTAGAAAAAGAAACATTTGCTGCTGTAATGTACACATGATGTCACAATACAGGGATAATGCAGAGATGTGACAGCACAGGACATAACGCTGCATAGAAAGGACAATGCATAAGTTTGTTTTCAGTTTCCACGGCCCCTTTTATACTTATCACTAACCACTAGAAATGACCCCCTTCCCTTATATTGGGCTCCATACTTGCTACCCTTGTAGTTATGCCTGTGCATCTCAGCCGCATTCAAAATAATGGGACTAAGCTGCAACACTGAAAGCAAATGTATAGGCGCCCATTATAATAATTATAATCAGTATTAAATATTTATTATCATCATCACAATTTGTAACCAATGTGATGCTTTTTTTTCTATACAGGCTTATTACTAAATTTATTATATTTACAATACAAATATCTCACCCCGTTATTAGAGGCCTGAAATATATATCTCAGAAGACAACCTGTGCGTTTTGTTATTTTTCTTTCAACCATCCGAGTGGAATTTTACAGCTGTGATTTAAATTCTCTGCATTAAACACACTTGAACAAGCCTCGAGGCTTCACCAAACCGTGACTGTGACTAGTTTAACAGCCAGTTCATTCTCCTTGTACATTTTAATGTTTCTCCTAAGCTCAGTGAATCACGCTTTAATTGTTTGCTAGTCTTATTACCATACAGATTCCTACAAAGGTACTGCTAGATCGCCCATGGCAGGAGAGCTGAAGTTACAATGGTGACCTGCAAATACGGTTAAAATATTTAAATTCAGCCTTATTGTATGTTTCATATAGTTGCATGGTTAGAATGGCATTAAAAAAAAAAATAATAAATTAGTTCAAATGGAAGAGGTCAACCTATCATAACTTTCATGCTGCCCAAACCAAGAGTCATTGGGTATATGTAGAGATCTATCAATCAAGGCCAGCGGGGCAGGAAGTAGGCACCAGGGACCTTCTGGCTATATTCACACAAAGTAAAAAGTGCAGAATGTCCGCCCGGAAAGCAAAAGGGGACATTCTGCACATTTGCATATTCCAGTGGGTTCTAAGACCACTCGCAAATGTACTGTCTCATAGGTGGCAATGAATTTCAGAATCAGCAAAAAGAATACAAGGATACCAGAAAAGGGATTTCCCAGAAATTTCCCGTAGAAATTCCACTGTGTGCACAATGCAGCAGAATCCCATTAAAATCAATGGGACTCTGCTGCAGCGAAATGTCCGTGCAAAATATTCTGGTGCAATTCCTCATGGACATTCTGCCCTCCAATTGACTTGCAGCATGAACTTGATCCCGGGTTCCCTTTATGTTAGAGAAGACTTAGAGCGAAGTCTAGTTGCAAGTGACCATCTAAGGCTGGTTTCACACTGCGTCTTGCAGTGTCTGTAAGAGGTATATGTTGGGGGACTTCTCGACATATACCCCTGATGTATATTTATTTTGAAAGTCTTTTAGTGGCATCTATTTTATATAGGGTCCTTGGTTAAAAAAAAAACATATACTACGCTGTATACTACTTTTTTCTACTGTGTCCGGCTAAATAGTACTGTATATGAAGTAACTCTGCACTATTTCATTCAGCAAACCCCACTAAATACCATCCATACAGAGGAACAAATGATACTCTTTCAGCCATTGTCAGGTAACAGAGATTCATGAATAGGGATAATATATAAGTTTGCAGCAGCGCACATTTCTCTCTCCTTGGCTGTCAATCAAATCTGACCTTTTTGCTATATAAGTCTATACAGTGAAAATGTCAGATCTGTTGGTCGGCCTGGGAGTCGAGAATGATGCAGCAAACTTTTCTAACTTACAGTTAGTGATCGCAGCAGGTCTTAGGCGTGATACCCAATGAGATCAAAACTTTTGACTTTTCTGTGCAACATAACAAAAAACTAAGGTTTTTCCAAAAGCTTTCCATAAAAGAAAATTTATGTTTGGACACTGCTGGGGCTATTTGTCTTTTGTGTTTAGCTCTGTGGTGGCGGTGGAATTTTCCCCAACATTCAGCTCACGTGCGGCAGTTGGAAAGATTTGTAAAATTTCCATATTTACTATGATGTTCTAAAAGGGCATCTCAAATCAGGTTCCTTATTAAACAGCCCTTTTAAAGCATATCTGTCATATCACAGAAAAAATAATGCTTATACATGTTACTCACTTGGTCATGCTGATTTTTTCCATGTGTCTATCTTCTGTATTGGCTCACAAATCTCTCTGCTCTGCTGATCAATCATTCTGACATCCGCTGCTCAGGAAGGGGCATGTCTGAGACAAGCACTGATTTCACCCTTATTCACCATGTATTAACTTCCTCCCTGAGTTTGCTGTGCTGTGCTGAGTCTCTTCATCCAATCAATGAAGACTGCTCTGTAACCTGTACTACCCTTAGGCCCTGTCAGGTTGAGACCCTCAGTGACCTGTGGGCTCCCCTGCAAGGTCTCCCCCCTGTTGTTTCCAGAATGTTGGGTATATCACTTTAATGCCTGGACAGTATCCTTATGTATAGGTAGTACAAAGGACCTGTGCAAGTCTGCCACATGTTATGTTATGCAGTCACATGATTTGTTGTCCCGTTCTCCCAGAGAACACCAGCTTAACCTATGACCCGCAGCTGGACCAATGGGCTTTAGTTCAGCTCCCCACTATATAAAGGGGCGGCCATTACAATTCACTTTCTTCCTTTACTGAGAACCAGCCAGTGCAGAGATCTCAGTGCAAGTGATCAGCTACCTGGAAAGCCACAAAGCTACAGTCATTCCAGTAAGTCTCAAGTCAATGTCTGCTGTCACTGAAACTAGTCAAGCCCTGCATATAGTCAAGTCAAGTCCAATCTCGAGTCAAGTTAATTACAAGTATATTGGTCCAGAGAGCTAAAAGATCATTCTGGGTCCTGGCCACCTCTCTGGGAAATCTGGCCTTAGCTGTGAAGATAATTCCATCTGTCTCATACTCAGTAAAGCCTCAGTTTGACCATAACTGGTTGTGGACTCTCATTTCACTACTAGCAACTGGGATAGCGGAGAAACAGGGTGTGTGGTGTTCCGGAACCCTAAAACCACACTGGCATCATGAACACTAGGGGTTAACAACATCTTGCCCCCGGAGAGAAACCGGGCATGTGGTGTTCCAGAACCCTAAAACCACACTGGCGTCACGAACACTAGGGGTTAACAACATCTTGCCCCCGGGGTTAATACCATCTGACCCCACCACTCACACCGCTACACCCGTGGTCCCTCCATACACCCATGAGTCACCACAACAGATAATCTTATATTTCAGAAGAACAGATTTAGGAAAGAACTTCCAAATAATCCATGAAAATGGCCTTGTCTGGGGTAATTGTTTGCGAGCAGATAACCTATGCATGAAAGAATTATTACTCCATTATCTGATGTAAGAAAAGCAAATGAACATTTACTTGAAGTTTCCCAAAAAGTGAACAAAAAGTCAGTACATGAGTCACAATTCATAATAGGTAACAATTACATGTAGAGCTCTAGAGCTGCTCAAATCATCGAAATTACAGATTGTAATATAAATCCATCTGTACCTCTGAGAGGCGACACTGTAGGGGGCCGGTTACATAGAAGAGAGAGTTTGGTAATTGGTTAGAGGCAGTGACATTTTGTTCTTATAAACAGTGGATTAAGTTATTGTGTTTCGAAACAAGTAGAACAAAGTCCATCTGCTCATAAAAGATATATACGAATGTACATCTTTTCAGCCAATTTTCCTATGTAGTGTTTTATTGCACCTGAAATGGAACATTGAGTACCCTGGCAAATATTCTTGGTTAAAGGGGAACTCCAGTAGATGCATTCTTATCCCCTATCCACAGGATAAGGGATAAGTGTCTGATCACGGGGGTCCGACTGCTGGGACTCCTCATGATCTCCTGCCCATGCACAGAGCGAACTCCGCTCCGTGCATGGAATACTGTCGACCAGGGCATGAAGCAGTGGCTGGCACGCTCCTCTATGTATATATATATGGGAGATGTGGATATACAGCGTTTGCGTATCTCCAGCTTTCCCATAGAGATAGGTGTCTGATATTGCAGGGGTCCGACAACTAGCTGCGTGCACAAATTACTGTTGACAATGGCACAAAGCCTCTGTGTATCTTTATGGGAGATACGCATTCGTGTATCTTCAGCTCCTAAATAAAGATACATGGAGGGGCGTGACTCCCACCGCTTCATTCCATGGTCGACAGTAATCCGGGTATAGATTGAAGGTCGCTCTGTGCATGGGAAGAGCCGGGTTGCCAGGCTGGAGATCACACGGGGGTAAGGGGGGGGGGGAATAGGGTTGCCAGACACCCCCCGAAGTCAGACATTTATCCCCTATCCACAGAATCCTGTGGAAAGAAAATAAGTAATTATGTGCCTGATTTCCCCTTTGAAATCTCACCCTTGTTTTGTGTTTCCAACTCTTGCTCATCTTGTCATCACGGCCTTGTTTCCCAACCAGGATGCCTCCAGCAGTTGCAAAACAACCACTCTTACCATGACCAGACAGCCAAATTCCTGGAGTTGTAGTTTTGCAACAGCGGGAGGCACCCTTAGTGGGAAATACTGCACTATAGTGCTAAACTAAAAGTTCAGCAGTAATCTTCTTGAGAAGAGCTGTGTGGAGACTACGGATCATTCATGCTGTAGTGATGAGCAGCAGGGGCCATATTCGATTTAGCAACATTTCACGAATATATGGATGAATATTTCTCCTTTGTTGGAGAAATTTGCATATTCGCTATGTTCGTTCCTTTTTTATTTTTTCATGTGAAAATTCGGAATGAAATTTGCATAGTGCGCATGCGCAATTATATCTTTCACCTAAAAGAAGGGAGGGATCAGTGTCTAGTCTGGAAGTGCCGATATTTGCATAAATATTCACATAAATTTGCATATAAAAATAACACGAATATTCGTCATTACGAATATATATCACTATATTCAAAATATTAGCAAAATCGTGATGTGCCAATATTCGCAGTAAAAATTAGCATAATATTTGCGCTCAATACTGTCATGCTCTACTGGGAATAAGGATATGCAAAGTATTTCTCACTCAGAAGGAAATAAACTTTCTCTCTGATGCCACCTATTAGAGGTAGCATCCCTGCAAGGCAGTAATTGATACTTGACTCCTTTAGGAGCCTTAGAACATGACTGTGGATTTCACATCCAAGCCAGAATCTCTCCCTCAAGAGAAAGTTATGCATCTGTAGACAGCTGTTTCAGAGTTCTTGCCTCTTGTCAGTACAGGGGGTCAGCAGACTAGCAGAGAGGCCTTATGGGATAGATTGTAGCTTGGCTTCTAAATCCCCAGTTATGTTTTAAGGCTTTTGAGGGGGAGCCTTCTGCTCTGGACTGCTCGTGACATGGACAGAGGTGTCAGCAGAGAGCACTGTGGTCAGACAGGAAAGAACTACACAACTTCCTCTGGAGCATACAGCAGCTGATAACTAGTGGAAGGATTAAGATTTTTGAACAGAAGTAATTTACAAATCTGTTTACATTTCTGACACCAGTTCATTTATAAAAGAATACTTTTTCCCTCTGGAGTACCCCTTTAATTGACTTTGCAAATGTAAAAACAATAAATGAAAAAACAAGGCAAAACCTTATTTGCTAAAATGTACTGTACCCCTTATAAATCTGTCAAAAATATAAAAAAGTATAATAATAATAGAATAAAATATTAACAATAATAATAATAATTATAATTATTATTATCTAAAAAGCTAAACAATAACATTTATTTTTGCCAAGCTCAGTTACATGGGGTGTCTTATTTTACACGACCGTAGGTCAGCATATTAGCTGTGTACACAAAACGGTAGGACATATTAAATCAAGACTGTTTCCAAAGGTACTTCATTTCGTTTTATTGTAGAGGCACTGGAGCAATAAATAAAATGTGATTGCGGAGATGGACATGCCTTTTAATGACTGTTTGCAGGGTTATTAGTCATTATGAACCGAGAACATCCTGTGAAATCTGAAGATATCTTGACAAAGCTCAGGCGGCGAAGAGTGAAATGCGTAAAGCGTGGCTTTTCTTCTGGAGAAAATTAACTCCAGAGTCTGATAATTGCTAATATAATTGTTTTCATCACATTCCTTTGTACATAGGATCCATTCTCCATATGATTCTGATTTATGGGAATAGTTGACCTCGGTGCCCCCCTTGCATATGATTATTTTCGGGCCTTGTCTGCATTAAGCCTGTATGATACCCAGAGGTCAGGGCCTCATACGTCAATGCATTTCAGGCTTAATAGTATTTTACTGTCTGTTGGAATTAATTTGCAGATCCGTACGTTGGATGGAATTAATTCTAATTAGCCGCACTTATCAGCGCTAATGTAAATGGATGAATGACAACGCAAGAAACGGTCATTTCAATAAATTAGAATTAGTTATGCATTTTCTTTTTTGCAAGAGGAAAATTATTATTTTTCCGTGAGTTTATGGTCAAGGAATTTATATCTATATGATGCAGCTGAATAAATATAATATAGAATTTTTTAATCTGACATTATCAGAAACTGCCAGACTCCCGATTATTAGACAGGATTTAAATTGAAGAGTAGAGATCCTGTAGGAAGACAAACAAAATTATAAATATTTTAAAAGCACATAAATAGTTTCTGAGTTTTTGGTTCCAGCCTTGTCAAAAGTTAGACACTCATAATCTTTCTAGAATACTGGATCACAGGTTTACAGAAATATATTGCTATTGAATTGATTACTCCATTTTAGGTGGCAGGACCAGAGCTTGGTTGTGTGCTGGCAGTACTCACTCCTGGACTTCCTTTCCCTTACTTCTCTCGTCAATCACAGGGCAATCACAGGACAGCACCTATGCCATGCAAAAGCATTGGACTGGACAGACTGGCACTGTGCTGTGTGACTAATTATACTACACTACTATAGACGGCACATGGGGGGAGATGGGGAGAGATGATGCACTGGCTTTGCAAGGTACTATGTGAGCAAAAGAGAAAATAACATCACCAAGGCAAGGGCTAACAGGACAGGCAATCAAAAGCTGATTGGTGGTGTACCGACACCTAGCACCCCCACCAATCAAGTGTTCTGTAGCTCTGGAGATGTAAGTAAACACAGCGGTAAGCATTAGCTCCATACATTGTGTAGAGGTGATGCCAGGTTACTGCAGCACAGCTCCTACTCCCTTCAATGGGATCAGCACAACAGTAACTCGGTGCCATCACTTTACAATGTAAGGAGCTGAGGCTTCTGGCTTCATTCACTGGTTTTCTTCTAGTGCCAAGGCTGTGCAGAATGACTGGTCGGCAGGGATATTGGATGTCAGTGTCCTGATGATCAGTTATTATTGGCCTATCCTGTACATAAGCCATCAATTGCTTGTCCCTGGAAAACCCATTTAATCCCTGTCTTGTTGTGATACTGTTTCTGTTTTTCTTAACACATTCACAGCTCTGATCTAAGCAGTGAACTGCTGCTACTGATGATGACAACTAGGAGAAACAGCTGCCCATGTGATCAGCAATAAGAGGGAGATCTTTAGCTTACCTTTCAGGCACAGTGTCGACCTTCTGAAGGAGGCATACAGCTTCAGCTGGAATTTACACAATCCGGGCTCTCTCCTGAACATAGCAGTAGCTAAGCCCCATCCCCAGTTCCTTTGTTCTGCCTTTGTGTCTCTGTTACTAGAGGCAGACTAAGCCTAACAACAGGCAGTGAACAGAAAACTCAGTGGAAGTGAGACTCCTAGTGGCTGAAACATTTTAGGTAGAAAGAAACATGTTAAGGTGCTAGAAAAAAAGTTTTTTAGACAATAAATTAGAGATTTTATTCTTTGAGCAATCCTGCCATCAGATAAGCGCAAGTTGTGTAAAATGTAGTGTCCATTCCAATCTCTTATGTACAAAAATGGTCAACTACCCACAGAAAAGGTAACATGTCTGATTGCTGGGGGCCCCATGTCCCCTTAGCAAATGGATCAGTGATCGGAGAGGCAAACTGGTAGCAGAGTACAATGTAGGGTCGTATTATTGTAGTAGTTTTGAATGGAGTGACAACACGACTTCTACTCCTTCAAACTAAGAAAACAGGAACCCCTTTTTTATGATCCCAGTATTCATCAGCGGCTCAAACCCATAGCAGGAAACGCACGCGTAACACTCTCGTGTGAACATACCCTTACACAGGATCCACCACTAACTATAGGAGATAAAAACAGCTGTGCTGCCCCGCCCTGTACAATGACCTCAGTGATCGGAGATGATGTTTTTGGGGAAGGATATTTCTTCTTCATACTGCAAACTGTTTAAACTACTGTAAAATATTCCCATTAATTGCTATTCTTATTCTAAATAAAACAAATGGCATTATGTGCATCATTAAATCCCCAAAAAGCCTAAACATTTTAACATAGCATTTATGGACTGGTATAATGGATGTTAACACATTACTTGGCGGCACTTTTTTTTCCCGTAACTGTTCATATAAATTTCAGAAACAGAATTTTGGCATAAAATAGTAATTATAAATTCCATTTAAGGGCTATACTTGAAACAAATGGCCACATTTGCATTTTAGAACAAAAAGATGAAATTTCCCTGTTTTGCGATCCTTATTTGATTGATCTCCTTTTAATGGACCTTGGCAGAAATTAGAGAAATTATTTAGATATATTGTCCTACGTTAGTCCAATAGTCTGGTGTATCACCTAGACCACATTATTATAATATTGTTAGGATTTTAAGCAACTTATACAACATATACTAATGATATGTTCTCACTCCAGTTCAGGGTACATTGGATCTACCATAACATTGTTACTAATGTAAGAATTATTAGAATTGTAAGTTTACAATGTATTCAATAGTGATGAGCGGCATAATCCATATTCAAATTCGTGACATTTCGTAAATATATGGACAAATATTCGTCATATATTTGCAAAATTTGCATATTTGTTATATTTGTTTTTTTGCGCATATGCGAAAATATATGCGTATATTCGCGAATATTGAGCCCTCCCATCTTTAATGTTATAGGGAACTATGGCTAGTGCATTAACTCTGTGATTTTTGGCCCATTGAAACCAATAGGCCCATTGTGGTCTATGGGGATCTCACGGCATGTAAAACAGTAAGATAAGCAGGACTGTCTCGGCAGCACAGTGGAATGGGAGACCACCACTGGTTTGAGTCCCGGGATGGGACAGAGTTTTACAGTGTTGTGGTTAAACTTTACTTTACTGGAAACACTGCTGAGTTGCCTATAGCAACAAATCAGATCGCTTCTTTTTATTTTTCACAAGGCCTCTGCAAAATGAAAGAAGCGATCTGATTGGTTGCTATGGGCAACTCAGAAACTTTTCCTGGAAAAGTTTCTGAGTTGCCCACAGCAACCAGATTGCTTCCTTCATTTTTCAGAGGCCTTTTCAAAAATGAAGGAAGCAATCTGATTGGTTACTATGGGCAACTGCACAACTCTTTCTATACACTGGTTTTGATGAATCTCCTCCAGAGAGGGAGATTTATCAAAACCTGTCCTGAGGAAAATTTCTGAGTTGCCCATAGCAACCAATCAGATAGCTTCTTTCATTTTTCAGAGGCCTTTTCAAAAATAAAGGAAGAAATCTGATTGGTTGCTATGGGCAACTGCACAACTCTTCCTCTACACTGGTTTTCCGCATATTCATGAATATTGAGTCCTCCCTTCTTTAACCCCTTAAGGACCAGGCCATTTTACACCTTAGGACCAGAGCGTTTTTTGCACATCTGACCACTGTCACTTTAAACATTAATAACTCTGGAATGCTTTTAGTTATCATTCTGATTCCGAGATTGTTTTTTCGAGACATATTCTACTTTGACATAGTGGTAAAATTTTGTGGTAAAATTTTGAAAAATCCCCCAAATTTTTTTTTACAATATGTCTACTTTATGTTTGCATCATAAAATTGATGAGTTTTTACATTTGGAAGACACCAGAGGGCTTCAAATTTCAGCAGCAATTTTCCAATTTTTCACAAAATTTTCAAACTCACTATTTTTCAGGGACCAGTTCAGGTTTGAAGTGGATTTGAAGGGTCTTTATCTTAGAAATTCCCCACAAATGACCCCATTATAAAAACTGCACCCCCCAAAGTATTCAAAATGACATTCAGTCAGCGTTTTAACCCTTTAGGTGTTTCACAGGAATAGCAGCAAAGGGAAGGAGAAAATTCACAATCTTAATTTTTTACACTCGCATGTTCATGTAGACCCAATTTTTAAATTTTTATAAGGGGTAAAAGGAGAAAATGTATACTTATTTTTGTAGCCCAATTTCTCTCGAGTAAGCACATACCTCATATGTCTATGTAATTTGTTCGGCGGGTGCACTAGAGGGCTCAGAAGCGAAGGAGCGACAAGGGGATTTTGGAGAGTAAGTTTTTCTGAAATGGTTTTTGGGGGGCATGTTGCATTTAGGAAGTCCCTATGGTGCCAGAACAGCAAAAAAAAAAAACACATGCCATACCATTTTGGAAACTAGACCCCTTGAGGAACGTAACAAGGAATTAAGTGAGCCTTAATATCCCACAGGTGTTTCACGACTTTTGCATATGTAAAAAGAAAAAAAAATGTTTCACTAAAATGTGTGTTTCCCCCAAAATTTCAAGGGTTAATAGCAGAAAACAATTCGTAACCCCATCTCTTCTGAGTATGGAGGTACCCCATAAGTTGACCTGAAGTGCACTACGGGCGAACTACAATGCTCAGAAGAGAAGGAGTCATATTTGGCTTTTTGAGAGCAACTTTTGCTTGGGGGGGTATGTCGCATTTAGGAAACCCCTATGGTGCCAGGACAGAAAAAAAAAAAAAAAAAAACAACAAAAAAAAAACACATGCCATATCATTTTGGAAACTAGACCCCTTGAGAAACGTAACAAGGAAATAAGTGAGCCTTAATACCCCACAGGTGTTTCACAACTTTTGCATATGTAAAAAATAAAAATAAAAAGTTTCACTAAAATGTGTGTTTCCCAAAAAATTTCACATTTTTGCAAGGGTTAATAGCAGGAAAAAAAAACAAAATTTGTAACCCCATCTCTTCTGAGTATGAAGGTACCCCATAAGTGGACCTGAAGTGCACTACAGGTGAACTACAATGCTCAGAAGAGAAGGAGTCACATTTAGCTTTTGGAGAGCAAATTTTGCTCGGGGGGCATGTCACATTTAGGAAGCCCCTATGGTGCCAGGACAGAAAAATAACCCCCACATGGCATACCATTTTGGAAACTAGACCCCTTGAGGAACGTAACAAGTGGTACAGTGAGCATTTACCCCCTACTGGTGTCTGTCAGATCTTTGGAACAGTGGGCTGTACAAAGTTTTTAATTTGCACAGCCCACTGTTCCAAAGATCTGTCAGACACCAGTGGAGTGTAAATTCTCACTGCACCCCTCATTACAGTCTGTGAGGGGTGTAGTTTGCGAAATGGGGTCACATGTGTTTTTTTTTTTTTTTTTGCGTTTGTCAAAACCGCTGTAACAATTAGCCACCCCTGTGCAAATCACCTCTAATGTACATGGTGCACTCTCCCTTCTGGGCCTTGTTGTGCGCTCCCAGAGCACTTTGCGCCCAAATATGGGGTATCTCCGTTGTCGGGAGAAATTGCATTAGAAATTTTGGGGGGCTTTTTTACCTTTTACCTCATGTCAAAATGAAAAGTATAGGGCAACACCAGCATGTTAGTGTAAAAAAAAATTTTTTTTTACACTAACATGCTTGTGTAGACCCCAACTTCACCTTTTGATAAGGGGTTAAAGGAGAAAAAGCCCCCCAAAATTTGTTAGGCAATTTCTCCCGAGTACGGCGATACCCCATATGTGGCCCTAAACTGTTGCCTTGAAATACGACAGGGCTCCAAAGTGAGATTAAATTAGGGATTGCATAGGGGCGGACATAGGGGTATTGTACGCCAGTGAATCCCAAACAGGGTGCCTCCAGCTGTTGCTAAACTCCCAGCATGTCTGGACAGTCAGTGGCTGCCAGGAAATGCTGGGAGTTGTTGTTTTGCAACAGCTGGAGGCTCCGTTTTGGAAACACTGCCATACAATACGTTTTTTATTTTTATTGGGGGAGGGGGGGGACAGTGTAAGGGGGTGTATATGTAGTGTTTTACCCTTTATTATGTGTTAGTGTAGTGTAGTGTAGTGTTTTTAGGGTACATTCACACTGGCGGCGGTTTACAGCGAGTTCCCTGCTAGGAGTTTGTGCTGCTGCGAAAAATTTGCCGCAGCTCATACTTGAAGCAGAAAACTTACTGTAAGCCTGCCCGTGTGAATGTACCCTGTACGTTCACATGGGAGGCAAACCTCCAGCTGTTTCAAAACTACAACTCCCAGCATGTACTGACAGACCGTGCATGCTGGGAGTTGTAGTTTTGCAACAGCTGAAGGCACACTGGTTGGAAAATACTGAGTTAGGTAACATAACCTAACTGAAGGTTTTCCAACCAGTGTGCCTCCAGCTGTTGCAAAACTACAACTCCCAGCATGCACTGATCACCGAAGGGCATGCTGGGATATGTAGTTATGCAACAGCTTGAGGGATCGCAACTACAATTCCCAGCATGCTGGGATTTGCAGGTTTGCAACATCTGCAGAGCTTCAGTATAGAGACCACTGCAAACTGTGGCCCTTCAGATGCTGCAAAACTACAAATTCCAGCAGGCCCTGACAGCAAACAGTTATGTGGGCATGCTAGGAGTTGTAGTTTTGCAAGATCTGGAGGGCTATAGTTCAGAGACTACCATATAGTGGTCTCAAACTGTAGCCCTCCAGCTGTTGCAAAACTAAAACTCCCAGCATGCCCAAACAGCTGTCTGGGCATGCTGGGAGTTGTAGTTTTGCAACATCTGGAGGGCCACAGTCAGAGACCACTGTATAATGGTCTCAAACTGTACCCTCCAGATGTTGCTAGGCAACTCACCGGCTTCCGTCGGATCCAGCCGCACGTCATCGCCGCCCGCCGATCTCCGTCGCCCGCAGCCTCTGTCGCCCGGATCGGTAAGTGGACCTTCGGCGCCGGTCTCCTTCGTTTCCCTGTCCTGCCCCGCCTATTGTGGGTGGGCAGGATGTGGAAAACAAAAGTTAACCCCCCCCCCCCCCCGCCTCCGATCTGCTATTGATGGTCGCGTCTAGACCACCAATAGCAGGGATAGGAGAAATGGCACCCCTGCCACCTCACTCCTATCGCTTCAGGGGGATCGTGGGTGTCTTAGACACCCACGATCCCCCTTATATTCTGGGTCACCGGGTCACCATAGACCCGTAATGACCTGGAATCGGTGCAAATCGCAAGTGTGAATTCACTTGCGATTTGCGCCGATCGCCGACATGACCCCCCTCTGCATTTGCACGGCATGCCTGTTGAACGATTACAGCAGACATGCCGTTCCGATCTCTGCCCAGCGCGCGGCAGAGACCGGAGAAACACCAGGACGTTCTGGAACGTCCTTGGTCCTTAAAGCCCAGGGTGCGGGGACGTTCCAGAACGTCCTTGGTCCTAAAGTGGTTAATGGTATGGGGAACTATGACTGGTGCATTAACTCTGTGATTTTTTGCCCATTGAAACCAATAGGCCCATTGTGGTCTATGGGGATCTCACAGCATGTAAATCAATGAGATAAGCAGGACTGTCTCGGCAGCACAGTGGAATGGGAGACCACCATAGGTTCGAGTCCTGGGGTGGAATGGGAGACCACCACGGGTTTGAGTCCTGGGGTGGGACAGAGTGTTACAGATAAACTTTCCTTTCCTGGAAAAGCAGCTGAGTTGCCGATAGTAACCAATAAGAAAGCTTCTTTCATTTTGCAGAGGTCTTGTGAAAAATGAAAGAAGCAATCTGATTGGTTGCTATGGGCAATTCAGAAACTTTTCCTCTGGACATGTTTTGATAAATCTCCCTCTATGGGGAAGATTCATCAAAACCAGTGTAGAGGAAGAGTTGTGCAGTTGCCCATAGCAACCAATCAGATTGCTTCCTTCATTTTTGAAAAGGCCTCTTAAAAATGAAGGAAGCAATCTGGTTGCTATGGGCAACTCAAACTTTTCCAGGAAAAGTTTCTGAGTTGCCCATAGCAACCAATCAGATTGCTTCTTTCATTTTTCACAAGGCCTCTGCAAAATGAAAGAAGTGATCTGATTGGTTGCTATGGGCAACTCAGCAGCTTTTCTAGGAAAGTAAAGTTTAACCACAACACTGTATCACTCTGTCCCACCCTGGGACTCGAACCCGTGGTGGTCTCCCATCCACAGTGCTGCCGAGATGCCGTGAGATCCCCATAGACCACAATGGGCCTATTGATTTCAATGGGCAAAAAATCAGAGTTAATGCACTAGTCATAGTCCCTTATACCAGTAAATAAGGGAGGGCTCAATATTCGTGAATATGCGCATATGCGAAGAAAAATGAATATTCGTAATTACGAATATATAGTGCTATATTCGCAATATTCGTGAATATGCGATATTCACAATAAAAATTTGAATTGCGAATATTCGCGAGCAACACTAGTATTCAATATTCATGACTACATGAATATACATGACCTTTGTATTTTCCTAGGACAAGTATTGTACAGTAAACTATACAAAAAAATTTATCCCGACATTAAAAGAGTTCTCCGGGGAACACAAATTATGCCCTGTACACAGGATAGGGGATAAGTGTTGGATGTCGGGAGGTCCGAGCGCGCTCTTCTCTATGGGGCCCAGCTCTCAGCTCTTAAAGCGGTACTCCACTCCCATATATCTTATCCTCTTTCCAAACAGATGGAAGCACACTGTTTGGAAAACACTGCTCTAAATGACCAACATGAAACACTGACTTGCTTTTTCCAAGCAACATTTGTTGCTTGCTGGGGGTCCTAAAGGCTAAACACACAGTGATCAGCTGATCTCCACAGTAGTCAAGTGGATGGCTCACCGAGTAGGACCACCCACTTGACTATTTAGCATAAAATGAATAAGTTAATATGAATTAACTTTTCCTGCAAAACTATATCTATAGATGAATATGTTTATATGAATAAATTAACTTTTTCCACAAAACTATATATATATTATAATACATATATATATATAAATTGGGGGAGATTTATCAAATCTGTCCAGGGGAAAATTGCTAAGTTGCCCATAGCAACCAATCAGATCTCTTTCAGTTTTCAGAGGCCTGAAATTAGTTGCTATGGGTAAACCCCCATTGATCTTAAAGCGAGAAAGGTTTTGGAGAAAAAAAAATTTTTTTTGTTTTTCCTAGCAATTTTTTTTTTTTTTTATTGACATTGACCTTGACTGAATAAAGATGAATTGTAATTTTTGTATCACAGAACTAAACAATAAACTTTCACAATTTCTTTTTCTTTTTTTTTTCTTTGTTTGCTTTTCTACTTCAGTCATTGTGCAGCATAAAAATAAACACATTCGAATAAAAGATATGGTTATGGAGTTTGTGCATATGCTACTGATTTTACATGACAGCACTTGAGTAAAACAACATGGTTTGATGGTTTTGACATTAACTACTGTTGTACATGTGTCAGAGTGAGAAGGGGTTAATACCATTGCATTATTGTAATCTCCATCATTTAGAATCCCATAGCAGTACTGAAAAGAACACATGGAATTTAGATTACTTCAAGTACCTAGTAAACCTATCAGATGTTGTAAATGCAATTTCCTCCCCTTCTCTCATTATTCCAAAAGGTGAAGTTACAATAGAGGTAGCCCATACAAATGCTTCCACGGAGGGAACCTATTTCAGATTGGTCTCATTTAGAGATGAGCAAATTTTTGGAAAAATCGATTTGACCTATTCGGCAAATTTTCTGAAAAAATTTGGTTCAGTCCAAATTTATTTGCGGCAAATCGCTATTAAAAGCGGCTATTTCTGGGCTACAGAGAGCCTCAATAGGGGTGTAGAACACTTTGCCTTGTCGTAACTCGCATGGAGAGTGTGCTGTGTTAGTGAAATTATACTGTTATTCAGTATGAAATGCAGATTACAGGCATCGCTATTAGAAGCACTGCAGTAGAGCGTCTGGATGTGGCAGCAGGGTCGGGAGACCATATGGCATCACAATTGAAGAGATAAAAGAGATTTTTTTTATGTAATTTGTATTTAATTTTAATTTATTTGAATATTTTTTAATCCTTTTTCTCTGACCCTTTCTGGGGAGCATCAAGCTGGTGGTCCGCTGCGAGGCAAGCTACCACCTTTTTCAGCCCCTGCCTCTCATCCCCCCCCCCCCCCCAACTGTGAAAGTGCAAATGTTTCATTTAATCAGTTATGGTTCATTGTTATCGCTCCAACCTGTTTCATTTGATTCTTGTGGTATATGTTTTGCTGCTATATTTTCTGACCCATAATTAAAAGATATTGGTTTTACTTATGTGCATATCCGGTGACATCACAATTTTTCGATGTTTGATTCTCTTCTTGTATATAAAGTTGTAGGGAACAGCTCACACGGTGGGGTCGGCGATGACAGTATTCACACAGGCAGCAGGTTTCAAACGTCCAAGAGGTGAAGTTACAATAGAGGTAGCCCATACAAATGCTTCCACGGAGGGAACCTATTTCAGATTGGTCTCATTTAGAGATGAGCAAATTTTTTGGAAAAATCGATTTGACCTATTCGGCAAATTTTCTGAAAAAATTTGGTTCAGTCCAAATTTATTTGCGGCAAATCGCTATTAAAAGCGGCTATTTCTGGGCTACAGAGAGCCTCAATAGGGGTGTAGAACACTTTGCCTTGTCATAACTCGCATGGAGAGTGTGCTGTGTTAGTGAAATTATACTGTTATTCAGTATGAAATGCAGATTACAGGCATCGCTATTAGAAGCACTGCAGTAGAGCGTCTGGATGTGGCAGCAGGGTCGGGAGACCATATGGCATCACAATTGAAGAGATAAAAGAGATTTTTTTTATGTAATTTGTATTTAATTTAATTTTAATTTATTTGAATATTTTTTAATCCTTTTTCTCTGACCCTTTCTGGGGAGCATCAAGCTGGCGGTCCGCCGCGAGGCAAGCTACCACCTTTTTCAGCCCCTGCCTCTCATCCCACCCCCCCCCCCCCCAACTGTGAAAGTTCAAATGTTTCATTTAATCAGTTATGGTTCATTGTTATCGCTCCAACCTGTTTCATTTGATTCTTGTGGTATATGTTTTGCTGCTTTATTTTCTGACCCATAATTAAAAGATATTGGTTTTACTTATGTGCATATCCGGTGACATCACAATTTTTCGATGTTTGATTCTCTTCTTGTATATAAAGTTGTAGGGAACAGCTCACACGGTGGGGTTGGCGATGACAGTATTCACACAGGCAGCAGGTTTCAAACGTCCAAGAGGATGTTTTGTTTAAATAATTTTAGGCACAGTGCAAACAAAACAACAAAAACATAAGCCTGCCCGGCTCTAACTAAACATCAGGATACCTCTCTATCCTTCTGTAGGCCTAATGTCTGGCCCCAAGCAAACTCACACAAATGTCCACAGAGGAAGGTTCAGACCTGGTAGGTTTAAGCTGCAGTTCTGGCTGTGGCTGCTTCTCATCTCAGTCTCCCCAGCAATCAGCCCCGAAGCCTCCCCTGAGAACACCTTACATTAGGGAAACCCGTAGTGGACTAGGGGTGTGGACTGGAGCACTCCCACATCCAATCTTTCCTCCAGTCCAGGAAATCCAGTCCATGTAGCTTAAAATAATAGCTCCAGCAGACTATGCTCTTTTAAAGCAACATAACCTTCTGGATTTTCTTTATCGTGCCTGGCAGAGGAAACCAGGTGAAATATACACCCCATCCATCACTTTCCTGTGCATTTTACCACATATCCCACATATGTCTGGGGATTTTTTAGTGACCATACAAAATACCCTGGACAATGAATCCGCATTCCCTTGTAATTTTCCAGGTCTATGTTCCACTTTAAAACTGAAATTTTGCAAGGAGAGAAACCACATGGTCACTCTTGCATTTCTCTATTTATTTTGTTTCATCCAGGCCAGAGGAGCATGGTCTTTCACCAACACAAATTCTCTACCCAGCAGATAATATATCAGGGACTTCAATGCCCACTTTATGGCAAGACACTCTCTTTCCACTATGGCATATTGTTTCTCTGCTGGGGTCAGTTTCCTACTCAGGTACATTACTGGCTCTGTCTGGCTCTAACTAAACAGAAGACTACCCCTATATGCAGTGGTCCCGTAACTTACAATGGCCTCAGGTTACAATATTTTCATCATACAGTGGTATACAGTGGTATTTTGTGGACCATTGTAACTTGAAACCAGACTCAACATACAATGCTCCAGACAGTCCAGATCTGTGAAAAGTGTCAATGGCTGGAAGAACTGACCAATCAGAAAGGGCATTTTTCTGGTAAAACCCCTGTATTACTGAAGAGCATGCACTGACTGGCTGTCTAGTTGCGCCCCCTACAGTATAGGGAGGTATTACATGTTCTGTACTTTTTACCTGTTCCAGGGTTAGCTGCTCCTTTGGACACCAGGTGAGGGCAGCTCCATTATAGATTTTTAGGACATTGTATGTACTGTACACGACCCTGAAAAAGCTCCTGTCCTCTACATAGACAGTGATTACAGCTCCCAGCAGATCTATCTTACTTTAATACCTAAGGATTTGCTTTATCTATATTAGTTATCTACTTATCTTCTTTTAATCCTCACTTTTTCCTATTTTTGGATGACATTTTGGGGGCTTCAGAACCAATTACCAGATTTCCATATTATGGCCTCAACATACAATGGTTTCAACATGCAATGGTCATCCTGGAACCAATTAATATAGTAACTTCAGGGACCACTGTACTTACATAGTTGTCTGTCTGTATGTTCAGAGATAATTTGAAAACACAGGAGAAGTATAAGTCCTTCCTTTATATTTCCCATTGCTTTTTTAATACATTTCTGGCTTTAGCTCAAAAACTGCAGTGACGGTTTTTCAAAAAACGCCAGAAAAAAACCTGTGGGAAAATCTAGCCTTATACTTTCTAGAAAGTATATCGTGACTGTGTCCAAAATAGCCATGCAGTTTAAGTTTGTTTCATAATATGGGGTTTGCAACCGTTTCATGCAGCATCTGCCGCCTACTGGAACATCACATTTGTGTGCATGTACAAGACATATCTCTTTCTCACTCTGAGGATCGAAGTACAGTATTGTAACAGGGCATTGTTATTCTGAAAGAGACATCTGTCCCTTTAGTTCAGCCTAGTACCCTATAGCGTTGATCCATAGGATCACTTTTCAATGGAATTTAGGGTGGTCTTCTCAAAGAGGTTTCCCTGTTTGCAATTTCAGTAGCAAGGCTTTAAGTGGTGGCAATCGGGGAGTTTGCTCATGGACCTGGCTTCCTTGAAAAGCACCCCCCAGAAACAAGTTAAAGGGGTACTCCGCCCCCAGACATCTTATCCCCTATCCAAAGAATAGGGGACAAGATGTCTGATCACGGGGGTCCCGCCGCTGGGGACCCCCGTGATCTTGGCTGCAGCACCCCAGACATCCGGTGCATGGAGCGAAGTTCACTCCGTGCCAGATGGCTGGCGATGCGGGACGGAGGCTCATGACGTCACGGTCACGTCCCGCTCATGACATCACAGCCATGCCCCCTCAATGCAAGTCTAGGGGAGGGGGCGTGACTGCCGTCACGCCCCCTCTCATAGACTTGCATTGAGGGGGCACGGCCGTGACGTCACGAGCCTCCGGCACAGCACCAGACGCTCTAAACGAACGCCGGGTGCCACAGGGAGTACCCCTTTAAGAATGTAACCTATAGACATACAAACAATATGCATACAGCTTTAGAAAATCTGAGAAAATCATCTAAAAAGGTTATTGGGGCACTCTACTTTGTTTATTACCCAGGGCCTGGATTCTTATACAACCGGCCCTGTAGCGTAACGTTACCTTCTTTTCTGGAGCCCTTGTATAATCCGCAGGTCATGTACACAGTCATTACACCACGCAAGCAGTTCTTACACGTGAACTTGTAACCCCATCACATTTCTGGCTCTAAAATACAAGGTAAAGATATTGAAGTGGGTCAGCACTGGAGTCCTTACTAACCGCAACCTCTCAAAACATATAATGTTTCATTCCTGAAGTTTGGAATATTAAACAATGAAAACATTAATAGATTGCAGATGGGAGAACTGTCTGTGGCTTTTCTACAGTCTATACAATATTTTTTTTTCTCGTTTCATTCTCCAAATTTTAAACTTAAATCTACAAGCTGAAAAGCATGAAAAAGGAATAGAGAAACAGAGAAATAAATGGAGATTGTTTTAGAAACCACTAAGTGATCTTCTGCGGTATGGCATTTCCTTTCCCTTACTATGGAATGTTTAAAGAATCTTGGAAGGATATTTGAGATAAAAATCAGACCAAACACACAGTGACAGCTATAATAGAGCAGAAAATCCTGAACCTAATCCATTCTTCAATTAAGGTCTCAACATCTTTTCCTAGAAACATTATGTGTTAACTGTCCTATTGGGGGTTGAGTTCAGAGATGACGTTCTAGATGAGATCGTTTTTGACATATAGGACCTGACTTTTATTAAAGGGGTTGTCTAGTTTAGAGAACTTATTTTATATACCTAAAATTCTACGTGTATTCTTATGTTCGGGATCCTCATGTCAATCTACATCTCTGGACAGCCAAATACTTTCTGGACATGCTAGGAGTTATAGTTTTGAAACATCTGGAGATACACTGTTTGGAAAACACTGGCTTAAAGGGGTACTACACTCCCCAGTGTTCGGAAGATTTAGTTCCGAACACTGGGTGCGGGCTTGGGGGGTTGCCGCGCCCCCTTCTGATGTCACGCCCCGGCTGTCACACCGCCCCCCCCTTCCATAGACTTGCATTTAGGGGGCAGGGCATGACGTCACGATGGGCGGAGCATGATGTCACGAGGGAGCGAGGCGACCCCCGAAGCCTGCATCCAGCATTTGGAACTAAATGTTCTGGACGCTGAATTGTGAAGTACCCCTCTAAAGGGCTTGTCCAGTGAATACTATCTTATCGTCTATCCCAGCGATTGGACCCCCGCGATCTCCAGAACGGGACCCCAGCTTTCAGTGAGGAGTGCATGCGGTAGATGAAACCCTATCGATTCATTTCTATAGGAGTGCTGTATTCAGGTCTCTTCAGAGCGCTCCTATGTAGCGTTTGCCATCTTCCACATGCGCTCCTCGCTGTCCCGTTCTGGAGATTGTGGGAATCACAGGAGGTCTCCAGCAAAACATGAATCTGATGTGTCCCAGCACCAAAGGCTGTCCTGTGGGCTGTAGCTGCACCATAAGTCCCAGCAAGGCAACAGGGCTCCCAAAGGGTTACGCTGCATCCCTTCTCCTCTGCTCCATACTGTGTGAGTGTAATAACATCTGCACCCTGCTCAGAAAAAGATAGTTATCCATAACCCGACATCTGAGTGTTTCTTTACTCCCTGTGTCTGGCCCAGGAGAAGCTGTCTCCAACCTCGGACCATGTATAGGATAACGGTGCTCTGGCATCACAAAGTGATTAGGTATTCCTAGCACCAGTGTCATAGCTATAGAGGTCGCAACGGTCGCTATGGTAACTGGGCCCCTCTGCCAGGGCCCCCTTTTCACATTTACATGATGGCCATCCGCTGCAATGATTGCGTATGTTTTTTTCCTAGTGGGACATATTTCAAGTGCCAGCGCAGCCGCTGCTGCCAGACGTTTCCGTATGGTAGCAGCAGAGTCCAAATGAGGGCCCAGGCCCCAGGCTCCTGACATATCCCAGGATGGGGGGGAGACAGCGCAGAGGCATCATCACGCCCTGGCCTCGACTGTCCCACCCTTGCCTTGTCACTTTGTGAGTGCAGAGTAGGAGAAGGGGCAGAGCATGCACGAGTCCTGTCCAGGAACTTCTGCCCCCCTTCTTCCTTTATTGTGGAGAGCAGTGCATTGCAGCAGCCCGCCCATCCTATACTGACAGAGTAGCCGACACTTCATCCAGGCGACAGCTTCCCTTACTAGCTCACGGTGCCCGCGTCTGGTATGACCCTGCCTTAGACGCCATGTACTCTTAATGTACGGCGCTTGGGTGTCACCGGACACACCACCGTACATTTTTCGGCATGACTATGAAGTTAGCGTAGGAGCTCATGTGCTCACTTCATAGTCCTTGCTGCAAAGTGGCATGCAGTTTTTCACAACCAGGGTGCCTCCAGCTGTTCTAAAAATACAACTCTCAGCATGGCCAGACATCTTTTTGCTGTCTGAGCATGCTGGGAGTTTAACCTTAAGGATCATCAGTAATGAATGGTTGGACTTGATCCCTCAGAGCCTCATTAGTATAACAAGGGGACGGGGACACCTTTACTGCATCACAGCCCAAGCTGAAGCCCTTTTACTTAAATGTGGTGATTTGCCATAGAAGACGTATCTGCATGCACATAGACGGTGCTGTGTTGGATAAGTAATCAGTCAAGGAGCCCTTATACCACCCAGAAATCAGAAACTTCCTGATGACACATTTGTGTTGTCCTGCAGTGGAGCACCCTTGTCTACCTGCTCTGTCGGGTGAATGTCATAATATGGTACCCGCTTCCGTCTCCCTAACCTGTGTATTAATGTAATTTGTCATAAAAAAATACTTACATGATGTTTCTAATTTTTTTTGGAGAAATTGTACCTTTAATAATAGAGGTCTCAGTCTACAGTGGGAATCAAAAGTTTGGGAACCCCAGGTAAAAATTTGTATTAATGTGGATAAAGAAAATCTCCAAAAAGGCATCAAATTACAGATTAGACATTCATATAATATGTCAACAAAAGTTAGATTTTATTTCCCTCATTTACACTTTCAAAATAACAGAAAACAAAAAAATGGCGTCTGCAAAAGTTTGTAACTGCACAATCCCTCCAGAAAGATCTGGCAGACACTGGAGTTGTGATACACTATTCCACTATGAAGAGATACTTGTACAAATATGGTCTTCATGGAAGAGTCATCAGAAGAAAACCTCTTCTATGTCCTCACCTCAAAAATCAGCTTTTGAACTTTGAAAATTAACATATAGCCTGATGCATTTTAGAAACAAGTTCTGTGGACCGATGAGGTTAAAATTGAACTTTTTGGCTGGAATGAGCAAAGGTACGTTTGATGAAGAAGGGGAACAGAATTTAATGAAAAGAACCTCTGTCCAACTGTTAAGCATAGGGCTGGATCAATCATGCTTTGGGGTTGTATTGCAGCCAGTGTCTCAGGGAACATCTCACGAGTAGAAGGAAAAATGGATTCAATAAAATGTCAGCAAATTTTGGATGCTAACTTGATGCCATGAAAAAGCTGAAGTTAAAGAGAGTATGGCTTCTACAAATGGATAATGATCCTAAACACACCTCGAAATCCACAGGGGATTACATCAAGAGGCGTAAACTGAAGGTTTTGTCATGGCCTTCACAATCTCCTGACCTCAACATAATTGAAAATCTATGGATAGACCATAAAAGAGCAGTGCGTGACAGACAGCCCAGAAATCTCAAAGAACTGGAAGACTTTTGTAAGGAAGAATGGGCAAAGATACCTCAAACAAGAATTGAAAGTCTACAGGCTACAGGCTACAAAAAGCGTTTACAAGCTGTGATACTTGCCAAAGGAGGCAGTACAAGATATTAACTCTGTAGGGTGCACAAACTTTTGCAGGTGCCATTTTTTTGTTTTCTATTATTTTGAAAGTGTAAATGATGGAAATAAAATCTAATTTTTGTTGACAAATTATAAAAATTTCTAATCTGTAATTTGATGCCTTTTGGAGATTTTTCCAGCTTTCCTTGGCTTTTTTATGCACATTAATACAAATTTTTACCTAGGGTGCCCAAACTTTTGATCCCCACTGTATGCTTTGAGGCTAATAGAAGTATCTCACATGCCCCGTGGGGAAGTAAAGGATAAAGGTGTGAAGAACCTCAGAACCCCTTTTATCTGTGCACTAAATTGGAATTCCAGTTGTGAAGAAGCTCCAGTCAGTGTTAGTCAGCTCCTCTAAACTTAGTCATGTTGGTCAAGTCAGAGTGAATCCTTACTCAAGTCTCAGCGAGCCCATAAGAGTGACTGTGTGATCCACTGCAATTGCTGCACCTCTGTCTTCAGTCTGTGGATTGGATCGCATTATCTACATTGTCATCTTGCAATTATCTACGGTAAATTAAAGTTTTAAGTACCGTATTTATCGGGGTATACCACGCACCGGCCTATAACACGCACCCTCATTTTACCAAGGATATTTGGGTAAAAAAAGTTTTTTACCCAAATATCCATGATAAAATGAGGGTGCGTGTGTGCGCGTGTATACCCCGATATACCCACAGGAAAGGCAGGGGGAGAGAGGCCGTCGCTGCCCGCTTCTCTCCCCCTGCCTTTCCTGGGGTCTAGAGCGCTGCTGTCGGCCCTTTTCACCCCCTGGTTATCGGCGCCGCTGCCCGTTCTGTCCCCCTGACTATCGGTGCCGGCGCCGATAGCCAGGGGGAGAGAAGGGGCAGCGGCACCCATTGCCGGCGCTGCTGCCCCGTTGCCTCCCCCCATCCCCGGTGGCGCTGCTCCAGGCCTGAGTCGGGTCCGCGCTGCTCTGGTCCGCGCTGCTCCGCTGCTCCAGGCCTCCGTCGTTGCTATGCGCTGAACGGCGCGGCGCATGACGTCAGAGCGCCGCGCCGTGCATAGCAACGACGCTGGGGACCAGCGTCGTTGCTATGCACGGCGCGGCGCTCTGACGTCATGCGCCGCGCCGTTCAGCGCATAGCAACGACGGAGGCCTGGAGCAGCGGAGCAGCGCGGACCCGACTCAGGTAATTATGCCACCAGGGATGGGGGGAGGCAATGGGGCAGCGGCGCCGGCAATGGGTGCCGCTGCCCCTTCTCTCCCCCTGGCTGTCGGCGCCGCTTCTCTCCCCCTGGCTATCGGCGCCGGCACCGATAGTCAGGGGGACAGAACGGGCAGCGGCGCTGATAACCAGGGGGTGAAAAGGGCCGACAGCAGCGCTCTAGACCACAGGAAAGGCAGGGGGAGAGAAGCGGGCAGCGACGGCCTCTCTCCCCCTGCCTTTCCTGGGGGGGTATCGGCATATAACACGCACACAGACTTTAGGCTAAAAATTTTAGCCTAAAAAGTGCGTGTTATACGCCGATAAATACGGTAGTTACCTACAATCTGGCATTTGAGAAATGGTGACCGGCAACCACATCCCTTGAAGTGTGGTAGGTTAACACTACTGGTACTCAAGTGGAAAACACTTTTTTTCAAATCAACTGGTGACAGAAAGTTAAACAGATTTGTAAATGACTTCTATTAAAACATCTTAACCCTTCTAGTACTTATCAGCTGCTGTATGTTCCACAGGAATGTCGTTTCTTTCTGACCAAAGCGCTCTCTGCTGACACCTCTGTCCATGTCAGGAACTGTTCAGAGCAGGAGCAAATCCCCATCGCAAACCTCTCCTGACATGGACAGTTCCTGACATGGACAGAGGTGTCAGCAGAGAGCACTGTGGTCAGACAGAAAATAAATAAAATAAAACTTCCTGTGGAGCATATAGCAGCTGATAAGTACTGGAAAGGTTAAGATTTTTAAATAGAAGTCATTTACAAATCTGTTTAACTTTCTGGAGCCAGTTGATTAAAAAAAAAAAAAAGGGGTACTCCGCCCCTGGCATCTTATCCCCTATCCCCGCTGCGGCACCACGCCATCATTACTGCACAGAGCGAGTTCGCTCTGCGCATAATCGCGGGCGATACAGGGGCCGGAGCAGCGTGATGTCATGGCTCCGCCCCCTCATGACATCGCGGTCCATCCCCTTAATGCAAGTCTATGGCAGGGGGCGTGATGACCGCCACGCCCCCTCCCATTGCCTTGTATTGACGGGGGCAGGCCGTGACGTCACGAGGGCTGGAGCCGTGACGTAACGATGCTCCGACCCTGTATTGCCCGTAATTACGTGCAGAGCGATCTCGCTCTGCACAGTAATGATAGCGGGGTGCTGCAGCAGCGATCCCCGGGGTCCCCAGCAGCGGGACCGCGGCGATCTAACATCTTATCCCCTATCCTTTGGATAGGGGATAAGATGTCTAGGGGCGGAGTACCCCTTTAAGGATCAGGCCAATTTTCATTTTTGCACTTTTGTTTTTTCCTCTTCCCCTTCTAAAAATCATAACAATAAATTTTGCATCTACAGACCCAAATAAGGGTCACATTGAGGCACTCCCTGGTGGCCCTACTCCACCAGCCTTGATTGATGGCTTTCCCACTTTTTGTGTATAGGGAGAGATCTAGCAATGAAGGCTGGCAGGGCAAGGAGAAGCCAATAGGGACCATCTCGATGACTCATGGTTAAGGCAGCATTATCCAAAGGATTTTTGGGGGTCCTGCCACTGGGGACCCCCAAAATCTCCCATGCAGCACCCACCTGTGTGTGCTCCACGCAGCGCTGGAGGCTCTGAGTCTGAAGCCTTACAACAAAGGGGCTGGAGTATCGTGAGGTCACAACTCCGCCCCCATGGTTGTGAGGCTTCAGACTCGGAGCCTCCAACGCTGTGTGGAGCACACATAGGTGGGTGCTGCATGAGAGATTGTGGGGGTCCCCAGCACTGGGCCCCCGCAATCAGACATTTTATTCCCTATCCTTTGGATAGGGGATAAGATGTCTTAGGGCCGGAGTACCCCTTTAAATTATTTTGTTATTAATTTGTTTCCTGAATGCAAAAACGAAGCACCTTTCTAAATAGTATTCATAGAAAATGTCCCATTTAGACCATAAAGAGAAATTCAAAATCTGCTCTCTCTACAACTCCCCTCCCTTCTCTCAGTGTTAGAGATAACATATGGGCAGTAGGGGGAGCATACATGGAGGGCAACTCACACAGGCTATTCATTTGGAAGATTTCACACAGTTTGCAGGGGGATAAATGGACTGTGAAAGGTGTAGAGTGAAAGCAGAGGATCCACAGAAAACTTTAGACTTACCGTATATCTAGCAGGTTTTAAAGAGAGGATTCTCCTACACGAGAAAAATTTTAATCTAGAAGCAGCATTCGGCTGACAGATATTGAAAATGTATAGTCAGCTAAAGAGCTGAAAAACCTTAATAAATATTGGGAAGGAACAAGATTAGCAGACAAGGAAAATGGGGTATGCCAAGAAAAGACAACCTTAATATATATTGTGTTGTTGGCAAATAAAAAAATAGTTATATGTGAGAGCAAGCTGGGTGCAGGGGGTTAAGTAATACTGTGGGCTCTGAATGAGTGTGACCAGCTAGCACAGCGGCTGAAGCTACCTTCGCTGGAACTCACACTGGAGACCACTAAGGAGAACTTACTTAAAGGGGTATTCCAGGAAAAAAACATGTTTTGTTTACATCAACTGGCTCCAGAAAGTTAAACAGATTTGTAAATTACTTCTATTAAAAAATTCTTAATCCTTCCAATAATTATCAGCTGCTGAAGTTGAACAGTGCTCTCTGCCGACATCTCTGCTTGTCTCGGGAACTGCACAGAGTAGAATTGGATTGCTATGGGGATTTGCATCTACTCTGGAAAGTTCCCAAGACAGGTGTCATCAGAGAGCACATAGACAGAAAAGAACAACTCAACTTCAGCAGCTCATAGGTTCTGAAAGGATTAAGATTTTTTAATAGAAGTAATTTACAAATCTATTTAACTTTCTGGAGCCAGTTGATATATAAAAAAAAGTTTTTTCCTGGATAACCCCTTTAAGTAAACAACTCTCATGGTAGTTAGGGGCCAAAGGCACAAATATCCAAACCCCTGGGCCGAAGCCCGGTGTAAAATAACCCTATATGTTCAACCCCTAAAATATAACTTTTAATAGTTTCATATAAAATGTGTCCCTAAAGTGGTAGTTAAAACTGACACTAGACAGGGGTAATAAATGTATTTTACTGAATGGGAGCACTTCCGTGCTTCCAACTGAGTGCGACCTGCAGTGTACCACCTAAATGGCCCCTGTCTAAGTGTCCTTAAAATGTAAACGTTCTCAAATGTAAGCATTCTCAAGAGGTATGTTGTGGCAATATTGCCAAAAATGTAGAGGTTGGCATGTTGTTTAAATTTTAAGGACACAGACAGGGGTCATTTAGGCGGTACATTGCAGGTCCGCACTCAGTTGGGAGCATGGAAGTGTTCCCATTCAGTATAATAGAAAGAAAAAGCAGTCCAACCAGCTCACCCCGCCCGGACAGCCAGAGCACGGATCCAGGTGCTGGACGGCACCGAAGGCAAGTAGAAAACGGAGAATAGAATCCAGTTCTTAATGCAATAAGACCATCTTTATTCAAAGGACATAGTCAGGAATAGGAAAGGTTACGCGTTTCAAGCACCAAGCGCTCTTAATCATACGTACTGTGATTAAGAGCGCTTGGCGCTTGAAACGCGTAACCTTTCCTGTTCCTGACTATGTCCATTGAATAAAGACGGTTTTATTGCATTAAGAGCTGGATTCTATTCTCCGTTTTCTACCACTCAGTATAATACATGTATTACCCCTGTCTAGTGTCAGTTTTAACTACCACTTTGGGGACGCAAAACTATTAAAAGTTATATTTTAGGGGTAAAACATATAGTTTTTTTTTTTTTACCCTGGGCTTCGGCACTAAGGAGAACACAATAGCTATAACAATGCATAAAACTGAACAAGCGGGCACTCACCAATTCCGTGGCAACTCGGTATTTACATTTGGAATCGCAGGAGGCTGGCATGGGCTTGCAGGGGGCGCTCAGAGTGCCCCCTGCAAGCCCATGCCAGCATCCTGCGATTCCAAATGTGAATTCCGATTTGCCACAGAATTGGTGAGTGCCCGTTTGTTGAGTCTCATGCATTGATATAAAAAAATGTATTCAAATACTAGGGGATGAATAGGAAACCTGGAGAATTACCATCAAGCAAAACACAAAGAAGTTCAAGTTCAAGTTCTTCAAACTGCCTTCACATGTACTAGAAATAATCAAATTATATATATAACTAAGATTAGAAAGGAACTAGAACATTCCTGGGCGCACCAGGAGACATTCCATAGACACAATACATGAACAACCCAATGGCTTTTATTGTGAGCCAACACAATTATCAAATTAACTTTCAGAGGAAAAATATATTAAATGTTCTATTTCTAGTAAAGGAATATTGTTACCCTAGAATGTGTAGAGGCATCTTGGTCTTTGAACCAAGTTCAGTTTATTAGGCTAATAGGGGGAGAAAGCTCCCATGTTTTCATTGGTTAATGCAAACAATGGATGTTTGGATGTTTTTGAGTTTGTTTTCTTGTCTTGTTTTGAATTGTATGAGTATGGTATTCTATTTGTTCTAACAATATGATTCTCAATTCTTCTTGGATGATAAACCTGATTGTGTCTTTTTAAGGCCTCCAAAGTTGTGATGCCCCAGTATAGGATATAGTCCCGTACAGTATTTAGGCCCTGTCAGGTTGAGTCCCTCTGTGCCCTAGGGGCTCTCCTGCAGCGTCTCCCCATAGTGTTATATATGTTTTGTATAAAGGACCTTTGAGGACCTTTGAGTTAGTCACATGATAATGTGGTCACAGGTTCAATTCACATGTTTGTTACCCAGAGAGCACCAGTTAACCAGGTGACCTGCAGCTTGACCTATGGGTTCCTTGTTCAGCCCCCCCCCCCTTTATAAAAGGGGGAGGTACTATAATCTCTCTCTTGTGATTCATTCTCTGCTGAGGTCAAGTTCAGTCCAGATGTCTCAGATCTAGTGTCCAACACACCTGGAGGCCTCAAGCCTAAACTACAGCCACAAGTCAGTAAGTCAAGTTACCTCTGTCTGCTTTCACTACCCTCAGTCAAGTCTATCATAGTCAGCGTGGCTGTCCTAAAGTCTGTCAAGTCACTGCACGTCCCAGCAAGCTGCAAGGTCCCCTCTGTGTTATTGGTTACCTCTCTGGGATCCTGGCCTAGCTGTAAAGATTGTTACCCTCTGTCTACCACAATAAAGCTAACGTTAACCCTGACCTGGCCTTGGGCTCTTATTTGCCCTGCCTAACTAGGACTACCGATACTCCCGTTCGGGTGGTTGTCATGAAAACCACGCCCTGGCGTCACAAACATTTAGGGGTTAATACCATTTGCCCCTGGGCTATAGCATCTGCCCCATACACCTCACCTGCACACCCGTGGCACACAACACAGCAATATGTGGTATCGTACAGGTTGATTATTTCAGGGGAGTTTTTTTTTTTTTTTCTAATAATGGTGTCCAGAAGATTTATTGATAAAGGTGTAGTTTAGTGTTAAAGGGTTAAGCCCCAAAATGTGATTAAACAGCAAATCATTACCCACCTATCCAATCTCTTCATGATCCACCATGGGCACCCTGGTCTTTCTTCATAAGCAGATGGCATGTGACCGAACAGTGGCCTCATATGCTGTACTGCTTGCATCACCACTCAGCGATGGGAACCATGATGGCAACAGTATTACACGTAACCACTAAGACCACTGTTGGCTACTGTGGTCACATGATGGCCTCTTGAAAAGAAAGACCAGAGCACCCCCTGTAGCTTGTAAGGTGGATCATTGGGCTATCAGGGACCTGTTTTGTCGTACTTGGGGCTCTTTCAGACATTGATTAGGGTCATCCAGATGTTTAAGTTATCATTAATGTAACTATAACGGTAGGGTCACATGTGCCATATTTTGCTGCGTATTCGTTGCTGCATATTTTCCTCCCCACTGAAGTCAATGAGCAACAAAACCAGCTGCATATATTGCTAGCCATTTACTTCAATGGGTTGTAAAATGTGCAGCAGCAAATACGCAGCAAAATACAGCATGTGTGACCCTATCCTTATAGGGCAAAGGCCCGATGGGGCAGGAGGAGAGGAAATCACCTTTAATTTTGTTTATTAAAATATTTGTTGTGATTTTCCTACTCACTTCTGTACTGGTCTGAGTCAGTGCCAATTCCACCTACCGGAGGAACCATCCTAGCAGCCATGAAGGTGTATTCCAATATCCCACATCTGGATGGATTAAAGAAGTATTCCTGAGCAAAAAGGATAAAAAAGGTGGGAGGAAAAAAAAATTAGGACCAACATATTCCACTAAACATGGCTGCTTTCTTCCTAAAACAGAAGCACACCTGTCTACAAAGTTGTATGTACCGTATTAATACAGCCCATTTACTTTAAAGGGGTACTACGTCCCTGGAAATCTTATCCCCTATCCAAAGGATAGGGCAAAAGATGTCTGATCACTGGGGTCCCGCCAATGGGACCCCCGCGATCTCTGTGCAGCACCCGGCATTCTAAACAGTAGGGTTAGAATACTTGATTCCCGTGGCGGGAGACATGACATCGCGCCACATCCCCTCCATTCATGTCTATGGGTGGGGGCGTGACGGGACCCCAGTGATCAGACATCTTATCCCCTATCCTTTGGATAGGGGATAAGATGTCAAGGGGCTGAGTACCCCTTTAATAGAGCTCTCCTGCATACATGGACAGGATATATGGACAGGTGTGACACTGTTTGTGAAAGAAAGCAGCCATGTTTTTCTAACCATAGACAACCTTTTTAATAAATAAGAAATTAAGTCAACAATGGGGAAAAAAAATATGTTATATTTATTTATATTTAACTAACATTTCCATAAAGTGACCTCTTACTAAAATAATTTTTTGCTTTTCTCTTCTATTATATCTGTGTTATTTCTGTATCATCCTGACACTGTTATTTGTTATCTTTACTTCAGCTTATCCTGGCCTTTTGGTGAATACATTGCCCTTGTTAGTAGTCCCCCATATGTCTCATTAATTAATGATGTTATTATACAGGGATATATACATGAATCATGCATCTACTTTTACCAGATCAATGCAAGGTTAATGACTTGGTGTTTTATCATATTGTGCAGAGGAGTTAGCATGTTTCTATAGTACAGTATCTGTTTGTCTTCAGGCAACCTAGGGTTCATGTTCTAAATGAATAGGAGATAGATGATAGATAGATATGAGATAGATAGATATGAGATAGATAGATATGAGATAGATAGATATGAGAGATAGATAGATAGATAGATATGAGATAGATAGATATGAGATAGATAGATATGAGATAGATATGAGATAGATAGATATGAGATAGATATGAGATAGATAGATATGAGATAGATAGATATGATAGATAGAAAGAAAGAAAAAATGCAGGCAGCACACCACAGGTAAACTTCAAATAAAGGTGGGTTTATTGCATGATGTGAGAAAGCCAGTGTGAGGCTGGAGAAACGTAGTCTCTCTCACATCATGGAATAAATACACCTTTATTTGAAGTTTACCTGTGGTGTGCTGCCTGCATTTTTTCTATGAATTGAGGAACCAGTAGGCCGAGGTTCAGAATATGCGTGCATCCCGATTTCCTTTTTACTTATTTTTGGATGTGCTGTTTCTATTGGATATTTAGATAGATAGATATGAGATATTTATGAGATAGATCAATATGAAATAGATAGATAGATATGAAATAGATAGATAGATATGAGAGAGGTATATGAGATAGATAGATATTAGATAGATCGATAGATATGAGATAGATATGAGAGATAGATAGATATATAGATAGTAGTAAAATATGATGCAGCACTCCACAAGTTGCAAAGAAAAGGGTGGTTTTATTCCATCATGTGCATAGACAACGTTTCACCAGTCTCACACTTGCTTTTTCAAGTCTGCATTGCAATGCCTGCTGCTCTATTCACACAGAGGCATATTCATAGTGTAGGGTCCGTCCCAATGAGATCACCTTACCGTGGTGGGACGGTCCAAGCTATTTGGCCGCCAAATTGCAAGCTAAGTATCTCACTATTTCATTACTTCACAATTTTATACTGTCATTTACTGCACCATAGCTGAATAGCTTCTCATGTTGTATCTGTATACTCATGTTTTATCTATATCTTTGTGCTAGCAGTGTGCTGCTGTATTCTCCTGTTGCTAGATAGATAGATATGAGATAGAAAGATATGAGATAGATAGATAGATATGAGGTAGACAGATAGATGATAGATAAAAAGATAGATATATATACAGATAGGCCAGAAAGAATTACTTGCAGCACTCCAATTGATGAAAAACATGAATAGCTTTATTCTATCATGTGAACAGGATGCAACGTTTCGGTTGCCCTTGAAAAAGGTTGCAAGGGCAACCAAAACTTTGCATCCTGTTTACATGATGAAATAAAGCTATTCATGTTTTTCATCAATTGGAGTGCTGCAAGTGATTCTTTCTGGACTATGCTGAGAAACCATGACCTGGGTTTTCCACCTGCTGGCACCCTCACATCGCTTTCTATGCAGTGCTGCTCTCCTTCTCCTTTGTGTAGATAGATAGATATGACATAGATAGACATGAGATAAATAGATAGATAGATCTAAGATAAAAAGATAGATTTGGGTGATTAGCTCCATAGAGCCAGGCAAATAGTGGCAAATTGTTGTAATATACAGGGACACACAAAAAATCTAAACAGGGCTTTTGCTGTTTTTTTTTTTTTTTTTTTTATCTTTCAGCAAACAGAAATACGGCCATCACACTCAGGCCCCAAAAAATCCTGTTCCTCCAAGCGCTTACTATACAATATTTTTCGTTTACTACCAGCCACCCAACAAAACAGTCATCAAATGTGTTACCCACATCAAAATGTCCCTTTTGAGGCTGCAGACATCAGGAAGTGAGAGTGAAGAATTTGAATAATGAAGCCACTGGCGCGCAGGGGAGTGAATATAAAACAGGGGAGCCCAGCCAGCCGGCTCCCCGCCTCCAATATGCACTGGGGTGCATTAGAAATAAAGCTATTTACTACCATAACACTGTGCACCTACTCAAACAGTTTTAAGTAGGTTACCCCTCATTTTCAAGCTCTTCACCCGCACTGTAACCCAGTGGCGTAGCGTGGGTTGTCAGCACCCGGGGCAAGGCAAGTAATTTGCGCCCCCTAACCTGTGGATTTTAGCACTCGAGTCTCTTCCCCTAGATTAGTTAAAGAAACCCTTACCCCCTAAGCACATGTATTGTTTGTTATGAAAATACTGATGTAATTAAAGTAAAATGCATCTAAATACAAGTTTATTTTCAAACACTTTATTGAGTGTGAACATGCATTACACATTCTCCACATCTTCAGCAGGTCTATGAATACAAATCTACAAATGTAGTAACCTATCATGGGCCGCGCTATTATATGTCGTCTCACAACCATCGTAAACGACAAAAAATATCAAGAACAAAAACTAAACATCAAAATGGAACCATACCCTGGAGATGATCCAAGGCACATGACTTTGGGTATTATAAGTAAGCGGCAAATGTCAGGGGGGCATTATATGTGCATTATATGGGCACATGACAGGGAGCCCCTGTCATGTGCCCCCACATATATTGCCCCCTAACATGTGCCCCTCACATATAATGCCCCCCTGTCATGTGCCCCCACATATAATGCCCCCCTGACATGTGACCCTGACTTATAATGTCCCCTGTCCTGTGCCCCTCACATATAATGCCCCATGTCCTGTGCCCCTCACATATAATGCCCCCCTGACATGTGCCCCTCACATATAATGCCCCTGAGGGGGCAGGATAGGGGGCATTATGTGTGAAGGGCACATGTCGGGGGTGGCATTATATGTGAGGGGCACAGGACATGGGGTATTATATATGAGGGGCACATGACGGGGGGGGGGGGTCCTGTTATGTGCCCCCACATATAATGCACCCCTGACATGTGCCCCTTACTCATCATTTGCCCCTCTCACTTATAATTTGCTCCCCCCTCCCCTTTCTCATGCCCATCACCTTTCTCCCACGCTGCAGTCAGTGAGAGCCGCGAGGACGTGATCTCCGGGCGCCGGCGTGATGATGTGATGACATTGCGCCGGCCTGCCGTGATTGGCTCTCACTGACTGCAGGAATGGAGCAGCCTCGGCGTGTGATAGCAAGGTGACGGGCGTGGGAAAGGGGTGGTGGAGCAGGATGGCCGACAGCTCCCGCTCCACCATGCGATAGTTCAGGAAGAGGGGCAACAATCTCGGGGGGGGGGGGGGCAATTGCCCCTTTGCCCCCCCCCCCCCCTCCACAGTGGGCGGCGACCCGGCGGCTTGGATCGGATTCGCTCAGCCAGCACTGCAGAGAGTGAGTGAGCCAGGCAGGGGCAGAGAGCTGCAAGTGCGAGCGCGCCCACCCAGATGTTGCGCCCAGTGCGGCCTCCCCCCTTCACCCCCCACGCTACGCCTCTGCTGTAACTCAATATACTGGGTTTGGTGCAGGTGAACCAGCTGTCAGATTTTCTTTAAGAAATGAGCCGTGATTGGCTGTTATGGTCAAAACCACACAGTTTTTGTTATCACAGTTTTTATATATTCCCCACCTCATTGTTTCTAAAAAAAAAAAAAAAAAAAAAAAAAAATATATATATATATATATATATATATATATATGTATATATATATATATAAATAAATAAAAAAAGATACATTGGCTGGTAAGTGGTTTGGAAGTAAAATACATTTTCTTTCTAACACAAACATTGACCGTCCCCAGCAGGCGAACAAACAACACGTGACACAGTGTGCAATGTAATGCTTCTGAAAAATAATGAAAAACATTTCAGGATGTAGCTTTAGCAAGGCTGTTCTTAAATGTGGAGATGGAAGCTGTCCATGGGGATGGAGGATGCAGACAGAAAAATAAATGACCCTCTCCTCTAAGAAACATCTCTCCAGTCTGTAAATGTAAAATAAATGAAAGTGCTAAAGAAAAACACACACACAAGCCACCTCCATAACATTACCTCTGATAAGAATACTGACTACATCTACTAAAGCAGAACACAATAGTAGTATGGTTTGTAGGCCAGTGTATTCGACAGTAGTCAGAAGTGCACATGGTAATGTTTTAAGGTTAAAGAAGCACTCCGAGTTTTTGGGTTTGCACACTTGTTATCATTAGTCCTACAGCTTAATCTGTTTTATTCTACCACAGCGCAATCCATGTGATCACCAGTCTGACCACCCGAAAATTACATTGCTTAATGTGTCATAGGAAGTGGTCAGTCCTGAGTCAGCTGACATCTATCAAATCACTCCTGACAGCTCAAAGATCTCTCCCCACCCAGCACTAGATAGTATACTGCTGCTGTTATCTTTAAGTGACCAAAATATATAGTAAAGCTCCTCCAGTTCTATCTGTATACTGCTGTTGTTATCTTTATGGAATCCAAATATATAGTAGAGCTCCTCCAGCTCTATGTGTATATTGCTGCTGCCTCTCTATGGGATCAATATATATAGCAGCCATACATCGTATGGGATCAGTGTATATAGTAGTTATACATCTTCCCTCCAGCTCTATGTGTATACAGCTGCTGCCTCTCTATGGGATCAGTATATATAGCTTCCATATATCGTATGGGATCCGTATATAGTAGTGATACACCTCCCCTCCAGCTCCATCTGTATATTGCTGCTGCTATCTTTATGGGAACAAAATATATATTAGAGCTCATCTAGCTCTATCTGTATACTGCTGCTGCTCTCTTTATGGGATCAGTATATATTAACAGCCATACACCACCCCTCTAGCTCTATCGGTATACTACTGCTGCTATTCTTAAGGGATCAGTATATATAGCAGTTATACATTGTATGGGATCATTATATATAGTAATTATACACCTCCCCTCCAGCTCTATCTGTATATTTCTGCTGCTATCTTTATAAGATAAACATATATAGTAGTTATACACCTCTCCTCCAACCCTATCTGTATACTGCTGTATCTCTATGGGATCCGGATTTATAGTACTCATACACCTCCCCTGGGGTGGTGTTCGCACATTGTGTTTTGCCAGGGTTTTTTGCAGTGTTTTAGACATTGTTTCCACCACTCCTTGTCCTTTTCACTTCAATTCAGGCTCTCAATGTGTGTTTCTTGCTTAAGGTCCATTTTAACAGTATCTGCACCAGGATAAGGCCATTAAGGGGGAACCTAGGATTGGGCGAGGAAGGGAGTGACGCTCTGTTGTTATGGGTTTAAAATCACATGTGTGGATGAACCTGAGTGTGAACTGGGCTAAACATTTGTCAGCAATATATCTGAAGGCTTGCTAAAGGGGACCAGAAGCAAGAGACATATGTTGAGAGTCTTAATTCGAAGTAAAACGGCATGGACTGATGTGTAAAGATGAACATTGTCTAATAATATTAATACTCCAGTGCCCCATCGTTCGGAACGTTTTGTTCCGAACGCTAGGAGCGGGTGGCGGGGGTCGTGACGTCATGACCATGCCCCTCGTGACATCACACTACACTCCCTCATTGCAAGTCTATGGGAGGGGGCGTGGCAGCCGCCACGCCCCCTCCCATAGACTTGCATTGAGGGGGCGTGGTGTGAAGTCATGAGGGAGCATGGTTGTGACATCACGACCCACGCGGCCAGCACCCAGTGTTCTAAAGGAACGCTGGGTGCTGCACAGAGATTGCGGGGGTCCCAGCTGCGGGACCCCTACGATCAGACATCTTATTCCCTATGCTTTGGATAGGGGATAAGATGTCTAGGGGTGGAGTTCCCCTTTAACGCTTATTGGATCTGCTCTGTCTTTTCTGACATGTCAGGCTTAGTGACCATGGTTTGTGGTCTGGTCGACTTTGTACTGTAAATCACATTGTAGCCAGGGGTCAAGTCCTGGGGGGAAAAAAAATGTAGGAACTCACCCAAGATTTCCACTCAAGGGCTGCTGCTGCTAATGGGAATGGTGTTCCTGTTGTGGAAAAAGTGCAGGAACTCAGTTCCCACATGCTCCTGCAGGACTTGACCCCTGATTGAAGCCATGTGCCACCTTCCTTAGGGATGTAGTTAACCTAGTCATAGTGTTTTATCTCAGGCAACCTCTTCAATATGGAAGCCACCACCACCATCTGGATCTCAAGATGAAAGCCGCAGTCAGCCATCACTATAGAGGCCACTTCAGGGTAAATGTAGTGTTAAATGGCGAATATTCAGATGAATGGACAATGTTCTATCGTATGTGTGGTAGCCCTTGGGGGGGGGGGGGGGTGTATGGTAGGGATGGTATGATTGTGGTATATGAGGGGTTAATATTAACCCAGTCACTCGTGACGCCAGGGTGAGGGCTGGTATGCTGAATCTATATTCCGGCCTATCGCCACCCTTCCCAGAAGCGATAGGTGCAATGAAATGACTGAAGGTCCACAAGCAGATTTAACTTGAACTTGAATAACTTTACTGCAGTGCTTGCAATATCCAATACGTAGTAACAGTCTCATAACAGTTCTTAGGTTGCTTAGCGACTGGCAGAAGTTGTGGACCTTGCATGAAACTTATAGTCTCTGAATTTAGGGAATGATGTGCAGATCCGTCCGGATTTAGGGGAAAGATTGAGTCCGGTGATACTGCAGAGTGCTTAGGGGATGATACACTCTATAATTTAGATCATTCAGCCGTTGCCGCAAGGCTCAGGCCCAACTCACTGCGATTACTGAGATATAGGTCTTCTCTCATCAAGAGCCAGGAGAAAGAGAGTGATAAGATGGCCGCCGCTCCCTTATATGGGTAGGGGGGTGTGATGATTTTGATTGGTCCAAACGTCTGCCATTCACTTTACATGGAATTGCTTACATCACAGGATCTATGTACATTGCAAAACCCAAAATGAGGCTAGAGATACCAAAGTGAGGCCTGGAACGCATCCAGAATGAGGCTTGGAATGCATTACATGACCCGAAGGCCCTGCGACACCATGGAAACAAGTAAATAACCATTTATATGCAGAAATAATACTATATACATTTTTCTATGGATAAATTAGGAATCTATACACTATAATAGAGGCGACTAGGGGCGCACTGACTAACAGATATTACTAAGTCTTAGGGATTCTGGCTACGGGGACCCATAGATAAATAAGTACCGAATGAAATGCGGTACTGGGACACCACATATGAAGCTAGTGGAGAGATAGAAGTCTAGCTGGCTCTATACTAAACATCTCCCTAAATATACATTCCTGTGTCACTTATAGTTACATAGTTACATAGTTAGTACGGTCGAAAAAAGACATATGTCCATCAAGTTCAACCAGGGAATTAAGGGGTAGGGGTGTGGCGCGATATTGGGGAAGGGATGAGATTTTATATTTCTTCATAAGCATTCATCCTATTTTGTTCCAGGAATGTATCTAATCCTGTTTTAAAGCTGTTAATTGTTCCTGCTGTGACCAGTTCCTGAGGTAGACCGTTCCATAAATTCACAGTCCTCACGGTAAAGAAGGCGTGTCGCCCCTTGAGACTAAACTTTTTCTTCTCCAGACGGAGGGAGTGCCCCCTCGTCCTTTGGGGGGGTTTAACCTGGAACAGTTTTTCTCCATATTTTTTGTATGGGCCATTAATATACTTATATACGTTTATCATATCCCCCCTTAAACGTCTCTTCTCAAGACTAAACAATTGTAACTCCTTTAATCGCTCCTCATAGCTAAGATGTTCCATGCCCCATATTAGTTTAGTCGCGCGTCTCTGCACCCTTTCCAACTCCGCAGTGTCCCTTTTATGGACAGGTGACCAAAACTGAACAGCATATTCCAGGTGAGGCCGTACCAATGCTTTATAAAGGGGGAGTATTATGTCCCTGTCCCTTGAGTCCATGCCTCTTTTGATACATGACAATATCCTGCCGGCTTTGGAAGCAGCAGCCTGACATTGCATGCTATTCTGTAGTCTGTGATCTACAAGTACACCCAGATCCTTCTCTACCAGTGACTCTGCCAGTTTAATCCCCCCTAAGACATACGATGCATGCAAGTTATTAGTACCCAGATGCATAACTTTACATTTATCCACATTGAACCTCATTTGCCAAGTGGATGCCCAGACACTTAGTCTATCCAAGTCATCTTGTAACTTATGCACATCCTCTATAGACTGTACCGTGCTACAAAGCTTGGTGTCATCTGCAAAGATAGAAACAGAGCTGTTAATACCATCCTCTATATCATTGATAAATAAATTAAACAGCAGCGGTCCCAGTACTGAACCTTGGGGTACACCACTAATAACCGGGGACCAATCAGAGTGCGAATCATTGACCACCACTCTCTGGGTACGATCCATGAGCCAGTGTTCAATCCAGTTACAAACTAAAATTTCCAAACCCAAAGACCTTAACTTACCTGTCAGACGTCTATGAGGGACAGTATCAAACGCTTTGGCAAAATCCAGAAACACTATATCCACAGCCATTCCTCTGTCAAGGCTTCTACTCACCTCTTCATAAAAGCAAATTAGATTGGTTTGACAACTTCTATCCTTAGTAAACCCATGCTGGCTATCACTTATAATACAATTATCCCTTATGTATTCCTGTATGTAATCCCTTATAAGTCCTTCAAACAATTTACCCACAATGCACGTTAAACTTACCGGTCTATAGTTTCCTGGGGAAGACCTAGAGCCCTTTTTGAAGATTGGCACCACATTCGCCTTGCGCCAGTCCCTTGGCACAATACCAGACACCAGAGAATCTCTAAATATCATGAACAGGGGTACAGATATTACTGAACTTACCTCTCTAAGAACTCTTGGGTGTAGTCCATCCGGTCCTGGGGATTTGCTTACATTTATATCACTTAACTTACCTTGTACCATCTCTACATTAAGCCAGTTCAGTACATTACATGATGTGTTACCAGCACTGACCTGGCCAATGTCAGCTCCTTCTTCCATAGTGTATACAGAACTAAAGAACCCATTCAGTAGCTCCGCCTTCTCTTGATCGCCTGTGACAACCTCCCCATTATCATTATTAAGGGGTCCTACATGCTCTGTCCTTGGTTTTTTTACATTTATATATCTAAAAAAATATTTAGGATTAGTTTTGCTTTCTTTGGCCACCTGTCTCTCATTTTGAATTTTTGCTGTTTTTATTACATTTTTACAGATTTTATTAAGCTCCTTGTACTGTTTAAATGTTATAGCTGACCCATCAGATTTGTATTTTTTGAAGGCTATTTTTTTGTTGTTTATTGCTCTTTTAACATCATGTGTCAGCCATGTAGGATTTAGTTTTAATCGTTTATATTTGTTCCCCTTTGGTATATATTTAGCTGTATAGTTATTTAGAGTTGATTTAAAGATGTCCCATTTACCTTCTGTATCAGTATTTGACAACACCTCCCCCCAGTCTATGTCCTGTAGTGCAGCCCTCAGCCCAGGGAAATTTGCCTTTTTAAAGTTATATGTTTTTGCCTTCCCCGCCTGTCTTTGTTTTCTACATTTTAAGTCAAAAGTAACTATATTGTGGTCGCTATTACCAAGGTTTTCCCGCACAGTTACATTACCAACCAGCTCTGCGTTGTTGGAAATGATCAGATCCAACAAGGCATCACTTCTTGTTGGGTCCTCCACAAACTGGCCCATAAAATTATACTGCAATAAATTTAGGAATTGTCGCCCCTTTGTAGTTTTAGCCAACCCCGGACCCCAATCTATATCTGGATAGTTAAAATCTCCCATTATTACCACTGTACCTGCCCGGGCGGCCCTCTCTATTTGTTTATGAAGCCGAATTTCTATCTCTTCAGTGATATTAGGGGGTCTGTAGATTACACCAAATACTATTTTTTCAGTATTTCCCTCCTTTTGTAATTCTACCCACAATGATTCCACATCCTCAGAATCATCACACACTATGGCATCGTTCACACTGACTTTCATACCACTTCTTACATACAGACAGACTCCACCACCTTTTCTGTTCATTCTATCCTTGCGAAACAATGTAAACCCCTGCAGATTGACAGCCCAGTCATGCGAGGAGTCCAGCCATGTCTCAGTGACCCCAACTATATCAATATGTTCCTCCAGTATCAAGGCCTCAAGCTCCCCCATTTTATTTGCTAGGCTTCTGGCATTTGTGAACATACACTTTACATTTCCATCCTTTATGTTATTGGGGTTAATGGGATTCAAGGGTGTAAGTTTTATTTTCCTATGAAGCCTAATCCTATTAACTATTCTAACCCCTCCCTCCGCTCCACCCCCAGGTACATTTATAATTCCCACCTCTCTATCTACACTATCTTCCCCCTCTTTGCTGTAGGTTCCCTCCCCCCAAGTCCCTAGTTTAAACACTCCTCCACCCTTCTAGCCATCTTCTCCCCAAGCAAAGCTGCACCCTCCCCATTGAGGTGCAGCCCGTCCCTACGGTAGAGCCGGTAACCGACAGCGAAGTCAGCCCAGTTCTCCATGAACCCAAACCCTTCCTTCCTACACCAGCTTCTGAGCCACTTGTTTACCTCCCTGATCTCCCGCTGCCTCTCTGGTGCGGCTCGTGGAACTGGTAGTATTTCAGAAAAGACTACCTTGGAGGTCCTTGCCTTAAGCTTGCGGCCTAAGTCCCTGAAATCATTTTTAAGGACACTCCACCTACCTCTTACTTTGTCATTGGTGCCAATATGTACCATGACTGCTGGGTCCTCTCCAGCCCCGCCCAACAACCTGTCACGCCGAACTCGTGCGCCAGGCAGACAACACACTGTTCGGCGATCCCGGTCTTTGTGACAGATTGCCCTGTCTGTCCCCCTAATAATTGAGTCCCCCACCACTAGTACATGTCTGGCCTGCCCTGTACTCCTCCCTCCCTCCTTACTGGAGCAGACACCACCCTGGCGGTCAGAGGCGGTATCCTGCTGCAGTTCTGCTAGCTCTGTAATGGCATCCCCCTCATCTGCCAAGCGGGCAAACTTGTTGGGGTGTGCCAGTTCAGGACTAGCCTCCCTGACACTTTTTCCCCTACCCCTCTTTCTAACTGTAACCCAGCTAACTGCCTGACTGTCCTGCAACTCCGTCCCACTGTCCTCCCCCACCTCTATTCCCGAGAGTGCCTGCTCAGTGAGCAGGAGACTCCTCTCCATGTTGTTAATGCTTCTCATTGTTGCCAGTCGCCCCTCTAGATGCAGGATCTGGGCTTCCAAACGGACAACTAGCACACATCTCGCACAACAATATGCACCCTCAAACTGTTGTTCAAGGATTGCATACATTGAACAGGATGTACATTGGACTGCATTTTCCAACATGGAGGCCATCTAATTATGGGGATTTCACAAATGTATAGGAAAAAACAGACAGTCAAAATTACACTTAAAATTTTTTGTAGACCTTGTGGGTTCAAAAATTAAAACTGACAGCGATCTCAACCTCCTGCTTTCAAACTCCAGTTTTTGAAACTCCTCTTTCACGCCCCCTCTTACACAGCAACACTCAGAAGAGCAAGCTCTCAATAAGAGTCCCAAGCTAAGATTTATACACCTGTGCCCAATCTACTCCTCCTCCCCCTAGAGGTGGAACAGAGAAAAAAAAAATAAAAAAAAAAAATGAAAGAGGGTGTTTAAACTCTAACAGTTATCCCACTATGTGCAAAAGAGAAAAACTTACCCAAAATATGAATGTGGGCTATAGGCAGTCGCACCCACTCCACAGATTCACTCCGCACAACAGATAATCACAGTTTTTGAAACTCCTCTTTCACGCCCCCTCTTACACAGCAACACTCAGAAAGAGCAAGCTCTCAATAAGAGTCCCAAGCTAAGATTTATACACCTGTGCCCAATCTACTCCTCCTCCCCCTAGAGGTGGAACAGAGAAAAAAAAAAAAAAATATGAAAAAGGGTGTTTAAACTCTAACAGTTATCCCACTATGTGCAAAAGAGAAAAACTTACCCAAAATATGAATGTGGGCTATAGGCAGTCGCACCCACTCCACAGATTCACTCCGCACAACAGATAATCACAGTTTTTGAAACTCCTCTTTCACGCCCCCTCTTACACAGCAACACTCAGAAAGAGCAAGCTCTCAATAAGAGTCCCAAGCTAAGATTTATACACCTGTGCCCAATCTACTCCTCCTCCCCCTAGAGGTGGAACAGAGAAAAAAAAAAAAAAAAATGAAAAAGGGTGTTTAAACTCTAACAGTTATCCCACTATGTGCAAAAGAGAAAAACTTACCCAAAATATGAATGTGGGCTATAGGCAGTCGCACCCAGTCCACAGATTCACTCCGCACAACAGATAATCACAGTTTTTGAAACTCCTCTTTCACGCCCCCTCTTACACAGCAACACTCAGAAAGAGCAAGCATTGGGGGAGATTTATCAAAACCTGAGTAGGGGAAGATTGATGCAGTTGCCCATAGCAACCAAATAGCTTCTTTCATTTTCCAGATGCCCTTTTAAAAATGAAAGAAGCAATCTGATTGGTTGCTATGGGCAACGGCACCACTCTTCCTCAGCACAGGTTTTGATAAATCTCCTCCATTGTCCCCTTGACTTTGTTTTCTATGCTGGAACCTATAGGCTCAGCAGATTCCTCACCCTGTGTTGAATCCACAGCCGTATACCTTCTGGACAGAATATTTTGCAGCATTTGTAGTCATTGTCATAGAAAGTAAATGCCCAATTTATTCCACCTCAGTTAACCCCGGCATCTGTTCATTTCCATTTGCCAATAAAGGAAAGTAAATGAGATACTGAAGGTATGTGGGGAATGAGCTGCCTGTCAGTCTCCGGTGCCTAAAGGCAAAGGCCTAGTCTGACTGATAATGTGTCCGGTCCTGTCCAAGCTGTAAAATATTATGTGGTCCCGTCAGTGAAAGTATATATTGTGTATATTGTGACGGAGTAGTGAACAGAGAGACTGTGGGGGGATATTCAAAGAATTTAGCGCCACTTTTTTTACTTTAGCTGCGCCACATTTGCTAAAAAGAGTATCCCGGCTTTATACATCTTATCCCCTCTCCAAAGGATAGGGGATAAGATGTATGATTGCAGAGGTCCCGCCGCTGGGGACCCCACAATCTCAGTGCAGCCCCCGGCATTCTGTGCCGGGTGCTACCTCCGAGGTGGGAACGTGACGTCATGCCCTGTGTCACATCAGACCACGCCCCCTCCATTCATGTCTATGGGAGGGGGCGTCATGCCCCCTCCCATAGACATGAATGGAGGGGGCGTGGTGTGGCATCACTAGGGGCGTGGCCGTGATGTCACGTCCCCGTCTTGGAGGCAGGGGGCTGCACCAAGATTGCAGGAGTCCCCTGCGGCAGGACCCTTGCAATTATACATCTTATCCCCTATCCTTTGGATTGGATGAAGCCGGAATACCACTTTAAGCAAATGTGGTGAAGCTAAAGCAAAAAAAAGTGGCGCTAAATTCTTTGAATATCCCCCCACAGTCTTTCTGTTCACTACTCTGTCACAATATACACTGCTTAAATGGGTATTCCGGCTTTAAACATCTTATCCCCTATCCAAAGGATAGGGAATAAGATGTATAATTGCAAGGGTCCTGCCGCAGGGGACCCCTGCGATCTCGGTGCAGCCCCCGGCATTCTGTGCCAGGCGCTGCCTCCAAGACGGGGACGTGACAGCACGGCCATGCCCCTAGTGATGCCACGCCACCCTCCATTCATGTCTATGGGAGGGGACGTGACGCCCCCTCCCATAGACATGACTGAAGGGGGCGTGGTGTGACATCACACGGGGCGTGGCCATGACGTCATGTCCCCACCTCGGAGGCAGCGCCCGGCACAGAATGCTGGGGGCTGCACCGATATCGTGGGGTCCCCAGCGGCGGGACCCCTGCAATCATACATCTTATCCCTTATCCTTTGGATAGGGGATAAGATGTATAAAGCCGGAATACCCCTTTAAGCAAATGTGGCGCAGCCTATTTTTTTGAATATCCCCCCCCCTGTGTATTTTTTATAAGAACCAGAACACTAGTTTATACACAATAGATGGGTAAGGTTGTAAACCCCTTCAACAAAACACTTCTGGCCAAGTTTGGGGTATATATATATATATATATATATATATATATATATATACAGGTGGTAGATTTGGTGCATATTTTGACAAGGTAATGGCATTACTTAGTTACTTATGGGAGTGTCTCATTGTGAGAGTCAACGTGAGTGTCTTTGGCACTTGACTGTCCCTTTAAATACTTTGGCTGAGGGTCAGGTGTTTTATCACTCCAGTTGGTCAGCTTATTAAGCTGCTAGAGCTGGAGGCTACAAAGGTTAACTCATTAGAATCATAAGTCGGTTAAGGTCAGTTCAGATCATGTGCAGTTCAGATGCATTTTCTTATTTAAAGTGTGTGTTTTTTAAAGATTTGAAGCCATTGACCTGTGTTCACACGTTTTTTTTCACACATTTTTCACTGTATTTTATTTACTTTGCTACAATTTTCCAAAATCATGGTACAAAGGAAACGTTTTTTACTGTACTTTTCACAATTGGGGTAAAATGACACAATTTTTGCCACAATGTTGGAAAAATAACTGCAGAAAATCAGAAAACTGCAGCGAGATATGCAAAGTGTGAGCACAGCCTTAGGGGAGTTGTATAACCACTATATAACCTGATTTCATAGAGAAAGCAGCAGTATACAGATCTAGTTGGGGAGGGTTCTGAGAGTTAGTAAGAGGAGATCTAGTAAGTCTAGGCTGTCCAGGCATTCTGTGTAACAGCTGGAGGCACTCTGGTTGGAAAACACTGGTCTAGACAATGTGCTGAGGTGGAACTGGATAATAAATGGGTCAAGAAGATGATACTAAAATAAAAGGGTTCTCTGATCCCAGTATCTAAACTAGGGATTCAGTTGGATCTCATATGACTCCTGGTGGCCAATAGATAATCCAATCAGCAAGGCGGACAACAATAAAGAAAATGATGGCAAGGAAAACAGTATCTATTGATGCGCCATTCTATCCCTGCACCCACTGCCCATGTTATGCCTCATTGACTCCAGAAGAAGTCAATGAAGACCGCTCCAGCCTTCCACACTTACCAGTAATAGGGTCTTGCCACTTGCTTTGGATTTCCTTATATATATGTTAATTTTCACATTCTCCTAAGGATTTCATCTCCAATAAGTCAAGGTTCCTGACATTTAACTTACATAGCATTACAGATAATGTAATGATTAATTTATGAAGACCCTATTTATAGTACTAGAACCTAGAGGTAGTGCTTGACTCCAACAGATGCAGCAGAGCTGGCGTTTAGCTTAAACTAAAAGTGATTCTTTTTTGTAATAAATATTTTATAACTTGTCCTATATTATAATTATTATAATGCAACACACACATGTATTTGGCTTGCTTCACTGCAACTGCTTGCTGGACTGAGTGCTATGCACTGACTTGGCAGGGAAAGAGTTAACTAGTCCTAATTAAAGGGGTACTCCGGTGGAAAACTTTTTTATTATCAACTGATGCCAGAAAGTTAAACATATTTGCAAATTACTTTTATTAAAAAATCTTAATCCTTCCAGTACTTATTGGCTGCTGAATACTACAGAGGAAATCATTTTCTTTTTGCAACACAGAGCTCTCTGCTGACATCATGACCACAGTGCTCTCTGCTGACATTTTAAGAACTGTACAGAGTAGGAGAAAATTCCCATGGCGAACATATGCTGCTCTGGACAGTTCCTCAAATGGACAAAGATCAGCAGAGAGCACTGTGGTCATGGTGTCAGCAGAGAGCACTGTATTCTAAAATTAAAATAATTCCTCTGTAGTATTCAGCAGCTAATAAGTACTGGAAGGATTAATATTTTTTTTTATAAAAGTAATTTGCAAATCTATGGGGGTATATAAATATTATTTATATAAAACCAAGCCTCAAGGTACAATTTAAAAGTAAGAAAAATAGTTATTTTACCTATTTTTCTTACTTTCAAATTGTACCTTGAGGACTGGTTTTATATAAATTATATTTATATACCCCCATATATTTTAATTATAGGCCTTCTTGGGTAAAGGTAACACCTTTAACCTCAGGTACAATCTACTACTAAGTGAGCTACACAACTTTATACATTAATTTGCAAATCTGTTTAACTTTCTGGCACCAGTTGATTTAAAAAAAAAAAAAAGTTTTCCACCAGAGTACCCCTTTAACTCCTTACAGTCTTGGCTGTATACTGTATACTCCCCCCCCCCCCCCCGCCCAAGAGTTAACTAGCACCATACAGATCATTGGTTTACTGTGACAGAGTTAAGTTGCGCTGTACATCCTAAAGAGTTCCCTGAATTTCAGAATGGTACTATAATAGGAGTCAGTTTGTTAAAATATTTTCCCTCCTAGATTTTTCACCATCAGCGGTTGGTATTAGAATGGATTCTTTTCATTTATGTATATTCAAATCTCTCACGCAATAAGCGCCATTCGGAACACTGACATGTTCAATATAACCACATGTGTAGGGTTAGAGACACTTGCACTGATAAATCCAGGGAAAAAAATGTTTAGCAACTGTTTATAAAAGGTTAATTGGAGCACATAAATTTAAGGATGTTGAAATTTGTCAAAAAATATGGATAGAAGTAATAGGAGAAGTAGAGGATTATGACTGGGTTGACATATGTGGTAATATTGACAAGGTTTCAGAAAATCAGCAGCATAGGATTACTCAGTTTAAAATAATACAAATACGTTATCTTTACCCAGACCGGTTGTATAGAATTGGTATTAGGACCGACGCTAACTGCCCCAAATGTGGCAGTTCTTCAGCCGATTTTTTGCACTTAATTTTTTTTTGTTTTAAAATACAGAAATTCTGGGAAGAAGTAATACAGGAGCTGGAGAGAAGCGTGAGATATGATATAACAAGAGATTGTAAGACATTAATACTTGGTCTGTCAATTGGTATGGGGAGAAAATCCTCATGGATTATTAGAGGTATATTTTATGGTAAGTTACTAATCTTTAGAAAATGGATGGAGGAGGGAATACCAGATATTATGGAATGGAAGCACACCATGGATAAAATAAAAAGACATGAATTGATATGGGTAAAATACTCAGCCAGTAAGAAAAAGGTAAAACATTTCCCTCAAGTGTGGAGTAAATAGGAGGAGGGTGCTTGAGAACAGAATGTTTCTATTATAAAATGAGATAGTGGAGGGAGGGGGAGGGAATGGGGGATTGGGTTGAGTTATTATAAATATTGATGACATTTAAAGGGGGAATCCGACACTAAGACATCTTATTCCCTATCCAAAGGATAGGGGATAAGATGCCTGATCGCGGGGGTCCCGCCACTAGGGACCCCCGTGATCTTGCACGCAGCACCCCGATCACGGTCGGAGGATTGTGACATCTCCCCGTGATCCTCCCCTTGTGATGTCATGCTCCGCCCCCTCAATGCAAGCCTATGGGAGGGGGCGTGACAGCTGCCCCTCCCCCTCCCATTGGCTTGCATTGAGAGGGCGGAGCGTGACATCACACGGGGCGGAGCTGTGACATCACAATGCTCCGGCCCCGTGATCGCCAGGCATCAGACCCGAAGCCAACATTCTCCGGGGACTGATGGTAACGGGGTGCTGCGTGCAAGATCACAGGGGTCCCCAGCGACGGGACCCCCGCAATCAGGCATCTTATACCCTATCGTTTGGATAGGGGATAAGATGTCTTAGCGCCGGAGTACCCCTTTAAGGAATCTTGATTGCAGAGAGTTGATCTTGGTTGCTCATACACGGAGTATTCTGTATATGTATAATGTAAATAACCTGTATTGGATAAAGAACAATTATGTGATGTATTATAATTTGTACGAAGATGTGTCATACTTTCAGTAATTATGACTTGTTTGTTGTATTTTATAAATTTGGAAAATCAATAAAGAATATTTATTAAAAAAAAAAAAAAAAAAAGAGGTATAGGAATGACAGCAACACTGCCATGAAGTGAAGACCACGTAAAGGTACAGAGTGCTCATAGTGCATAAAAGTCACCAATGATCTGTTAACTCAATAACTGCAAAGACCAAAAACTGTGCTCACCAGGGGCTCCTTGGTATGGGTTTCAATGGCTAAACATCTGCATGCAAACACAATGGCAATGACTGGACTCTGGATCAGGAGAAATGTGTTCTGTGGAGTTACGAATAAATTTCTTTATCTAGCATATGATGATCAGTCTGTGTATGGAGAATACTAGGAGAAAGTTACCTGCCTGACTGGAGGTGGGATAATCATATGGGGTGTTTTTCAGGGGTCAGCCTATGCCCTTTAGTTTCAATGAAGATAAATCTTGATGTTTCAAACTCCTATGTCATTTTGGACAATTGTCGTTTCCAACTTTATGGGAACAGTTTGGGTTTAGCCTTTTTCTGTCCCAGCATTACTGTGAACACAGCGAGGTCCTTAAAGACTCAATGGGTGACTTTGGTTTAAAAAGAGCCCTGACCTCCACCCCATTGAACACCTCTTAGATAAATTAGAATGGAGGTTGTGACCCAGGCCCTCTTCTCCAACGTCAGTGTCAGACTCACAAATTCTCCTCGAGATAAATGGGCAAAACCTCCCACAGACACCTCCAAAATCTTGTAGAGCAGAAGCTGTTATTGTTACACACTGCGATCCGGCCGCAAGCATCGGCCAGGAGTGCAGTGTCCCCGTGTCCCCGACCGCTGGTGGGGCCGGGATTCGCATTGCGGAACAGGCCCGCATGCGAATCCCAGCCGGTCACTCACCAAGTCCCGCTCCTGCAGCTCCCTCACTCTCTCAGCTCCGGCACGCGCGTCCCCGTCCCTTAGGGCGTGCGTGCGCCGGAGCTTTGAAATTTAAACGACCATTACGCCCATAATTAATAATTAGTAAATGCACCTGACACCACATTATAAGTTGTTGCACCTCCAACACCCCCCTGCCGGATGTTCAGTGCTTAAGAGAAAGCGTTCCCATTGCCTGTTTTGCCTACTCGTGTTGTCCCGCTCTCTTGCTCTGTATCTTCAATTCCGCCAGTGGGCATGGGGCAGCTTCTCTGCTGATCCATGCTGCAACAGGCCTGGGGTAACAGCAGTGGTGATATCAGAAAGCTCTGTCCATGTCCCTAGCCTGGCGCAGAAATGGAAGATACGGAGCAAGATAGTAGGACAACTGGACCACAGAACAGAGACAGGTAAGTATGGTAGTCATCAGTGTCACTGCACTAACCTATTGGTACAGGTGCGTAGTGCGGGTGACACTGATGACTACCATACTTACCTGTTTCTGTTCTTTGGTCTGATGACAGTTTTCCTTTAAAAGGAGACATATCATAAGTCTTTTACGTAAGGGGAGAATATAGTTCCACCTCCCGTCAAGTGAATATCCTTTTAAACCTTGAACTCCTAATAGACTCCTAACTCGTCAAAACCTCATCCCCTCAGGAAGAATCTTCACAATAAGGAAAAAAAAGGAAGAGGAAGGCCTTGGCTTGGAAAGAGGAGGAAGATAGTGACAGAATAAATAAATACACAAACAGGTCTGAATGAAGGAATGCACTAAAGAACTGTACAAGACCCATTAAATAGTGGGGAATAAGGAAATAAAGTAAGTAATATCCCATTGCCAGGATTACATTTCACAGTGGGGCTCAGTGTCCAATCAGAGGATCAAAACCACATCAAATAGAGGAGCGCAAAAAGCTTGGAGTGGAGGCGAGGCATAAGATAAATGGATTATGATAACATTGTCATTGTAAAAATCAAAATGCAATTTAATAGGTGACGCAGTGCTTGTTGTATGAACATAAAATGCTAATTTATTATATTTATGGCATTTCCATTTTCATATATAGAATATATTTGCAGAAAGATTATGTCTTTTTTAGAATTAAAAAGCTCCAAACGCCAACTGAGCATCAGACTGCAGTTAATGTTCTTACCGCACACAATCCATTTCCCACTTTCCAAGTTTCACAGTTGGTTGCATTTTACAAACAGGTTTACAGCACATTTTCGAGATATGCCCGCTGTTCTACTGATGACAAACGTCATTGGAAATACAACAAGTAAACAGCAGGGTAAAGAGCACACTGCAGCCATGTATAAAAGAACTCAACTTCTCCTATATAAAATAGTCAACTTTACATATACTAAAATGTTAATGTTGTTCGCATATGCCTTGGGGTGATGGATATGTATAGCTTCAGCTACTTCACAAACCCTCTTTTCCCAACCTTTTATAGAGAACAGGACAAAGCTCCATAACCTGTTAAGTTACTTTTGGGAATTTTTTTTTTGCATAGATGTAAAAATTCAGCCCCCCTTTGTTTATTACACTTGTAATCACATTTGTGCTCAGGACTACAAACGTTGTATATGCATTGGTAGGATCACCGAGGCAGACCTCTTAATGGCAGTTGACGAGTGCCATTGGCCGACCCGGCATATATACCTTATGACTGATAACTGACCTTACCATAGCGGTTGAAGTGTGCCATAAACCGTGACCGAAGGCAAACCTATAGAGGGCAAAATCAAACCAAGTAAGAAGGAAAGCAGTTGATAAATCACCACATCAAACCAGAGACTAAAAGAATTGGACGTGTCCTTGCATAAACTGTAAGTAATAAGATAGCGCAAGTCTGACCAACTTGAATCCCAACAGCCTGAACATACACCTGGCATCATGGAGCTAGAGGATGCCGGCACCTATTAAAGGAAGATCTGCCATTGGGACAGAATCACATGCTAACCAATATATGATCCTAATCTAGACAAACTTACCAATGACAAGGTCAGGAGAAGAGAAACCGAATGTCTGTAAGACACAGGAATAACAACATCGATACTTTAAAATAAAGGGCAAAATACATACTACTACGGAAAATGCATAAGAACCTAAAAAATGAAAACCTAGAATCCCATGAATATCATAGCTAAGACACCGGGCCTGAAAGTATGACCCGTGGAGATGTCGTACAACCTGTAGATATCGTAAACATGTGCAGAACTAAAACAAAGAACAAACCACAGCAGCAAAACATCGTTTTTTTTTCCTTTTTATAATATATATATAAAACCTCTCATTGATTAAGCGCAAAAAGATGATGATGTGCCAGAGTAAATATCAGACACACCCACCTGAAAACTTAAAAGTTTAACATAACAAGCAACCTTGTTCTCCAAAAGAACATAATACTCACGCAACCAGGTGGATGAAACATTCCAGTTACCTAAACCACAACCTTACCTGTAACCTAAAAGTACATTATACAGTCAATCCACGTGTAAACACAACAGATACTGCATACCTGTCATGTCCACACATGAAAACAAGTCTTAGAATAATCCCCATACCTGTATAGGGGACAAGCCTTAGCAAACCATCGTCCCTGTAAACGTGACAGGATTTTGTGTAACCGTCATGTTACCAAAACCACCTGTGTGTCATGACGTTATTGCTCTGCAGCTGTGTCAAACAAAACTGGAGTAGTGCATCCCCCTGCAGACGTGGCAGGGGAGATGGGTAGTAAATAAACAGTGTGTGATACGGATTGTTGAGAAAACTAGTCAGTAGCAACTAATCATGTATGCTAATTAACTGCTCAGAAGATGAGTCAGGAGACAGTGACAAAAACGTAATTGCTCTGAAACGTGTCAGAAACAATAATCATGTATGTTATTTAACTGCTCTGAAGACGAGTCAGGAGACAGTGAAACTATGTATTTGCTCTGAAGACGTGACAGTAACAATCAATCATGTATGCTAATTAACTGCTCTGAAGAAGAGTCAGGAGACAGTGATAAAACGTAATTGCTCTGAAGACGTGTCAGTAACAATCAATCATGCATACTAATTAACTTCTCTGATGACAAGTGAGGAGATAGTGATAATACGTAATTGCTCTGAAGACGTGTCAGTAACAATTAAACTGCTCTGACGACGAGTCAGGAGACAGTGATAAAACGTAATTGCTCTGAAGACGTGTCAGTAACAATCAATCATGCATACTAATTAACTTCTCTGATGACAAGTGAGGAGATAGTGATAATACGTAATTGCTCTGAAGACGTGTCAGTAACAATAATCATGTATGTTAGTTAACTGCTCTAAAGATGAGTCAGGGGACAGTTTTGAAATGTATAATTGCTCTGGAAGATGTGTCAGTAACACTTAACCATGAAACTACGACCTGCTCTGAAGACGAGTCAGGAGACAGACAATTAAGTAATTGCTCTATAGAAGAATTAGTAACAATTAGTAGGTGATTAATATAACGTACCGTACTGAAGGACTGAGGATACAGACATGATGCCTGACCTATTCTGATGACGTGTCAGCAGCAACTGATGACGCAACTGTTAGCCCAGACATAACACATATAATTTACCCTCTCTTTTTTTTTTGAAAATGTTTATATTTATTTATTTATTTTTATTTATTTATTTTTTATTTAAATCTTTTTATTTTTTATTATAATTTTTTTTCATATATATATTTTTTTATTTAACGTATAGACACACATTACATAAATGATATGCATGTATAGACACACATAAATTATATGCATGTAACACAATGATATATCCGTATAGGGATATGTTATATATACGATATACACAAATAGACACGTTATATAGATGATATGCAAGTATAGACGCACAAAATAAAAATGCTATGCCTGTATAGAGTCACGTTATATCAAAGATATGCACGTATAGACGTTATGTAAATTATATGCACATATAGACACCCTAAATAGATGACATACACACGTTATAAAATGATATGCATGTATAGAGACACGTTACATAAATTACATGCACATATAGAGACATGTTATATAAATGACATGCACATATAGACACACGCTATATAAATGACATACACACGTCATATAAATGATATGCACATATGGAGACATTTCTAAAATGATATGCACGTATAGATGCACGCTATATAAATGACATGCACGTGTAGACACCCGTTCTAATTGATCTGCACGTAAAGACGCACATTATATAAATTAAATGCACGTCAAGACCCGTTGTATAAACGATACACCCGTATAGATGCGCGCTATACAAATGATATGCACCTTATATAAATATGCACATATAGAGACATGTTATATAAATGATATTCACATATACACCCACACTATTAATCCTATATATGGATACATTTTATAAAAACCTTATGCACGTATACGCACTAAAACCTACTGGGGTATATCCATTGTAAATCCTATGCACATGTATACACTATGAGACCGATAAAAAGGCCATGTACGCTATAAACGCTGAGTAACATATTGGTGGAAAATAATGCTTTTTCCCTATACTATTAGAGATAATAACTTCATATAATTATATAACAAGAAAATTATATATACAGTTAAACAAAAGTAAGCTTAGATACCATGGCTGATCAGGCTGCAGGCTCACTAGAGAGGATTAGATACACCAACTGAGCAAAGCAAAAGGCTGTGAGCAGCTGAGGAGGCCTGACAATCACACATCCAAGACAGGTGAGCCTAAGGAGGAAGAGAGGGCTACACACCATAGTATACAGCCTGTATATACCTATATACTCCTACAAACCATAGTATACAGTCTGTATATACCTTTATACTCCTACAAAACTATATACTCGTAAACACCACAGTATATAACCTGTACATAGCTATATACTTTAACAGACCATAGTAAACATCCTATACACAGATATAAATTCCTACCGAATACCTCAGCCCCCGCAGGAGCACCCGCAGGCAAGCACAGTGTACGCTCACCAAAACGCTGTCCCCGTAGTGCTGTAACTAGGGCTACATGCTTAGCCTGTAAGATGGCCATAGCAGTGCCCAACTCTGACTCTGCAACCAAGCATACAACCATCCTCTATGCCCCTGCTTCCACAAAACCGTACGCCCCACCCACAGGTACCGAAGGGAGTTATATAGCCCCACCTGCAGGTGCGGTGCGTTAAACTCCACGCCCCTCGCACAAACTCAGCCTTACAGGCTTCCACTTGTCTTAATCATCTCTGACATATTTCTACACTATCATTGGAGTTATCTGTGGTAAATGCATATCAGAGCAAATACCAAACCATGAGGGGGAAATAACTGCCTATAGAGCTCAGAGAATGGATTGTATGCAGCTACAAATCTGGAGAGGGTACAAAATTGGAAAGTTTTCAAGAGACCAGTGACCTCCATAATTCTTAAATGGAAGGAGTTTGGTAAAACTAAAACTCTTCCTAGAGTTTGCCCTTGGTATGAGAAGTGACCAAGAACCCAGTGGTCACTCTGGCTGAGCTCCAAAAATCCTGTATGCAGATGGGAGAAACATTGGGAAGGTCAACCATCACTGCAGCCTCCACCAATCAGGGCTTTATGTCAGAGTGGCCACAAAGAAGCCTCTCCTCAGTAAAAGACAAATAATTGTGTGTCAGGAGTCTGCAAAAAAAAAAAAAAAAAACAACAACACCTAAAGGACTCTCAGATTGTAAAAAAAATAAGATTCTTAGGTCTGAATAAACCAATTAAACCAAGGCAAAAATTTTGGCCTCAATTCTAAGTGTCATGTCTGGAGGAAACCAATCACTGCTCATTACCTGCCCAATACCATCCTTACAGTGAAGCATTGTGATGGCAGCATGATGCTGTGGTGGTGTTTTTCAGTGGCTGGGGCAGGGAGACTTGCCAGGGTTGAGGGAAAGCTGAATGAAGTAAGGTACAGAGATATTATTAATGAAAACCTAACCCAGAGCGCTCTGGGCCGTAGGCTTACCTTCCACTAAGACAATGACTCTAACCATACAGCAAAGACAACATAGGAACAGTTTAGAGACAAATCTGTGAATGTCCTGACTTGAACCCAATTAAACATCTCTCTAAAGACCTGAAAATAACTTCCACCAAAGGTCCCCATTCAACCTCAAGAGGATCTGCAGAGAAAAATGGCAGAAAATCCTCAAATCTAGGTGTATAAACCTTGTGGCCTCATTCCCAAGAAGATTGAATGCTGTATTTGCTGCCAAAAAGGTCGCCTTTAGACCTATGCTATAGACCTTTACCTCACCACATGAGGACAGGCCCAGGGAAATCCAGCTGCAGCACTAATCTGTTCCAGAACGACAGAACCCTTCACAGGATCCCACCAACCAGTCCTTGTACTGTTCAGGCAATTCAAGCTCTGAAAGCATAGCAGGAGATAGAAAGCCTTGGGTAACTGTGGTCCAAATAGGTCCAATCTAGCAGTAAGCCCTGATAAAGGATTCCTAAGTGGACAGCAGAGTCTGTGTTTGTCAGCTCCTAAGTCTTATGCCAGCTATACAGTCATGTCCCAAGCCCAGTTCAGTCTAAAATTTATTTCAGCAAGCAAGAAGCTAGTCAGTCAGCGAGGACTACAAGTCCCATAGTGCCTAGAAGCAACTCTGATCCCTAAAGCAAACTCCAACAAACTTTACACGAACTGCTGTTGAACTGTTTCTGTATATTTTGCAAGTTTCAAAGTAAAATGTAGTAGTTTCTTTAACCCTGCATCTGTGATTGTTATTACCCCAGCCCTCGGCCCGGGAAGCTATGGAGCTATGGAGGTCAACACTATCCTGGCGTCACAAACCTTATTCCAGACACATTACCCCAGTTAGCCACTGCACTAAAAATGTCCCTGGTTTCTACAATTTCTTTTGTAAGGAGCATTTTTTTTTTACAATACAAGTGCTTGAGAGGAGATGGGCTGTAGTTATACCACTCAGCATCCTGACTGCCCCCTCCTCTTTCTGAATAGTACATTCCAGAATTGGTAGTTTTAAGAGATGACAATCTGAAAAAAATTGTTTCGGCTTCAAGTTGTCCGGCCATGCCGGGAGTTGTACTTTCATGACAGCTGGAGGCACACTGGTTGGGGAACATTGGTCTAATGTGTTTGTGGCTTTCCAACCATCCCAATGACAGATGTCAAGGCAAAGAAGGGTTTAGTCAATTGGATTCTGTAATGCCAAGATAAACCACTGTGAGAGGTGTCTGGCAACATGAAATAAACATGCACGGTCAGCCAAGCCAAGAGTGCATGTGTCTGGTGGAGCGGGGTGGAGTACAAGTGTTCAGCCGCCAGCTACATGTATATAGCCAACTAAATGGTGATTAACATCTATTTTATGACTTCCCTTTGTTACCATGGATAAAACAGTAACATAGTCCTAAACCCAAATGAAGATATTGAGAAGCTTTCAAGAACATTTTCGAACTAGGTGGAGATTTACTAGAAGTTCTTGACATATTTCCTTTATTCTAACCACAGAGATTATAAACCAATTCACGTCCTTTTCCTTTATTAAGTCGCCTTCCTCTTTCTGTTTTATCACTTTCCTCTGCGGTTCCAGTTTCCATCACACAATATTTCGAAACCTTTGGAGGAAAATTCTTCGTCAACTGAAAAAGCAATTGACCTCTGTGGTGAGGAGAAGGGAAAAATTGGAATTTATCTGAAGAAAAGTAATTTCACCTTCTGGTTATGTAATCCTGTGTTTGTTAACACTGGCTCCTTCTCATTTTAGGGTTTTGTAGATCTCTTTTGTCCTGGCCAAGCGTTCAGCTGCTTCCTGTGAATTGTCTGCTTGGCAATGGATTTTGGAACGGGATTTTTTTGGAAAGTCCGTGTGAATAAATTCTATAACTAAATAAAGTTTTACATTTCCATGTATCAGCAGTCTTTCATATTTCCCTTGGACTACGCTAGCCATTTCCTAAACAACAAATGAGAAGCAGACGGCAGAAAGGCTTCAATATAAAGCTTTCCAGAGGAGTTTTATTGACCTAGATCTGAGAGTCTCCATTTATTGCTTCACTCTTTTTCACATAACGTTTATTTAATATTCTACCTATGATACTCTACATGGACATGGCTAGACTTTTGACTTCTATTGCACATTGCCCTCTAGTTCAACAAAGAATGACTGCGAACCTGTGGTGCCCGCCCCGAGCTGTTTGCCGTTTTTGACCAGCCCAATACCTGGGCCAGCATCCAGGCTCATTTCCTCCTGTCCTCTCAGTACCTTGCACCAGCATCTCATCTTTCATGCTAGGCCTCCACCACCCACACTGTAATGACCTTGTAGTCCCCTGCCGCAAAAGCCAGATCCCTTACAGGGTGAAAATAAGTGAATTACTTAGACAACACCCTTGGGAGTGGGTCAATGTCAAACCAATTGGGTTACAAAGAAGGTTCATACCCATTGCCCATTATGGTATTACCTTTCAAGCTGATCTTTTAGGTCTTCTATATGAGGTTAGCAAAGAATAGAAGGGAAATGTTAAACTCAGGGATACACAGTTTTTGGCAATTCTGTCTGTATACAAAATTCTGTCAATCACAGTTGTTTTATTTTTTTTTTTTTGGGGGGGGGGAGCAGAACTCTCAGGCTTTCTTTATAAGTTCACACCACTAGGAGAAAGGAAACTGGGGAAAGCACACTAAACACATTGTGTGGCAAGTGTCAGGAACAGCAGACTGTAAATATAGCACGGAAGCAGAAATCTTAGGTCCTCATCATCAGCGATGATGTGGGGTGCATGCACTAGATAAAGAATCTTGTAAACGGCAATAAATAAGAATATACACACACTCACCGCAGGAAAATATCTGCACGTCCAGGAGTCAGGGATCACAGATCTTGCAGAGACGATGTGGAGCGCTCAGAGGCAACAGCGGCCGTTACGTACAACACTGCGTACTTCTTCCAGCCTCGGCCAGAAGAAGTACGCAGTGTTGTACAAAATGGCTGGCATTGCCTCTGAGTGCTCCACATCATCTCTGCAAAATCCGTGATCCCAGACTCCCGGACATGCAGATACTTTCCCCGCGGTGAGTGTGTGTATGCTCTTATGTATTGCCGTTTCTTTATAAGTCCAGTTCTTTTTTCTTTTCATTAAAATAATAATGTATCCTTGTACTGCACATACTCCCCCTGTATCCTAGACCCCTTAAATGAGTATTCCAGGATTTTTTTTTATTTGACTATGCTACAGGGGCTGTAAAGTTAGTGTAGTTCATAATATAGTGTCTGTACCTGTGTGTGACGGTTTTCTCACAATTCTTATGTGATTTTCACCCCAATATTTATTTTTCCCAGCATACAAAATTACTGTTGTCTCAGATTTTTCCCAGCTTGCAATGCGGCCGAGACCTGACACACTAGTCAGCTGATAACAGGGAGCCTGTCTGCTTCAATGGGTGGAGCGATCGCTTGGTGGGAGAGAGAACAATCTGCAACTAATGCAACAGTTGTAGGCACCCTGATTGAAAACCACAGGTCTTTTAAATAGATGCAGCTCATTTATGGTTCAATGGGTGGGGTGGCTGATGTGTGGGAGGGAGGAAGATGGAATTGTGGGATTTGTAGTAAAAAAAAAAAGAAAAGTCAAACAGGAAATGCCAGTTAACAAAAAGCTAGCCACAGTGTTATGGTCATCTCACAACACATTTAGCCCCAAGACAAGTGCAGATCCTTCCTAAGCATGTTCATTACTGCCTGCCAGGTACGTACTAAAATCACCTTATGGTGGATAACCCCTTTAAGTTCCATCCAAGGGTAGGATCACACATTTTTTAATAGATTTGCTACATATTTTCTGCAGCTGATTTTGCTACCCATAAGGTTAAGTTAACACGTTCGTATTTTGCTGCATATTTTTTGCAGCTCATTTTGCTACCTATTAACTTCAGTGGGTAAGAAAATATACAGGAGCAATACGCAGCAAAATAGGGTACATTCACGCACAAGGATCTGCTGCAGATATAAAGTTGTAAAATTAACAATTGCTGATTTTACAACTGCTGATCTGGTGTGTGTGAATGCACCCTAAAGGAAGGGTTACACAGAGCACAGCCGCAGTGTATTTCACACTGCGGAGGTGCCGAAGGCAGTCACTAGAGCGAGCTCCCTGCTGCAGCTGGGGAGCTCTAAGTGTCTGCTCATAGTGGCAGATTTCCCGCTATGCATCTGTTCCGAGCAGGCTCTGTGTCTACAGTTCGAAATCCGCTGCTACGAGCGAACACACACGGCCACAGCAGGGAGCTTGGTCTTGTGGCTGAGCATCCGCAGCACAAAATACATTGTGACCCTACCCTAAAGGCAGAGGCGTAGCTTATAGTTTCAGGGCTCCGATGCAAAATCTGCAACAGGGCCCCATATGCCAGTTATAATGCTGGTCTCTTATGGGGCAGATGTGCTTTGGGACCCCCTTAGACACCAGGGCCCCAGTGCGACTGCTACCTCTTCAACCTCTATAGCTGCCTAAAGGTGTTTTCTGGTCATTAAATAGAGATTTAGCAACCCATAGAGGTAACACATTGCCCTGTTGATAATCTGTCATCACTCGGGCCTGTGAACAGATCTGCGGAGGGTACCAAAATAAATGATTGAGGGAGCAAGGGAAAACCCCCTTTAAGATTAACAGACAAGTCATCTATAAGGAAGTATACTGAATGGGAAAAAGTATACTTCGCAATAGCTTCATAAAAATGAATTGATCGCACATTCTCCGGTTATGAGTTCTGATACAAGATACACACAGGAAAGAAGGGAGAGCACCTTTAACCACAACATTCAAGGAGCAGTAAAATTCAAATGGAATAATAATTGTGATATAAAGTCTTCAGTCTTTATTTGAAATTCATTGAATCTTCAATGTGTAATTATGGTTCACGAACAGCGACTATTTCTACATTAATCTCCCTGTATTGATTTTATATCACAAAATAATTTACCGTCTTTCTCTTACAAGGCATTTTAGATAATAGCAATAAAATGATACCAGGAAGGTTAAGCTGCTATTCCGCTGCTCTGGCTAAAGCTATAAAAGAAAAAAAAAAAGATTTTAAATAAAGATGCAGCAATGAGAAAACATCTATCATTTTATCGTTACGGGAGTTTTACAAATGTATAGAGAATTTGTTATACTGTCCTATACTGTCATTACTGAATTTCTATTTCCAACCAAGAGTAACAAAGTATAATGCTGTATTTTGTAAAGCTGAAAAAAAATTCATCCATACCAGTGTTACCCAACCAGCGTGCCGCCAGCTGTTGCAAAACTATGACTCGCAGCATTCTGGGAGTCGTAGTTTTGCAGCAGCGGGAGGCACACTGGTTGTGAAAACACTGATACATGCAGTTCAGTGTCGATTCATAAAAAAAAGCCAATTTTCTACCTGCCAGGGTAGGGTCACACCTGATAAAAAGCCAATTTTGAGGTACAAGTCGGAAAGGCACAATAACGGGATGCTGATATATACAAGCCCCCCCCCCCCCCCATCAGATCCATTAATTCCAATGGGCCGATTTGTCTTTTTCCTTGTAGGACTCAAAAGTGTGGTTGACCACGCTTTGAGTCCTCCAAAAACAAACAAACAAACAAAAAAAATAACAACAGTATAAGCTCAAAAATTTGGCCAATGTAGTCACTTTTAGACTTCCTTCAAAGACTAACATATCCTCACTGCTCTTACAGTAAAGAATCCTCTTCTATGTTGGTGCAGGAACCTTCTGCAGGGCTGCCATCAGAAATTTCGGGGCTCCTCACACAGCTCAAGGCCTGCCCCCCAAGCTGACACGCCCCTCCATGTACCCCATAGAGATACATGGAGGGGGTGTGCCGGCCACGGCTTCCTGCAGGGTACAGACGTGCAGGAGATCTATAATTTATCCCCTAACAGTTATTTTTCACCAGACTACTCCTTTAACAGAGGGGCCTACCCAAACTATATGGAAGCAACTATTAACAGATGGGCCTACCCAAACTATATAGGGGGCTCGATATAGTTTGGGTAGGCCCCTCTGTTAATAGTTGCCCCCATAGGTCTAGCTAGAAACCACAGGGCCCAATGCAAAAAAATGACCTTGGGGCTCCCTACCCCTCCCCCTGGGGCCATTTTTTTAGTGGGGGTTTGACTGCTGAGACACCCACCGATCACCTCGGTTAAAGTGGTTCTCCAGCTGTTGGAAAGCTAAAACTCCCATCATGTCTGGAGAGCCTCTGGCAATGGGAGTTGTAGTTTTGTAACAGCTGGAGAGACACAGATTGGACACAGTTTTATCCATCATCACTGCAGAATTTACAAGTGACTACAGCTCTGATGGGACAGTCAGGAGAATACACAATGATGTCAGTGACCTGTGTGACGTCTTCTGACCTGAGTGACATCTTCTCTGTTATCTTTTCTTCTTCATCTGGTCCAGAGACCAGGTCTTCCTCCAGCTCCATCTTCTCTGCAGAGTCTGACATCCAGACATCGTTGGCTCCTCACATTGTCAGCAGATCCTCATTCTCTGCATGAAGACCCTAAATAAAATACTGCCCCACACTGTACCCTGAATGTAATACTGCTATACACTGTACCCTAAATAAAATCCTGCCCACACTGTACCCTAAATAAAATACTGCCATACACTGTACCCTGAATATAATACTGCTATACACTGTACCCTAAATACAACACTGCCATACACTGTACCCACTAAATATAATACTGCTATACACTGGATCCTATATATAATACTGCTATACACTGTACCCACTAAATATAATCCTGCAACACACTGTACCCTAAATATAATACTGCTATACATTGTACCCTGAATATAATACTGCTATACACTGTACCCTAAATATAATACTGCCATACACTGTACCCACTAAATATAATACTGCCGCACACTGTACCCTGAATATAATACTGCTACACACTGTACCGACTAAATATAATCCTGCAACACACTGTACACTGAATATAACACTGCCCCACACTGTACACTGAATATAACACTACCCCACACTGTACCCTGAATATAATACTGCCACACACTGTACCCTGAATATAATACTGCTATACACTGTACCCACTAAATACAATCCTGCAACACACTGTAACATGAATATAATACTGCTATACACTGTACCATGAATATAATACTGCTATACACTGTACCCTGAATATAATACTGCTATACATTGTACCCTGAATATAATCCTGCCACACACTGTACCCCTGAATATAATACTGCCATACACTGTACCCTGAATATAATACTGCCACACACTGTACTCCTGAATATAATACTGCCATACACTGTACCCTGAATATAATACTGCCACACACGGTATCCCAGAATATAATACTGCTATACACTGTACTTTGAATATAATCCTGCCCCACACTGTACTCTGAATACAATCCTGCCACACACTGTACCCTGAATATAATCCTGCCACATACTGTACCCTGAATATAATACTGCCACACACTGTACCCTGAATATAATACTGCCACACACTGTACCCACTGAATATAATACTGCCACACACTGTACCCTGAATATAGTACTGCCACACACTGTATCCACTGAATATAATACTGCCAGACACTGTATCCACTGAATTTAATACTACCACACATGCATACACATCATATATACATATACACCCCGTCTTATCCTCTGTGTCCTCATCACCCCCATAACCCCCCCCACCAAACCTCTCCTCATCACCCCCATAACCCCCCTGCACCTCTCATCAACCCCATAACCCCCTGCACCTCTTATCACCCCCATAAACCCCCCTGCACCTCTCATCAACCCCATAACCCCCCCTGCACCTCTCATCACCCCCATAACCTCCCTGCACCTTTTATCAACCCCATACCCCCCCTGCACCTCTCATCACCCCCATAACCCCCTGCACCTCTTATGACCCCCATAACACCCCCCTACACCTCTTATGACCCCCATAACACGCCCCTGCACCTCTTATGATCCCCATAACACCCCCCTGCACCTCTTATCACCCCCATAACACCCCCCTGCACCTCTTATCACCCCCATAACACCCCCCTGCATCTCTTATCACCCCCATAACACCTCCCCCTGCGACACTTATCACCCCCATAACACCCCCCTGCACCTATCATCACCCCCACAATCCCCCCTGCACCTTTTATCACCCCCACAAAACCACCCCCCTGCACCTTTTATCACCCACATAACACCCCCTGCACCCCGTGCTTTACTTACCATGCAGGGGATTGTTGTAGTGGCGTGAGGCTGCAGCTGCTCCGAGCTCTGGACGGTGCAGGGACAGGTCAGGTGATTGGAGTGGACGTGCATGCCTGCGCGGGGCACGTGACGTCTCTACTCCAATCAGCCCCTGACCTGTCCGGTGTAATGAGAAATTCTGTGTCTTGACAAGTTCTGTGTCCCGGTGAGCAGACACACCCTCCTATCAACCAATCACAGTGCAATCACAGTGTCTGTGCTGGCAGCTCTGCTGATCAGGAAACAGAACTTGTCAAGACACAGAATTTATCATTAGACCGGCCCTACTATGATTCTTAAGGGGCCCGCGCCCCAGAAATAGATAATTTCATGTCCGGGCCCCTCGGACTATGAGGCCCGGTCATAATTCTGGCAGGCACCAAGCGGTCAGTGAGTGACAGTCGCAGTCACTCACTGACAGGCCATAAAAACAAAAAAAGTCTGGGGACGCCGGGCCCTCCTGAAGCTACGGGCCCCATACAGGTGTATGGGTTGTACCCCCCTGATGGCAGCCCTGACCTTCTGGTGTAGGAACCTTCTGTCTACAAGATGTAGGGTATGTCCCTTGGATAGATCTCAGTACTGACTTTTTTTTTTTACATTGTTTGTTCTTCATCCGTTTTTCTTCTAAATTTAATAACCCTAATTTTGATAACATGTCTAGGTATTGTAGTCCACAATTCCATTCATAGATTTGGTTGCTTACCTTTGTACCCATTCTTGTGCCAGCTTTACTATGTCTTTCTGGTGACTTGGTGCAGGAGATTGTACACAGAGCTCCATGTGTGGTCCGATGGGTGATTTGTACAGTGCTAGAGCTATGTTTGCACCATGTGCATTTGTGCCACATTAGATCTAATATTTCTTAATAAACTGTCACATATATCAGGCAATCAGGCTTAGAAAAGAGCAGGATCACTGGCCACAACTGATGAAGTGTATCAGTTGTGGCATGGTCCGGCGTCCAGATATTCCTGCAGGCTGCAAGATGCGTTTCCCCATGCTGTGTGTCTGCTGATCTGGTGTCCCAATTGAGACGCCGGATTAACCCGGACTGTCCCATTGAAATGAACGGGATCAGTTCTATGATCAGTTTCACTGAGCCAGATGGTTGGACATATGTGACGGCACCCTTAGTCCTTTTAAATGACAGGTATACTTAGTATTTTTCTACTTAGTCAGTAATCTTGGTATGTAGTAGTATACATCAATGTGTTATATTCACCTATGAGCACAAAGGCCACATGTCAATAGGCATGTTCGTGACGCCAGAGTGGTTTTTGGGCACAGGAACCACCCAAATGGTATGTCTGCTATTCCAATAGCTAGGCAGTGAAAATGAGAGTCCACAACCACAGAGGCTTTACTGAGGTCAGATAGGTGTTATTATCTTCACTGCTAGGCCAGAATCCCAGAGAGGTGGCCAGGAACACAGAAGGACCTCGCAGCTTGCTGGGACCAATTATACTTGTAATAGAATTGACTTGAGGCTTGACTAGACTGTAGATAGTGACAGCAGACATAGACTTGACTTACTGGAAGTGACTGTAGATTTGAGGCCTTCCAGGTGCTGGACACTAGCACTGATATCTCTGGTCTCTCTGTTCCTCAGCAGCAAAAGAGCAAAAGAGAGAGAATGGCCGCCGCCTTATGTAGAGCCAAAACCCATAGGCTGCGGGTCATGTGTTAAGCTGGTGCCCTCTGGGTAACATGTGATAACATAAACATAACATGTGACGTTTCACAGGTCCTTTAGATATTTACTGGAGTCCTCCAAAGGTCCTTTATACTGACTATTCATTAATACACTATCCATAAAATAGAATAGATAACATTACAGTAACAGCAGAGGGCTGCAGGAGAGCCCCCAGGTCACTGAGGGACTCAACCTGACAGGGCCTAAGTGTAGTGCAGGAACATGTCTCGTACTGGAACATCACGGACTGCTAGAGGGAACATTTGCAGAGAGGTCTGTGGGGTTATTGTGTCTCCTTAGTGAGATGATCAAGCTGTTGGAGGGATTCTTATAGGCTAGGAAATGCTCCCTGTGTAAATTAGTCCCCTACCGAAGGGAAAAAGCAGGCTCTCAGTGCCATTCATTAGTAGTTGTCACCCTGTAAGTCAATGTCACCTACTGTACAACTAGGGACATACTATAACTAGGATTTGACAATAAGACTAGAATCTGTAGACTGCGGTTTAGGGATACCTGCCCCACTCTTCCTTAGGGCTCTACGTGTCCATCCACACTGCTGAATTCCTTGCGGAAATTCTGTTCACATTGGGTTCTGCTGAAATCCATCAGTGGGAGCACCGCATGGATGTGCGCCGTCTCCATAGACAGCAATGCAGTTTGGGCAGAATTCTGCCAAACTAAAGAACATGTTCATTCCTTTGGTGGCTCCTGAATGATGAATTTCCGCTGTGGAAAATATAAATCCCTCAGTTAAAACGGTGCAGCAGAATCCCATGGAAAACAATGGGACTCTGCTGAAAGGGAAATTTCAGGGCTGAATTTTTTTGTATTACTGATTCCCAGAAACACAGTAAAATGCTGAAGCTAAACAATTATGCTAATGCACCACTTACTTACTTACTTACTGGGTGGCTTTATTTCTACAATATGATGCCATTCCAGTCCTGCTGATCTCCAACTGTACATGACTATCCCCATCCTACAGCAGCTGCCGTGTGGACTGGATGTCACTTTTTCTATGCATCTACACACATTGAGCTTCTCATAGAAATAGTATGATAAAGACATTTCCGGTCGACACATTCGCTGTAGGATTCGAACAGTCACCATACCGGTCATGTGGCAATAAGCAGGACCGGAAAAGCATCATCTTATGGAAATAAAGCTGCCCAATAACAGTCAATAGCAGAAGTATCCGGAGGGCGGTAAAAAAAAATCTTGTCCCGACTGTTGCTTTAGAAGCGGATGAGAAATGTTTAAAAAACAGAACAAATACAGTAAAGAGAACTATATAAAATCTGGGAAAGATAAAAAACAACAACACAAGACATGAATGGCTTGGTTTCTAAGTATTCTTACTTATAACCTATATATTAAATATTCATTCCATGAAACGGACAGAGGTGTCAGCAGAGAGCACTGTTGTCAGGCTATGTACTGGAAGGGTTAATATTTTTAAATAGAAGTGATTTACAAATCTGTTTAACTTTCTTGCACCTGTTGATATGAAAAAAAACATTTCTTCCGGAGTCCCACTTTAAAATACTCAAGAGGGCTATAAAGATATTATACTTGATTTTGAACAATTATGGCTTTCAGAAGACAATATTACAAAGTCTAGAGATGGGCAAACCAAGTCCGGAGACCAAACTTTTTAAAAGTTCGCCCAACTCTACACAATACCATCCAGATCCGTCTACATAGGGGCACAAGTGTAGGGTATGCAAAGGTAATAATTGCACTTGTATCTTTGTGCTAAATGGCAGATGATAGATGGGGAACGCTGTTACAAGTTCTTCACGGGTCAGGAGTTTTAAGTTACACATGTTGGAAATATAGTAGGATTTCTATGCACTAGGTAGATATTCAAAATCTTATAGGATTGAAAGATTTGTGGGTGCATTTATAATACTGGTCTCTTATGGGGCACATATGTCTTGGGATCCCCTTAGGCGACTGCTACCTCTGCACCCCCTATAGTTATGCCCCTGGTCCCATTCTGTGCTCTCATTGCAGTATTCAAGTGAATGGGGCTGAGGTGCAATACCAGACACAGCCCAAGAAAAAGAGTGGGGCTGTTTCTGGGGAAAAAATGGACCTTTTCTTTTATGACCCTATTTATAATTCCGCATTTCTGTGGGAAAATCTAAAGATTGATGAATTCTCTTTGCCAAAACCAAGATCACAGACAGTCGAGTACAAAAAAGGAAATTCCTGGTCCCATAGAGATAATAGGAACTGGAAGTATAAATTTATGACATTGACACGCCGAAAATAGGGAAGAACGTGTCACTCTGATTTATGCAACTTTACGGCTCTTGGGAAATCTGCCTGCGGGGTCATGACCTCTCCGGATCAAATCATAATTTACCAGCAATAAATATTCTTGCTGCTTATCTAGAGGACAACCCCTGACAGCGGTCTGATCCATCATCTCTAAGACATATTACTTGTGATTTATGACTAAGCAGCAGGTATCTTTTAATTGACTAAACAATGAAATCTATGAATGGATTCTGATGTCTAGTAACATAGCGTCCCAGCTGACTCCATCCTGTGTCTCCCATTGACATAAATGGACTGCACATGCGTGGCCTTGATGTTGGAACAGGCCTAGGAGCACTTGCCTGACGAAGGGCCTAGTACAATAAAGTGTACTCAATAAAACAATATTATACGACTATTACACTGTCCTCTATACTATGTCGGAAATAGCGACATTAAGGTCCATTATTGGTGTTGTGCTCTTAGTGCATCATCATTTTGTAAATGCACGTTCGCTCCTATACTGTGTCATCTCTGCTGCACTTCCGCTCCTGACTATAGTCAGATAATGGAAATTTAAGTGTGACTGCAGTTAAAGGGGTTGTTTCAGGAACATCTATTGATGGCCTATTGTACCCATAAAGGATTCAAGTAGTTAGTGCTAAGAACTTCTACTTCTCAGAACCCCGGTAGTAAGATAAAAGAAAAGAAGGGTGCATGCCCCGTGTGAAGGACCACAAGGGGAATGCACCCTTCTTTTCTTTTATCTTTCTACCGTGGTTCTGAGAAGTAGAAGTTCTTAGCACTAACTACTTGAATCCTTTATGGGTACCATAGGCCTTCAATAGATGTTCCTGAAACAACCCCTTTAACTGCAGTCACACTTAAATTTCCATTCTCTGCCTATAGTTAGTCTTTGGGTTAACACCTACTGACGGTCAATATGCCTTTTTATACTGGTCACGAAGGGATTTTATTTCTCTTGTGCTATAGGGGGAAGTTCCTAGCAGTTTAACCCCCTTAGATGCCTTGGTTAAATTGTCACAATATCAAGAAAAATCAGGCAGAGCTCCTCATAGGGCAGTATTGCCAATGATATGTAAATGACAGCTTCGTGAGTGAATAGTGGCAAACCACTCACCTGGGTTAGTTGTGTTAAAGACACAACTGCAAATGCATATAATGGATGTGGTGCTGCCTCCCGGTTTCAGCAGGGATGAGCTCCAGCCGAACGTCACCAAGCATTCAGCATAATCCGATGAAAAAAGGCCGGGGACCTGGCGCAATCCACAAGAAGAAGTCCAAGGGTGTTTGTTTCAGCACTTTATTAAGCTACACATAACACGTTTCAGGGCGAAGGAGCCCCTTCGTCAGATGTACTGGAGATCACGCCGGGTCCCCGGCCTTTTTTCCTCAGATTATCCTGAATGCTTGGTTAAATTGTGACTATGACATCTAAAGGTTTTCTGGGGTATCTGCTAACCCATCAGCACTCCAGCGACTACAGGTTCCAATGGGTCTTAATGGCAGATAAGGGCCTTATAAAGGTCAACAAAGTCTCCTTGTGCAACCAATAAAATGAAAAATGTCAAGGAAATGTTTCACCCAGATTTGTTTCCTGATATTGAATTATGCTTTTCTTTTATAATCTGTTAGTATTTACAGATTGTAATTTGTTCACTATTATTATGAGGGCTGCCATCTTGTCTGAGCTGTTTTAACAGGGTTTTGAAGTATGCTTAGAAGGAGCCATAGACATAGTCAACAATAGACCAGACTTGCTCCATTTACGTAAATCAGAAACATTACTGGGGATTCTCTGTGACCTTTTCAGAGGTCATTCTACAGGCAAAAGGAAGCTGAGCTGTGAGTTTTAGCTATTGTGTCACCATAACTGTATTCCTGTCTGTAATGATAAAAAGGGGACTGCTGGGAAGTAATTTGTACAGAACAGAAAGTATCAGTTTAGGGGCTTTGCTGACCCCCTTTCACTAATTCCCAGTTGCCACTATCTTTATTAAGAGGAGTTTTGAAGTAAAAGGAACTCCGTTACCTAACAACCTATTCGTGCAAGGATCGGTGACAGAGCAGAGGCCAACATCCCTCTCTATGCATCTCTTTAGGAGAGCTGGAGATACATGAGCGCAGGAGAACCGGAGTGGGTCCCAGAGGTCAGACACCCCCCTACCCCCCCCCACCACCACCAACCGTCACCACCAGCAACCAGACACTTTGGCCCTCATTTACTATTGCAAACCCTACATGTTTTGTCGGGTTGTGTGCCAGAATCTGCCACATTGCGCCAGAAATTCTGTCTGCGCCAGATTTTGCACCAGAATTTGCTCCAGAATTGAAAGAACCCCGACTAACTATCCATTTTGCTAAGAAAACCCGAAAAAGGGGCATGACCGATGGGAAAAGGGGGCATGGTCTCAGAAAAGGGGCGTGTTCCCGATGTTTTCACGAAAACCCAACATATTTACTAAGGTTTCCACAGAAAATGTGGTGAATTTCAGCTGAGGAAAACAAGACGGATCAGAACATGTGTAAAAAAAGCAAAGTGTAGGGAAAGTGGAAAATGTAGGGAAAAATTAGTAAATACCGTGGAAAATAAATTGTAAGGAATTAAAACCTACAAAGAAACCTACACAACACTCTTAGTAAATAAGGGCCTTTGGGTCTATTCCCCTGGCAGAATTCCACCTCAAGTGAAAGCCGAATACACTTCTATGGGATTTCGCACTCCCGTTGACACTTCGGAATTTCCACTTGCGGAATTCCGCTAGCGGAATTTTGCAAGCGGAAATTCCGAAAGTGTCAATGGGAGTGCGGAATCCTATAGAAGCGTATTGGGCTATCATTTGAGGCGGAATTCCGGCCGTGTGAATAGACCCTTATCCTTATCAAGTGGACAGGGTATAAGGTGCTAAGTATCGGAGTTCCCCTTAAAGCATTGAAGTGTCTGAGAATTTAGAATTGAGTGGCGAGGAATGGCCAGGCTGGACTCTTTATCTCAGTATGTAAAATCCCTAGAGGTGGCTATGCCATAAATGCCTACAATGTGAATACCCCTTTAAGAAGTCTATTAATTAAAATGAGAATTTTACACTGCTTTGCATTACAAAATCCTGCGAGCAGGTGTGCGCCATGTAGCGCACGCCTCTGTATTCATGAGCATTATTAAATTGCATTTGGAGATACATAATGTCAGTTATTTGAGGAATCCGAGAACATGGCTTATAGTCAATCTAATGGAGTTATTGTAAAAGCAGCAGATGCAAAGCATGACATGATTAATTCATCTCCACATCTGTTTTCTCCGAGAGGAATCATCCTCTATAGCTGGAACACGGACATCTGCATTCACCTGGACCCGTTCCAGCTTTCGTGCATAGTCAGTAATGTTTAGGAAAGCATGTTCTCAACGCCTGTAACCATTGGTCCATTCACAAGTTATTGAGATATAATCTGGTCTCTAATATTTGCTGGTGATAATACGATATGTCATCTAACCCATTCATCCTTAGGAAGCGGTGTGCGCTGCTCACTCACACATTCTATCCTCCTGCAGGTCCCTGGATCCACTATGCTGAAAGCCTTCGGCCATCTATTGCCGCAGACAGAAATGTCAGAACACTTCCTTACCCAGGAAGCTGTAAATTAAAATTATGCATGTGATGGACACTCCTCTAATTGTAGACCTTTCAGGGCCTTGGTGGAGTGATGTGCAGTAAACAAGGAAAGAATACACAGTCACCAAGGTGGTACTATCAGAAAGCTCCTAAAAACCTCTGGACGGAGGAAGTGTTGTCAGCAAGTTTGTCATTTCAGCATCCGCACGAAAGATGGCTATGTATCTGGATAAAATAGGTTGCATTAAAGTAGCAAGTAAAAAGTAAACATGTTTTTGAAGGGGTATTAGAAAATAACTCCTATAATAATAATAATAATACAAATGTTGTAACATACCTGTTATTAATAATAAACAATGCAGGTATGTTTCAGCTCACCCCAAGTAAGCGTCCTACTGCAGCACGGAATGGAGCGGATCAGCTCTACGGATCCAAACAAATAGAATCGAACAATGTCCAGTGTAAAATCTTTAGTCCTTTATTAGCAAACGAACAGACATAAAGGGTAACGCGTGACATGTTTCAGCTGTCTTCGGCTGTGTGATTCACATCGCGGTCATAGATCGCAACACAGATTTCCAATTCTCCCGGCAAAAGGCCGTTCTCTCCTGCAATAGCCTCCGCAGCAATCCTAGACATCTGATGAAGACCCTTGTATGGGTCGAAACTTCAAATTTTGTCTGGATTGCTTCACATGCGGAATAAAATTCACATTATTCAATTGCATGTGAGTGCCGCGTTTATTCATCATGTACATTGAGGAGTGGGATCCTACTCGAGCACCTTCCATATACCAGAGAGCGCCATTTATTTTCTTACTTTTTATTTACAGCAATGCAACCAGCAGACAGACAGCATTGAGAAGAGGAACGCCGCGAGGGTGATAGCTATTTTATGCGCTGGGCACACTTATTGAGACCACGCACACATATGTGTATATATATATATATATATATATATATATATATATAACTCCAAAAAAAGGAAAGCGGCACTCCAATGGCAGAAAAAAGGTGTATTTATTCACCCATCAAGTCAAGTGCGACGTTTCAGCCTCACAATGAAGCCTTTCTCAAGCTTGAGAAAGGCTTCATTGTGAGGCTGAAACGTTGCACTTGACTTGATGGGTGAATAAATACAACTTTTTTCTGCCATTGGAGTGCCGCTTTCCTTTTTTGGAGTTGTTTAAGAAGGGTTTGGAGTTTGAACCTGCGAAGGCTGAGCACCCGATCTGGACTTTAAGTCCCATTGTACAGTGCCGGTTCCCTTAATTTTAACATTTCTGCTCAGTAGAATCCGTCATTATTTACTTTCAGAGAATGAAACACTAATGATGAAGAAATGGTTCCACACCAAATATCATGGTGCCGGTATTTGCCACCTAGGACAGAAGGGCCCGTGATTGTTTCCATCGTCACACCCTTACCATGACCCTTGGGTGTCCTTTTTGCTAGCAATGTTGTCCCTCATCAAAGGGGAGCCTTGGATGAGTTTGGTTTGAATTTTACAAAAACATTGGATTTGTTAGAACCCAAACTTTTTGTGATTTGTTTGCTCCCTGCCCCTATACACAGAGCGGCCCGGAGGTAAGTTGCGATGCTGTAGGCATTGTATCTTCACTACATTTACTAGACTGGGCACTGTACTGGAGCAGAGACTGTACTAGAGCAGAGACTGTACTAAAGCAGGGACTGTATTGCAGCAGGTGATGTATAGGAGCAGGGACTGTATTGCAGCAGATGCTGTATAGTAGCAGGGACTGTATTGCAGCAGATGCTGTATAGGAGCAGGGACTGTATTGCAGCAGATGCTGTATAGTAGCAGGGACTGTATTTCAGCAGGTGAAGTATAGGATCAGGGACTGTATTGCAGCAGGTGATGTATAGGAGCAGGGACTGTATTGCAGCAGATGCTGTATAAGAGCAGGGACTGTATTGCAGCAGATGCTGTATAAGAGCAGGGACTGTATTGCAGCAGATGCTGTATAGTAGCAGGGACTGTATTGCAGCAGGCGATGTATAGGAGCAGGGACTGTATTGCAGCAGGTGATGTATAGGAGCAGGGACTGTATTGCAGCAGATGCTGTATAGTAGCAGGGACTGTATTGAAGCAGGCGATGTATAGGACCAGGGACTGTATTGCAGCAGGTGATGTATAGGAGCAGGGACTGTATTGCAGCAGGCGATGTATAGGAGCAGGGATTGTATTGCAGCAGGCGTTGTATAGGATCAGGGACTGTATTGCAGCAGGTGAAGTATAGGATCAGGGACTGTATTGCAGCAGGTGATGTATAGGAGCAGGGACTGTATTGCAGCAGATGCTGTATAAGAGCAGGGACTGTATTGCAGCAGATGCTGTATAGTAGCAGGGACTGTATTGCAGCAGGCGATGTATAGGAGCAGGGACTGTATTGCAGCAGATGATGTATAGGAGCAGGGACTGTATTGCAGCAGATGCTGTATAGTAGCAGGGACTGTATTGAAGCAGGCGATGTATAGGAGCAGGGACTGTATTGCAGCAGGTGATGTATAGGAGCAGGGACTGTATTGCAGCAGATGCTGTATAGTAGCAGGGACTGTATTGCAGCAGACGATGTATAGGAGCAGGGATTGTATTGCAGCAGGCGTTGTATAGGATCAGGGACTGTATTGCAGCAGGTGATGTATACAATCAGGGACTGTATTGCAGCAGGTGATGTATAGGAGCAGGGACTGTATTGCAGCAGGTAATGTATAGGAGCAGGGACTGTATTGCAGCAGGCGATGTATAGGAGCAGGGACTGTATTGCAGCAGGCGATGTATAGGAGCAGGGACTGTACTGGAGCAGGTGATGTATAGGAGCAGGGACTGTATTGCAGCAGGCGTTGTATAGGATCAGGGACTGTATTGCAGCAGGTGATGTATACAATCAGGGACTGTATTGCAGCAGGTAATGTATAGGAGCAGGGACTGTATTGCAGCAGGTGATGTATAGGAGCAGGGACTGTATTGCAGCAGGCGATGTATAGGAGCAGGGACTGTATTGCAGCAGGCGATGTATAGGAGCAGGGACTGTATTGCAGCAGGTGATGTATAGGAGCAGGGACTGTACTGGAGCAGGTGATGTATAGGAGCAGGGACTGTATTGCAGCAGGTGATGTATAGGAGCAGGGACTGTACTGGAGCAGGTGATGTATAGGAGCAGGGACTGTATTGCAGCAGGTGATGTATAGGAGCAGGGACTGTACTGGAGCAGGTGATGTATAGGAGCAGGGACTGTATTGCAGCAGGTGATTATAGGAGCAGGGACTGTATTGCAGCAGGTGATGTATAGGAGCAGGGACTGTATTGCAGCAGGTGATGTATAGGAGCAGGGACTGTATTGCAGCAGGCGATGTATAGGAGCAGGGACTGTATTGCAGCAGGCGATGTATAGGAGCAGCGACTGTATTGCAGCAGGCGATGTATAGGAGCAGGGACTGTACTGGAGCAGGTGATGTATAGGGGCAGGGACTTTACTGGAGCAGGTGATGTATAGGAGCAGGGACTTTATTGCAGCAGGTGATGTATAGGAGCAGGGACTGTACTGGAGCAGATGATGTATAGGAGCAGGGACTGTATTGCAGAAGGCGATGTATAGGAGCAGGGACTGTATTGCAGCAGGCGATGTATAGGAGCAGGGACTGTATTGCAGCAGGCGATGTATAGGAGCAGGGACTGTATTGCAGCAGGCGATGTATAGGAGCAGGGACTGTATTGCAGCAGGCGATGTATAGGAGCAGGGACTGTATTGCAGCAGGTGATGTATAGGAGCAGGGACTGTATTGCAGCAGGTGATGTATAGGAGCAGGGACTGTATTGCAGCAGGCAATGTATAGGAGCAGGGACTATATTGCAGCAGGTGATGTATAGGAGCAGGGACTATATTGCAGCAGGTGATGTATAGGAGCAGGGACTGTATTGCAGCAGGCGATGTATAGGAGCAGGGACTGTACTGCAGCAGGTGATTATAGGAGCAGGGACTGTATTGCAGCATGTGATGTATAGGAGCAGGGACTGTATTGCAGCAGGTGATATATAGGAGCAGGGACTGTACTGGAGCAGGCGATGTATAGGAGCAGGGACTGTATTGCAGCAGGCGATGTATAGGAGCAGGGACTGTATTGCAGCAGGCGATGTATAGGAGCAGGGACTGTATTGCAGCAGGCGATGTATAGGAGCAGGGACTGTATTGCAGCAGGTGATGTATAGGAGCAGGGACTGTATTGCAGCAGGTGATGTATAGGAGCAGGGACTGTATTGCAGCAGATGCTGTATAGTAGCAGGGACTGTATTGCAGCAGGCGATGTATAGGAGCAGGTACTGTATTGCAGCAGGTGATGTATAGGAGCAGGGACTGTATTGCAGCAGGCGATGTATAGGAGCAGGGACTGTATTGCAGCAGGTGATGTATAGGAGCAGGGACTGTATTGCAGCAGGTGATGTATAGGAGCAGGGACTGTATTGCAGCAGATGCTGTATAGTAGCAGGGACTGTATTGCAGCAGGCGATGTATAGGAGCAGGGACTGTATTGCAGCAGGTGATGTATAGGAGCAGGGACTGTATTGCAGCAGGCGATGTATAGGAGCAGGGATTGTATTGCAGCAGGCGTTGTATAGGATCAGGGACTGTATTGCAGCAGGTGATGTATACAATCAGGGACTGTATTGCAGCAGGTAATGTATAGGAGCAGGGACTGTATTGCAGCAGGTAATGTATAGGAGCAGGGACTGTATTGCAGCAGGCGATGTATAGGAGCAGGGACTGTATTGCAGCAGGCGATGTATAGGAGCAGGGACTGTACTGGAGCAGGTGATGTATAGGAGCAGGGACTGTATTGCAGCAGGCGTTGTATAGGATCAGGGACTGTATTGCAGCAGGTGATGTATACAATCAGGGACTGTATTGCAGCAGGTAATGTATAGGAGCAGGGACTATATTGCAGCAGGCGATGTATAGGAGCAGGGACTGTATTGCAGCAGGCGATGTATAGGAGCAGGGACTGTACTGGATCAGGTGATGTATAGGAGCAGGGACTGTATTGCAGCAGGTGATGTATAGGAGCAGGGACTGTACTGGAGCAGGTGATGTATAGGAGCAGGGACTGTATTGCAGCAGGTGATTATAGGAGCAGGGACTGTATTGCAGCAGGTGATGTATAGGAGCAGGTACTGTATTGCAGCAGGCGATGTATAGGAGCAGGTACTGTATTGCAGCAGGCGATGTATAGGAGCAGGGACTGTATTGCAGCAGGCGATGTATAGGAGCAGCGACTGTATTGCAGCAGGCGATGTATAGGAGCAGGGACTGTACTGGAGCAGGTGATGTATAGGAGCAGGGACTGTATTGCAGCAGATGATGTATAGGAGCAGGGACTGTACTGGAGCAGGTGATGTATAGGAGCAGGGACTGTATTGCAGCAGGTGATATATAGGAGCAGGAACTGTATTGCAGCATATGATGTATAGGAGCAGGGACTGTACTGGAGCAGGTGATGTATAGGAGCAGGGACTGTATTGCAGAAGGTGATATATAGGAGCAGGAACTGTATTGCAGCAGATGATGTATAGGAGCAGGGACTGTATTGCAGCAGGTGATGTATAGGAGCAGGGACTGTATTGCAGCAGGCGATGTATAGGAGCAGCGACTGTATTGCAGCAGGCGATGTATAGGAGCAGGGACTGTATGCAGAAGGTGATATATAGGAGCAGGAACTGTATTGCAGCAGATGATGTATAGGAGCAGGGACTGTACTGGAGCAGGTGATGTATAGGAGCAGGGACTGTATTGCAGAAGGTGATATATAGGAGCAGGAACTGTATTGCAGCAGATGATGTATAGGAGCAGGGACTGTATTGCAGCAGGCGATGTATATGAGCAGGGACTGTATTGCAGAAGGTGATATATAGGAGCAGGAACTGTATTGCAGCAGATGATGTATAGGAGCAGGTACTGTATTGCAGCAGGCGATGTATAGGAGCAGGGACTGTATTGCAGCAGGCGATGTATAGGAGCAGGGACTGTATTGCAGAAGGTGATATATAGGAGCAGGAACTGTATTGCAGCAGATGATGTATAGGAGCAGGAACTGTACTGGAGCAGGTGATGTATAGGAGCAGGGACTGTATTGCAGCAGGTGATGTATAGGAGCAGGAACTGTATTGCAGCAGGCGATGTATAGGAGCAGGGACTGTATTGCAGCAGGCGATGTATAGGAGCAGGGACTGTATTGCAGAAGGTGATATATAGGAGCAGGAACTGTATTGCAGCAGATGATGTATAGGAGCAGGGACTGTATTGCAGCAGGCGATGTATATGAGCAGGGACTGTATTGCAGAAGGTGATATATAGGAGCAGGAACTGTATTGCAGCAGATGATGTATAGGAGCAGGTACTGTATTGCAGCAGGCGATGTATAGGAGCAGGGACTGTATTGCAGCAGGCGATGTATAGGAGCAGGGACTGTATTGCAGAAGGTGATATATAGGAGCAGGAACTGTATTGCAGCAGATGATGTATAGGAGCAGGAACTGTACTGGAGCAGGTGATGTATAGGAGCAGGGACTGTATTGCAGCAGGTGATGTATAGGAGCAGGAACTGTATTGCAGCAGGCGATGTATAGGAGCAGGGACTGTATTGCAGCAGGCGATGTATAGGAGCAGGGACTGTATTGCAGAAGGTGATATATAGGAGCAGGAACTGTATTGCAGCAGATGATGTATAGGAGCAGGGACTGTACTGGAGCAGGTGATGTATAGGAGCAGGGACTGTATTGCAGCAGATGATGTATAGGAGCAGGGACTGTACTGGAGCAGGTGATGTATAGGAGCAGGGACTGTATTGCAGCAGGTGATGTATAGGAGCAGGGACTGTACTGGAGCAGGTGATGTATAGGAGCAGGGACTGTATTGCAGCAGGTGAGTTGTCTAGTTGTCTCATCACCCAATGGCGAAGTAGATGGCTCCATCTCTCCAAGCACGTTATAGCAGCTATGTGACTTGGGGGGAGATTTATCAAAACCTGTGCAGAGGAAGAGTGGTGCAGTTGCCCATAACAACCAATCATATTGCTCCTTTCATTTTTCTGAGGCCTTTCAAAAAATAAAGAAGTGTTCTGATTGGATTCTTTGGGCAACTGCACCACTCTTCCTCTACACAGGTTTTGATAAATGTTCCCCTTAGTTTCCAGCAACTGCATATATGAGAACAGAAACATACCCTTTAAAGGGGTACTCCTGTGGAAAACTTTTTTTTTTTTATATCAACTGGTACAGAAAGTTAAACAGATTTGTAAATTACTTCTATTAAAAAATCTTAATCCTTCCTGTACTTATTAGCTGCTGAATACTACAGATGAAATGGTTTTCTTTTTGGAACACAGAGCTCTCCGCTGACATCATGACCACAGTGCTCTCTGCTGACATCTCTGTCCATTTTAGAAAGTGTCCAGAGCAGGAGAAAATCTCCGTAGCAAACATATGCTGCTCTGGACACTTCCTAAAATGGACAGAGATGTCGGCAGAGAGCACTGTGGTCATGATGTCAGCAGAGAGCTCTGTGTTCAAAAAAGAAAAGCATTTCCTCTGTAGTATACAGCCCCTAAAAAGTACTGGAAAGATTAAGATTTTTTAATAGAAGTAATTTACAAATATGTTTAACTTTCTGGCACCAGTTGATTAAAGAAAAAAAAAAGTTTTCCTCGGGAGTACCCCTTTAACGACGAAAGACATATATTTATGTCCTCCGCCGGCTCCCGGCGGCCATCAACGGCTGGGACCCGCGGCTAATACAGGACATCACCGATCGCAGTGGTGCCCTGTATTAACCCTTCAGACGCGGAGAGCAAAGCTGACCACTGCGGCTGAAGCGAAAGTGAAACTACACCGGCTGTTCGGTGAAATCGCGGCGTCCCAAACAGCTTACAGGACACCGAGAGGGACCTTACCTGCCTCCTCAGTGTCTGATCGGCGAATGACTGCTCCGTGCCTGAGATCCAGGCAGGAGCAGTCAAGCGCTGACAACACTGATCACAGGCGTGTTAATACACGCCTGTGATCTGTGTAAAAGATCAGTGTGTGCAGTGTTATAGGTCCCTATGGGACCTATAACACTGCAAAAAAAAAAAAAAAGTAAAAAAAAAAGTGTTAATAAAGATCATTTAACCCCTTCCCTAATAAAAGTTTGAATCACCCCCCTTTTCCCATTAAAAAAATAAAACAGTGTAAATAAAAATAAACATATGTGGTATCGCCGCGTGCATAAATGTCCGAATTATAAAAATATATAATTAATTAAACCACACGGTCAATGGTGTATGCGCAAAAAAATTCCAAAGTCCAAAAAAGCGCATTTTTGGTCACTTTTTATACCATTAAAAAATGAATAAAAAGTGATCAAAACAAAAATTGTACCAATAAAAACTTCAGATCACGGCGCAAAAAATGAGCCCTCATACCGGCCTGTACGTGGAAAAATAAAAAAGTTATAGGGGTCAGAAGATGACAATTTTAAACGTATATGTTACGCCGAGCGCTCCGGGTCCCCGCTCCTCCCCGGAGCGCTCGCTTCACTCTCCCCGCGGCAGCGCTCCGGTCACGTCCTCTGACCCGGGGCGCTGCGATTCCGCTGCCAGCCGGGATGCGATTCGCGATGCGGGTAGCGCCCGCTCGCGATGCGCACCCCGGCTCCCCTACCTGACTCGCTCTCCGTCTGTTCTGTCCCGGCGCGCGCGGCCCCGCTCCCTAGGGCGCGCGCGCGCCGGGTCTCTGCGATTTAAAGGGCCACTGCGCCGCTGATTGGCGCAGTGGTTCCAATCAGTGTGTTCACCTGTGCACTTCCCTATATCACCTCACTTCCCCTGCACTCCCTTGCCGGATCTTGTTGCCTTAGTGCCAGTGAAAGCGTTCCTTGTGTGTTCCTTGCCTGTGTTTCCAGACCTTCTGCCGTTGCCCCTGACTACGATCCTTGCTGCCTGCCCCGACCTTCTGCTACGTCCGACCTTGCTTTTGCCTACTCCCTTGTACCGCGCCTATCTTCAGCAGCCAGAGAGGTGAGCCGTTGCTAGTGGATACGACCTGGTCACTACCGCCGCAGCAAGACCATCCCGCTTTGCGGCGGGCTCTGGTGAAAACCAGTAGTGGCTTAGAACCGGTCCACTAGCACGGTCCACGCCAATCCCTCTCTGGCACAGAGGATCCACTACCTGCCAGCCGGCATCGTGACAGTAGATCCGGCCATGGATCCCGCTGAAGTTCCTCTGCCAGTTGTCGCTGACCTCACCACGGTGGTCGCCCAGCAGTCACAACAGATAGCGCAACAAGGCCAACAGCTGTCTCAACTGACCGTTATGCTACAACAGTTACTACCACAGCTTCAGCAGTCATCTCCTCCGCCAGCTCCTGCACCTCCTCCGCAGCGAGTGGCCGCTCCTGGGATACGCTTATCCTTGCCGGATAAATTTGATGGGGACTCTAAGTTTTGCCGTGGCTTTCTTTCCCAATGTTCCCTGCATCTGGAGATGATGTCGGACCTGTTTCCCACTGAAAGGTCTAAGGTGGCTTTCGTAGTCAGCCTTCTGTCCGGAAAAGCCCTGTCATGGGCCACACCGCTCTGGGACCGCAATGACCCCGTCACTGCCTCTGTACACTCCTTCTTCTCGGAAATCCGAAGTGTCTTTGAGGAACCTGCCCGAGCCTCTTCTGCTGAGACTGCCCTGTTGAACCTGGTCCAGGGTAATTCTTCCGTTGGCGAGTATGCCGTACAATTCCGTACTCTTGCTTCAGAATTGTCCTGGAATAATGAGGCCCTCTGCGCGACCTTCAAAAAAGGCCTATCCAGCAACATTAAAGATGTTCTGGCCGCACGAGAAATTCCTGCTAATCTACATGAACTTATTCACCTAGCCACTCGCATTGACATGCGTTTTTCCGAAAGGCGTCAGGAACTCCGCCAAGATATGGACTCTGTTCGCACGAGGCGTTTCTTCTCCTCGGCTCCTCTCTCCTCTGGTCCCCTGCAATCTGTTCCTGTGCCTCCCGCCGTGGAGGCTATGCAGGTCGACCGGTCTCGCCTGACACCTCAAGAGAGGACACGACGCCGTATGGAGAACCTCTGCCTGTACTGTGCTAGTACCGAACACTTCCTGAGAGATTGTCCTATCCGTCCTCCCCGCCTGGAAAGACGTACGCTGACTCCGCACAAAGATGAGACAGTCCTTGATGTCTACTCTGCTTCTCCACGTCTTACTGTGCCTGTGCGGATGTCTGCCTCTGCCTTCTCCTTCTCTACAGTGGCCTTCTTGGACTCTGGATCTGCAGGAAATTTTATTTTGGCCTCTCTCGTCAACAGGTTCAACATCCCGGTGACCAGTCTCGCCAGACCCCTCTACATCAATTGTGTAAATAATGAAAGATTGGACTGTACCATACGTTTCCGCACGGAGCCCCTTCTTATGAGCATCGGATCTCATCATGAGAGGATTGAACTTTTTGTCCTCCCCAATTGCACCTCGGAAATTCTCCTTGGACTTCCCTGGCTTCAACTTCATTCCCCTACCCTGGATTGGTCCACTGGGGAGATCAAGAGTTGGGGGTCCTCTTGTTCCAAGAACTGTCTAAAACCGGTTCCCAGTAACCCTTGCCGTAACTCTGTGCTTCCTCCAGTAACCGGTCTCCCTAAGGCCTATATGGACTTCGCGGATGTTTTCTGCAAAAAACAAGCTGAGACTCTACCTCCTCACAGGCCTTATGATTGCCCTATCGACCTCCTCCCGGGCACTACTCCACCCCGGGGCAGAATTTATCCTCTCTCTGCCCCAGAGACTCTTGCCATGTCCGAATACGTCCAGGAGAATCTAAAAAAGGGCTTTATCCGTAAATCCTCCTCTCCTGCCGGAGCCGGATTTTTCTTTGTGTCCAAAAAAGATGGCTCCCTACGTCCATGCATTGACTACCGCGGTCTTAATAAAATCACGGTTAAGAACCGCTACCCCTTACCATCTCTGAACTCTTTGATCGCCTCCAAGGTGCCCACATCTTCACTAAATTGGACTTAAGAGGCGCCTATAACCTCATCCGCATCAGAGAGGGGGACGAGTGGAAAACGGCATTTAACACCAGAGATGGACACTTTGAGTATCTGGTCATGCCCTTTGGACTGTGCAACGCCCCTGCCGTCTTCCAAGACTTTGTCAATGAAATTTTTCGTGATCTGTTATACTCCTGTGTTGTTGTATATCTGGACGATATCCTAATTTTTTCTGCCAATCTAGAAGAACACCGCCAGCATGTCCGTATGGTTCTTCAGAGACTTCGTGACAACCAACTCTATGCCAAAATTGAGAAATGTCTGTTTGAATGCCAATCTCTTCCTTTTCTAGGATATTTGGTCTCTGGCCAGGGACTACAGATGGATCCAGACAAACTCTCTGCCGTCTTAGATTGGCCACGCCCCTCCGGACTCCGTGCTATCCAACGCTTTTTGGGGTTCGCCAATTATTACAGGCAATTTATTCCACATTTTTCTACCATTGTGGCTCCTATCGTGGCTTTAACCAAAAAAAATGCTGATCCCAAGTCCTGGCCCCCTCAAGCAGAAGACGCCTTTAAACGACTCAAGTCTGCCTTTTCTTCGGCTCCCGTCCTCTCCAGACCTGACCCTTCCAAACCCTTCCTATTGGAGGTTGATGCCTCCTCAGTGGGAGCTGGAGCTGTTCTTCCACAAAAAAATTCTTCCGGGCATGCTGTCACTTGTGGTTTTTTCTCTAGGACCTTCTCTCCAGCGGAGAGGAACTACTCCATCGGGGATCGAGAGCTTCTAGCCATTAAATTAGCACTTGAGGAATGGAGGCATCTGCTGGAGGGATCAAGTTCTCCTGTTATTATCTACACCGACCACAAGAACCTCTCCTACCTCCAGTCTGCCCAACGGCTGAATCCTCGCCAGGCCCGGTGGTCTCTGTTCTTTGCCCGATTTAATTTTGAGATTCACTTTCGTCCTGCCGATAAGAACATTAGGGCCGATGCTCTCTCTTGTTCCTCGGATGCCTCAGAAGTTGAACTCTCTCCGCAACACATCATTTCACCTGACTGCCTGATCTCCACTTCTCCTGCCTCCATCAGGCAGACTCCTCCAGGAAAGACCTTTGTTTCTCCTCGCCAACGCCTCGGAATCCTCAAATGGGGTCACTCCTCCCATCTCGCAGGTCATGCGGGTATCAAGAAATCTGTGCAACTCATCTCCCGCTTCTATTGGTGGCCGACTCTGGAGACGGATGTTGTGGACTTTGTGCGAGCCTGCACTATCTGTGCCCGGGATAAGACTCCTCGCCAGAAGCCCGCTGGTTTTCTTCATCCTCTGCCTGTCCCCGAACAGCCTTGGTCTCTGATTGGTATGGATTTTATTACTGATTTACCCCCTTCCCGTGGCAACACTGTTATTTGGGTGGTCGTTGATCGATTCTCCAAAATGGCACATTTCATCCCTCTTCCTGGTCTTCCTTCTGCGCCTCAGTTGGCTAAACAATTTTTTGTACACATTTTTCGTCTTCACGGGTTGCCTACGCAGATTGTCTCGGATAGAGGCGTCCAATTCGTGTCTAAATTCTGGAGGGCTCTCTGTAAACAACTCAAGATTAAATTAAATTTTTCTTCTGCATATCATCCCCAGTCCAATGGACAAGTAGAAAGGATTAACCAGATCTTGGGTGATTATTTGCGACATTTTGTTTCCTCCCGCCAGGATGACTGGGCAGATCTCCTCCCATGGGCCGAATTCTCGTATAACTTCAGGGTCTCTGAGTCTTCCTCCAAATCCCCATTTTTCGTGGTGTACGGCCGTCACCCTCTTCCCCCCCTCCCTACTCCCTTGCCCTCTGGTCTGCCCGCTGTGGATGAAATTTCTCGTGACCTTTCCATCATATGGAGAGAGACCCAAAATTCTCTCTTACAGGCTTCATCACGCATGAAGAAGTTCGCGGATAAGAAAAGAAGAGCTCCCCCCGTTTTTTTCCCCTGGAGACAAGGTATGGCTCTCCGCTAAATATGTCCGCTTCCGTGTCCCTAGCTACAAGTTGGGACCACGCTATCTTGGTCCTTTCAAAATTTTGTGTCAAATTAATCCTGTCTCTTATAAACTTCTTCTTCCTCCCTCTCTTCGTATCCCTAATGCCTTTCACGTCTCTCTTCTCAAACCACTCATCCTCAACCGTTTTTCTCCCAAATCTGTTCCTCCCACTCCTGTTTCCGGCTCCTCGGACATCTTCTCGGTCAAAGAAATTTTAGCTGCCAAAAAGGTCAGAGGGAAAAATTTTTTTTTAGTGGACTGGGAGGGTTGTGGTCCTGAAGAGAGATCCTGGGAACCTGAGGACAACATCCTAGACAAAAGTCTGCTCCTCAGGTTCTCAGGCTCTAAGAAGAGGGGGAGACCCAAGGGGGGGGGTACTGTTACGCCGAGCGCTCCGGGTCCCCGCTCCTCCCCGGAGCGCTCGCTTCACTCTCCCCGCGGCAGCGCTCCGGTCACGTCCTCTGACCCGGGGCGCTGCGATTCCGCTGCCAGCCGGGATGCGATTCGCGATGCGGGTAGCGCCCGCTCGCGATGCGCACCCCGGCTCCCCTACCTGACTCGCTCTCCGTCTGTTCTGTCCCGGCGCGCGCGGCCCCGCTCCCTAGGGCGCGCGCGCGCCGGGTCTCTGCGATTTAAAGGGCCACTGCGCCGCTGATTGGCGCAGTGGTTCCAATCAGTGTGTTCACCTGTGCACTTCCCTATATCACCTCACTTCCCCTGCACTCCCTTGCCGGATCTTGTTGCCTTAGTGCCAGTGAAAGCGTTCCTTGTGTGTTCCTTGCCTGTGTTTCCAGACCTTCTGCCGTTGCCCCTGACTACGATCCTTGCTGCCTGCCCCGACCTTCTGCTACGTCCGACCTTGCTTTTGCCTACTCCCTTGTACCGCGCCTATCTTCAGCAGCCAGAGAGGTGAGCCGTTGCTAGTGGATACGACCTGGTCACTACCGCCGCAGCAAGACCATCCCGCTTTGCGGCGGGCTCTGGTGAAAACCAGTAGTGGCTTAGAACCGGTCCACTAGCACGGTCCACGCCAATCCCTCTCTGGCACAGAGGATCCACTACCTGCCAGCCGGCATCGTGACAGTATACATTTTCATACAAGTAGTTATAATTTTTTCCAGAAGTACGACAAAATCAAACCTATATTAATAGGGGATCATTTTAATCGTATGGACCTTCAGAATAAAGAGAATGTGTCATTTTTACCGAAAAATGTACTGTGCATAAACGGAAGCCCCCAAAAGTTACAAAATGGCGGCTTTCTTTCAATTTTGTCTCACAATGATTTTCTTTTTCGTTTCGCTGTAGATATTTGGGTGAAAGGACTGATGTCATTACAAAGTAGAATTGATGGCGCAAAAAATAAACCATCATATGGATTTTTAGGTGCAAAATTTTAAGCGTTCTGATTTTTTAAAGGTAAGGAGGAAAAAATGAAAGTGCAAAAAAACGAAAAAAAAAAAAAAAACCTGGTCCTTAAAGGGGTATTCCAGGCAAAAAGTTTTTTTTTTTTATATATATATCAACTGGCTCCGGAAAGTTAAACAGATTTGTAAATTACTTCTATTAAAAAATCTTAATCCTTCCAATAGTTATTAGCTTCTGAAGTTGAGTTGTTGTTTTCTGTCTAACTGCTCTCTGATGACTCTCGTCCCGGGAGCTGTGCAGTTCCTTGGGGATATTCTCCCATCATGCACAGCTCCCGGGACGTGACATCATCATCGAGCAGTTAGACAGAAAACTTCAGAAGCTAATAACTATTGGAAGGATTAAGATTTTTTAATAGAAGTAATTTACAAATCTGTTTAACTTTCCAGAGCCAGTTGATATATATATATAAAAAAAAAGGTTTTTGCCTGGAATACCCCTTTAACCTGTTAAGGACATAGGACGTTCTCTAACGTCCTCACTACCTGGGCTTTAATGCCCAAGGACATTGGAACGTCCTGTTGTATTTCCGGTCTCTGCCGGGCAAAGATCGGAAGTGGATGCCTGCTGAAATCCTTCAGCAGGCATCCAGGGCAAACGCCGAGGGGGGCCATGTAGGCCCCCCATGTCGGCGATCGCCGCAAATCGCAAGGGAAATCGCCCTTGCGATCTGCGGCGATACCGGGCTGATCGGGTCTCTGGGACCCGACCGCCCGGTAATTTCGCATGATCCCGGCTGTCACAGACATCCAGGACCATGCTGAAGACTAGGAGCGAGGTGGCAAGCCTGCCACCTCCTCCGATCCCCTGCGATCCGTCGGTTAGTTAACCGACCAATCGCAGGAAGGGGGGTGGATACTTCCTCCCGCCCTGCCCGGCCCCTGGAAGTCCGGAGAGGACGGGAGGAAGACCGGAGGAAGACCGGAGGATGCGGCGGGGGACGGGGGAGTGCTGGGGACCAGCCCCGGTACTTACCTCGTCCCTGAAGACCCGGATCCCGGCGAGGAAGATGGCGGCGGCGGCGACAGGTGAGTAGATCTTCAGCCGCGGTCGGGCCCTTTACAGCAATGCACGTTGACGTAAAGCGACATGCATTGCTGTAATGGGACCCCGTAAACTACAACTCCCAGCATGCCCAGACAGCCCTTGGCATCTGGGCATGCTGGGAGTTGCAGTTTTGCAACATCTGGAGGTCCACAGTTTGGGGACCACTGTGCCCTTCCAGATGTTGCAAAACTACACATCCTCAGCATGCCCTTACTGTCCAGGCATGCTGGGAGTTGTAGTTCTGTAACATCTGGCCCTTCAGATGTTGCAGAACTACAACTCCCAGCATGCCTGGACAGTTTTGGCATACTGGGAGTTGTAGTTTTGCAACATCTGGAAGGGCACAGATTGGGAACCACTGTATTAGTGGTCTGCAAACTGTAGTCCTCCAGATGTTGCAAAACTACAACTCCCAGCATGCTGGGAGTTGTAGTTCGGCAACATCTGGCTCTAAAGATGTTGCCGTACTACTTCCAGCATGCCTGAGAATGCTGGGAGTTGTGGTTTTGCAACAACTCGAGGCACACTGGTTGGGAAACATTGTCTGTTTCCTAACTCAGTGTTTCCCAACCGTGTGCCTCCAGCTGTTGCAAAACTATAACTACCAGCATGCACTGATAAACTGTGCATGCTGAGAGTTGTAGTTTTGTAACAGCTGGAGGTCCCCCCCCCTGTGAATGTACAGGGTACATTCACATGGGCAGGGGGCTTACAGTGAGTATCAGGCTGCAAGTTTGCGATGCAGCAAATTTTGCGCGGCAGCTCAAACTCGCAGCGGGAACTCGCTGTAACCCCCCTAAAAACACTACACTACACTACCACAAAATAAAATAAAAAGTAAAAAACACTACATATACACATACCCCTACACAGCCCCCCTCCTCTCCCAATAAAAATGAAAAACGTCCGGTACGCCACTGTTTCCAAAATGGAGCCTCCAGCTGTTGCAAAACAACAACTCCCAGTATTGCTGGACAGCCGTTGACTGTCCAAGCATGCTGGGAGTTTTGCAACAGCTGGAGGCACCCTGTTTGGGAATCACTGGCGTAGAATACCCCTATGTCCACCCCTATGCAAATCCCTAATTCAGGCCTCAAATGCGCATGGCACTCTCACTTTGGAGCCCTGTCGTATTTTAAGGCAACATAATAGGGTCACATATGGGGTATCGCCGTACTCGGGAGAAATTGTGTTACAAATTTTGGGGGGCTTTTTCTCCTTTAACCCCTTATGAAAAGGTGAATTTGGGGTCTACAACAGCATGTTAGTGTAAAAAAATAAATTTTTTACACTAACATGCTGGTGTTGCCCTATACTGTTCATTTTGACAAGAGGTAAAAGGGAAAAACGCCCCCCAAAATTTGTAATGCAATTTCTCCCGACTACGGAGATACCCCATAAGTGGGCGCAAAGTTTTCTGGGGGCGCACAACAAGGCCCAGAAGGGAGAGTGCACCATGTACATTTGAGGTGATTTGCACAGGGGTGGCTGATTGTTACAGCGGTTTTGACAAACGCAAAAAAAAAAAAACCCCACATGTGACCCCATTTCGGAAACTACACCCCTCTCGGAATGTAATGAGGGGTGCAGTGAGAATTTACCCCCCACTGGTGTCTGATAGATCTTTGGAACAGTGGGCTGTGCAAATTAAAAATTTTGTACAGCCCACTGTTCCAAAGTTCTGACAGACACCAGTGGGGGGCAAATGCTCACTGTACCCCTTGTTACGTTCCTAAAGGGGTCTAGTTTCCAAAATGGTATGCCATGTGGGGGTTATTTTGCTGTCCTGGCACCATAGGGGCTTCCTAAAGTCGTGAAACCCCTGTGGGGTATTAAGGCTCACATTATTCCTTGTTACGTTCCTCAAGGGGTCTAGTTTCCAAAATGGTATGCCATGTGAGTTTTTTTTGCTGTTGTGGTACCATAGGGGCTTCCTAAATGCGACATGCCCCCCGACCAAAATTTGCTCTCCAAAAGCCAAATATGACTCCTTCTCTTCTGAGCATTGTAGTTCGCCCGTAGTGCACTTCAGGTCCACTTATGGGGTACCTTCATACTCAGAAGAGATGGGGTTACAAATTTTGGGGGGTATTTTCTGCTATTAACCCTTGCAAAAATGTGAAATTTGGGGGGAAACACACATTTTAGTGAAAAAATTTTTTTTTTTTTTTACAAATGCAAAAGTCGTGAAACACCTGTGGGGTATTAAGGTTCACTTTACCCCTTGTTACGTTCCCCAAGGGGTCTAGTTTCCAAAATGGTATGCCATGTGGGGATTTTTTGCTGTTCTGGTACCATAGGGGCTTCCTAAATGCAACATGCCCCCCAAAAACCATTTCAGAAAAACGTACTCTCCAAAATTCCCTTGTCGCTCCTTCGCTTCTGAGCCCTCTACTGCGCCCGCCGAACACTTTTCATGGACATATGAGGTATGTCCTTACTCGAGAGAAATTGGGCTACAAATATAAGTATAAATTTTCTCTTTTTACCCCTTGTAAAAATAAAAAAATTGGGTCTACAAGAACATGCGAGTGAAAAAAAATGAAGATGGTGAATTTTCTCCTTCACTTTGCTGCTATTCCTGTGAAACACCTAAAGGGTTAAAACGCTGACTGGATGTCATTTTGAATACTTTGGGGGTGCAGTTTTTATAATGGGGTCATTTGTGGGGTATTTCTAATATGAAGACCCTTCAAATCCACTTCAAACCTGAATTGGTCCCTGAAAAATAGTGAGTTTGAAAATTTTGTGAAAAATTGGAAAATTGCTGCTGAACTTTGAAGCCCTTTGGTGTCTTCCAAAAGTAAAATCACGTCGATTTTATGATGCAAACATAAAGTAGACATATTGTTTTTGTGAATACATTTTTTTTTTATTTGGAATATCCATTTTCCTTACAAGCAGAGAGCTTCAAAGTTAGAAAAATGCAAAATTTTCAATTTTTTCAGCAAATTTTGAAATTTTTCACTAAGAAACGATGCAAGTATCGACAAAATTTTACCAATACCATAAAGTAGAATATGTCACGAAAAAACAATCTCGGAATCAGAATGATAGGTAAAAGCATTCCAGAGTTATTAATGTTTAAAGTGACAGTGGTCAGATGTTCAAAAAACGCTCCGGTCCTAAGGTGTAAAATGGCCTGGTCCTTAAGGGGTTAAGGGGTTAAAGGGGTTCTCCGGTGCTTACACATCTTATCCCCTATCCAAAGGATAGGGGATAAGATGCCTGATCGCGGGAGTCCCGCCACTGGGGACGCCCGTGATCTTGCACGCGGCTCCCCGTTTATAATCAGTCCCCGGGTCTGATTACGGGCAACCACCGGGCCGGCGGCGTGTGTCGTCATGCCTCCGCCCCCGTGTGACGTCACGCTCCGCCCCTCAATGCAAGCCTATGGGAAGGGGCGTGATAGCTCCAGGGACTAATTACAAATGAGGTGCCGCGTGCATGATTACGGGCGTCCCCAGCTGCGGGACTCCCGTGATCAGGCATCTTATTCCCTATCCTTTGGATAGGGGATAAGATGTGTAAGCACCGGAGTACCCCTTTAAGAAAGATACCTCATGTCACGTAATGCTAGGATAGATTTGTGGCTATTGATTAAAGGATTAGGACAAAAGATTAGGGTAACATGTCATCTGAGTTTTGACAGAATTGTTCCACCTGGAATACTGTGATACACTTTTGCACGGTCTGCCTCTATGGCAGTGTTTCCCAACCAGGGCGCCTCCAGCTGTTGCCAAACTACAACTCCCAGCATGCACGAACAGCCGAAGGCTGTTCGGGCATGCTGGGAGTTGTAGTTTGGCAACAGCTGGAGGCACCCTGGTTGGGAAACACTGCCCGTATGCACAGCCTAATGTCAGTAAGTATAGAGTGCAGGGTTATAGTCATGGCTGTAGAAGGCATCAGTATTATAAGTTACTCTTACACGTTTTACTATAGTCTGATACCAGGACACAGTCACATGACCACGAGTGCAGTGAATGGAGTTTTATAGGCTGTATTTCCAGACCTCCATAATAAAAAAAAAAAAGCCTTTTCCTCTAGGTCTAAGCTTTTCTTCATATTACACAATCGCAGATTTATTCTGTTCTTAAAACATCAAAATCTCAAGAGAATGAAGCAAATGCTGAAATGGTCTGCAAAGTCTTTTCCTGTTACCTAAACCTATTAATTCAATGTGCAGAACGCTCCTTAGCAGACATGACATTCCTGGCACATGAGTCAACAATGGCTGCTGCACGTTTATCATTCTACAGAGAATATCAGGTTCCTTTTTTTTTTTCTTTTTTTTTTTTTTGGTGTTTATGTTATCTATCTCCTATCTATTTATTTAAATCCAAGAACAAAGGCAGCTGCAGCACTCAGTTAAAGGGGTACTCCACCCCTAGACATGTTATCCCTTATCCAAAGGATAGAGCATAACATGTCTGATTGCAAAGGTCCAGCCGCTGGGACACCGTGCCATCTCTGGGTCGGTGCTGCGGTTTTCATGACTTCCATGTGTGCAGTATAACACCACGCCCCCTCCATTCATCTCTATAGGAAGGGGCGTGGCGACTAGTACACAGCAGTCGCGCCTACTCCCATAGACATGAATGGAGGGGACGTGGCAGCTGTGGATGACTGGGTGCTTGCACTGGATGTTTGGGGTGCTGCCACAAAGATCATGGAGGTCCCTAGCGGCGGGACCCCCGCGATCAGACATCTTATCCCCTATCCTTTGGATAGGGGTTAACATGTCTAGGGGAGGAGTACCCCTTTAAATGCAAACAAGCAGGTGGCGTTATTACATTTTCAAATACACCATGCAACGTTTCAGCTGCCCATGAAAAAGGCATTTAAAAAGGCTGCATGGGCAGCTGAAACGTTGCATGTTGTATTTGTACATAAAACCACCTGCTTTTTTGCATTTAAAGGAGAACTGTGGGGCAATACTTTAAATTCCCCTGTGCCCGGGCTGAAAAAAAAAAAAAAAAACTTTAACTAATCTTCCTACGTTCCCCCCGTTGCGCCAATATCAGCGCCCGTTTCTCAGGTGATGCTCTGCTTCCTGCTTCTTAGGCTCGGAACGTCACATTGCAGTCAGTGTATCGCCAGTAGCAACGATGTCCCGGGGTGAGCGCACTGTCATGTAGAGAGCTCGACATGACAGTGCACTCAGCCTATCACTGGCCGATACGCTGACTGCAGTGTGACGTTCCTAGCCTAAGAAGCAGAACATCACCGGAGGAACGGGACGCCAATAGTTTGTTTTTATCGTTTTTGCAGCCCGGGCACAGGGGAAGTTAAAAGTGTTCTGACACAGTTCTCCTGTAACTGAGTGCTGCAGCTGACTTTATTCTTGGATTTGCATTTGGGCCTCTGACCAGGGCTATCTGTACTGCGTGCACCACCTTACTCCTGATATTTGATGTGCTACTCTTCCCATTGCTTGCTGTTTCGATCTATTTATCTATCTATCTATCTCATATCAATCTATCTAGCTCATATCTATCTATCTCATATCTATCTATCTTATATTTATCTCATATCTATTTATCTATCTATCCACCTCATATCTATCTAATATCTATCTATCTTATATTTATCTCATATTTATCTATCTATCTCATATCTATCTCATATCTATCTATCTTATATCTATCTATCTCATATCTATCTATCTCATATCTTTCTATCTATCTCATATCTATCTATCTCATATCTATCTTTCTATCTATCTCATATCTATCTATCTCATATCTATCTTTCTATCTATCTCATATCTATCTATCTCATATTTATCTATCTATCTCATATCTATCTATCTATCTAGATTTCTATCGATGACATATCTTCATTCCCTATTGCGAGCATACCACCTTATTAATTTTCTCTTAAACTCATTATTATTAATAATAAATAAAGTAGAGTGTGAATTGCAGTGTCCCCAAAAAGTTGATATAGTGCTGGGGCTATAGAAAAATAAAAATAAAAATAAAAAAGAAATAAAAAGGGATACTCACCCACCCCTGGTTCCCCACATCTGTTGCTGCAACTCTCATTGCAGCTTATTCTGGTCCATTCTTGCTTGTCTCTTCTGCTTCTTATATGGGAGTAGGACCTGCCCACTTAGCCAATAACCGGCACCCATTTAAAGGTCCCCCACACACATTAGTCTAAAGCCCTATAAGTTACGCCATTTATGTACACTGGAAGTCTATGGGAGTTAAGTAAAAATGTAACACAGCCTCCTCATCTGTCTTTGGAATCCCCTCCGGTCAGCTTAACCAGACCAGGGTTGGGGGGGGGGGGGGGGGTGCTTTCTTCTCAAGACAGGTGTGGGCTCCCATAGTGAGACTGGCATCTTTTAGACATTTCTGGCATGTCCTGTGGATATAATATAAATGTTTGAGATGTCAATATCCTTGAAGGCAGTGTCATGTGTTCTTGGCGGATGTTGCCATAGGGTTTAACCTCTTTTGTAAAAAGGTCAACTTCTGAAAATCCATCTACAATATAATAATTTGATTTTATGTGCAAATTGCATTGATCTGACGAAGAGGGGGTCCCACCCCTCGAAACGCGTTATCTGTGATCTATCCAAATAAAATCCGGTTATTATATCTTTAACCGTGTCCGGCTACTTCTTACTGCCACGATCCCAGCCAAGCTATTCTACAGGAGTGAGCGCTCGAACACACCTTTTTTACACGTGAACCGGAGCCCCTGGGATCTTCACCTCTTGCATTCTCCAGACATCCAGGAATTCCAGGACGCCACGGTGTGAGCTGCACCCCCTGACTTCACTATTCCCTTTGCAACGGGATACAAGCGCGATATGGTGTTGTGCCCACTGCACAACACCAGAAGGTGAGCAAGTTTTTTTCACCTCTTTGTCTTCATTATATCTGAAAACTTTTACGGCACATTGTTGCGCTTCCCTTTTGTGTTTCCAATTTTTTCTGCATATCGAGCAGATTGCATTTAGGATATATACCCCAAAAAGTAATGTATACCAAAACATCACACATTTTTACGCAACTTGAGACTTTTATGGTTTTTATGTGGTCCTTGCCTCTTTAAAGTAAGTAGGGGTGGGTAGGGGAATGTATAGGGATAGGGACTTCCACGACAGACAAATTTAGAAGATGGTCTTTAGTACATCTGCCAATGATAATTTGAGGAGGAACTCCAGTACTTTAAAGACTATCTCCTGTTCACAGGATAAGGGATAAACATCTAGTCTAGGGGGGGGGGTCTGAACTTTGGGACCACCTGTGATCTCCAGAACGAGGCTTCCTGTGTCCTTGTGGGGTTGGCATGCGCTCCACATATTGTCTTTGGGAACACCGGATATACACGAGCACTGTACTTGGATAACTCTGGCGCACATGGGGAGGGACAAGGTCCCGTTTTAGAGATCGGGGGGAGCCCAGAGATTGGACTCCCATGAATATGTGCTAATCCCCTATCTTGTGTATAGGGGATAAGTTTTGAATTACTGGAGTACTACTTTAAATTATCCCCATTGAGCCTCCCAAATGACACACTCAACTCTGCTATAGAAAAGTTTCATAAAACCCCAAAACATGCAGTGTATTGTTGAGTTGCACTAAACTAACCGTATAAATAAATCATTACATAAACTAGGTCAGTCAATGTACCATAGACGAATAAAGTCCAGCACAGCAGCGATGGCTCGACACTCTGTACAGGAAGAACATTTTAATGGAATGGATACAAAAGAAAAAGAGTCCTAATATGTGGCCACACCATCCGCAGCGATGCAGCAGACCACAGGATTGGAGCAACAGATGAAGCAGATGGATCCCAACATCCCACTGGGTCTCATTAATACCATATCTGGAAAACAAGAAAACAACAGTTGTCGACATCAAAGAAAGCAGGTCAATATGTGCGCCGAAAAATGAAAGGAAAACTTCTCACAACTTCCATTAACAAAAACATAAATAATGCAGAGTTTACGGGGAAGTTGGAAGAGTGTCAGAACCCACACCTGCTATGTGAGTGTCAGAACCCGCACCTGCTATGTGAGTGTCAGAACCCACACCTGCTATGTGAGAGTCAGAACCTGCACCTGCTATGTGAGTGTCAGAACCTGCACCTGCTATGTGAGTGTCAGAAACCGCACCTGCTATGTGAGTGTCAGAACCCGCACCTGCTATGTGAGTGTCAGAACCCGCACCTGCTATGTGAGTGTCAGAACCCACACCTGCTATGTGAGTGTCAGGACCTGCACCTGCTATGTAAGTGTCAGGACCCGCACCTGCTATGTGAGTGTCAGGACCCACACCTGCAATGTGAGTGTCAGAACCAGCAACTGCTATGTGAGTGTCAGAACCCGCACCTGCTATGTGAGTGTCAGAACCCGCACCTGCTATGTGAGTGTCAGAACCCGCACCTGCTATGTGAGTGTCAGAACCCGAACCTGCTATGTGAGTGTCAGGACCTGCACCTGCTATGTAAGTGTCCGGACCCGCACCTGCTATGTGAGTGTCAGAACCCACACCTGCTATGTGAGTGTCAGAACCCACACCTGCTATGTGAGTGTCAGAACCCGAACCTGCTATGTGAGTGTCAGAACCCACACCTGCTATGTGAGTGTCAGAACCCGCACCTGCTATGTGAGTGTCAGGACCCGCACCTGCTATGTGAGTGTCAGAACCCGCACCTGCTATGTGAGTGTCAGAACCCGCAGCTGCTATGTGAGTGTCAGAACCCACACCTGCTATGTGAGTGTCAGAACCCGCACCTGCTGGGAGTCTCAGAACCAGCACCTGCTATGTGAGTGTCAGAACCCACACCTGCTATGTGAGTGTCAGAACCCGCACCTGCTGGGAGTGTCAGAATCAGCACCTGCTATGTGAGTGTCAGAACCCACACCTGCTATGTGAGTGTCAGAACCTGCACCTGCTAAGTGAGTGTCAGAACCCGCACCTGCTGGGAGTGTCAGAACCCGCACCTGCTATGTGAGTGTCAGGACCCGCACCTGCAATGTGAGTGTCAGAACCTGCACCTGCTATGTGAGTGTCAGAACCCGCACCTGCTATGTGAGTGTAAGAACCCGCACCTGCTATGTGAGTGTCAGGACCCGCACCTGCTATGTGAGTGTTAGAACCCGCACCTGCTATGCGAGTATCAGAACCCGCACCTGCTATGTGAGTGTCAGAACCCACACCTGCTATGTGAGTGTCAGAACCCGCACCTGCTGGGAGTGTCAGAACCAGCACCTGCTATGTGAGTGTCAGAACCCACACCTGCTATGTGAGTGTCAGAACTTGCACCTGCTATGTGAGTGTCAGAACCCGCACCAGCTATGTGAGTGTCAGAACCCGCACCTGCTGGGAGTGTCAGAATCCGCACCTGCTATGTGAGTGTCAGGACCCGCACCTGCTATGTGAGTGTCAGAACCTGCACCTGCTTTGTGAGTGTCAGAACCCGCACCAGCTATGTGAGTGTCAGAACCCGCACCTGCTGGGAGTGTCAGAACCAGCACCTGCTATGTGAGTGTCAGAACCCACACCTGCTGGGAGTGTCAGAACCAACACCTGCTATGTGAGTGTCAGAACCCACACCTGCTATGTGAGTGTCAGAACCCGCACCTGCTATGTGAGTGTCAGAACCCACACCTGCTGGGAGTGTCAGAACCCGCACCTGCTGGGAGTGTCAGAACCAGCACCTGCTATGTGAGTGTCAGAACCCACACCTGCTGGGAGTGTCAGAACCAGCACCTGCTATGTGAGTGTCAGAACCCACACCTGCTATATGAGTGTCAGAACCTGCACCTGCTATGTGAGTGTAAGAACCCGCACCTGCTATGTGAGTGTCGGAACCCACACCTGCAATGTGAGTGTCAGAACCTGCACATGCTATGTGAGTGTCAGAAGCCGCACCTGCTGGGAGTGTCAGAACCTGCACCTGCTATGTGAGTGTCAGAACCCGCAGCAACTATGTGAGTGTCAGAACCCGCACCTGCTATGTGAGTGTCAGAACCCGCACAAGCTATGTGAGTGTCAGAACCCGCACCTGCTATGTGAGTGTCAGAACCTGCACCTACTATGTGAGTGTCAGAACCTACACCTGCTATGTGAGTGTCAGAACCTGCACCTGCTATGTGAGTGTCAGAACCTGCACCTGCTATGTGAGTGTCAGAACCTGCACCTGCTATGTGAGTGTCAGAACCTGCACCTGCTATGTGAGTGTCAGAACCCTCATCTGCTGGGAGTGTCAGAACCCGCACCTGCTTTGTGAGTGTCAGAACCCGCATCTGCTATGTGAGTGTCAGAACCCGCACCAGCTATGTGAGTGTCAGAACCCGCACCTGCTATGTGAGTGTCAGAACCCGCACCTGCTATTTGAGTGTCAGAACCCGCACCTGCTATGTGAGTGTCAGAACCTGCACCTGCTATGTGAGTGTCAGAACCCGCACCTGCTATATGAGTGTCAGAACCTGCACCTGCTATGTGAGTGTCAGAACCTGCACCTGCTAAGTGAGTGTCAGAACCTGCACCTGCTATGTGAGTGTCAGGATGCTGCACCTGCTATGTGAGTGTCAGAACCCGCACCTGCTGGGAGTGTCAGAACCTGCACCTGCTATGTGAGTGTAAGAACCCGCACCTGCTGGGAGTGTTAGAACCCACACCTGTTATGTGAGTGTCAGAACCCGCACCTGCTATGTGAGTGTTAGAATGCGCACCTGCTATGTGAGTGTCAGAACCCGCACCTGCTATGTGAGTGTCAGAACCCGTACCTGCTATGTGAGTGTCAGAACCGTACCTGCTATGTGAGTGTGAGGACCCACACCTGCTATGTGAGTGGCAGATCCCGCACCTGCTATGTGAGTGTAAGAACCCGCACCTGCTATGTGAGTGTCAGAACCCGCACCTGCTATGTGAGTGTCAGAATGCGCACCTGCTATGTGAGTGTCAGAACACGCACCTGCTATCTGAGTGTCAGAACCCGCACCTGCTAAGTGAGTGTCAGAACCTGCACCTGCTGGGAGTGTCAGAACCCACACCTGCTATGTTAGTGTCAGAACCCACACCTGCTATGTGAGTGTCAGAACCCGCACCTGCTATGTAAGTGTCAGGAACCGCACCTGCTATGTGAGTGTCAGAAACCACACCTGCTATGTGAGTGTCCGGACCCGCACCTGCTATGTGAGTGTCAGGACCCGCACCTGCTATGTGAGTGTCAGAACCCGCACCTGCTATGTGAGTGTCATTACCCGCACCTGCTATTTGAGTGTCATTACCCGCACCTACTATGTGAGTGTCAGGACCCGCACCTGCTATGTGAGTGTCATTACCCGCACCTGCTATGTGAGTGTCAGAACCCGCACCTGCTATGTGAGTGTCAGGACCCGCACCTGCTATGTGAGTGTCAGGACCTGCACCTGCTATGTGAGTGTCAGGACCCGCACCTGCTATGTGAGTGTCAGAACCCGCACCTGCTATGTGAGTGTCAGAACCCGCACCTGCTATGTGAGTGTCAGAACCTGCACCTGCTATGTGAGTGTCATTACCCACACCTGCTATGTGAGTGTCAGGACCCGCACCTGCTATGAGTGTCAGAACCTGCACCTGCTATGTGAGTGTCAGAACCAGCACCTGCTATGTGTATAATATAATATAAAAGGAACAACCTCCAAGCCAACTCATGGCCCTTATAGGCCCCTTTGGGGATGTCTAAGGTGTCTAGCAGCAGGGTACCCCTTTAAGGGCCGGTCCTGCAGGACACCTGCTAATAAGGACGGTCTTCCTGCTTTAAAAAAAGTGCAGGAACTAAGTTCCCATGCGTTCCTGCAGAACTTGAGCCCTGCTTAACTCCCATCATCTGTTGACCACACATCTGCTATTACATAGGGAGGAGTGCGGCCAATGAACAAGGGTTTTTAACCTGCAAAAAAATGTGTGCTCATTCGTCGACTGATCGTTGAGCATATTACACAGGGTGATACATGGGCCTGTTTAACCAAAAACTGCCCCATGTAATAGGGCCTTCACTTTAGGGGGTGCATGTAGTTTCCTACACTGTTCATATAACCTCTATTAAAAGGATCTTAACTCAGTAAAGAGCAATGACTGTGCTCATACATTTAAGGAAAGAGGTTTGGTGAGGTGACTTTATTAATGGAGGCAAAATCAATAGAAAAAAATTGACATTGCAAAACGTGTACATTGCAGGTCACAGGAAGCGTATAGAACGTTCAACTATAAGCAATGATGGAGATAGTAAGATAGCAACAGAATCTATGAATTTAGGGATAGATGAGACTAGAACAGCCTTTTCCCAAACAGTGTGCCTCCAGCTGTTGCAAAACTACAGCTCCCAGCATGCCCAGACAGAACATGCTGGGAGTTGTAGTTTAGCAACAGCTGGAGACACCCTGGTTGGCGAAACAATGCCTTGTGTAATAGGATCAGAGACGAGCGAACGCTTGTTCATGACTGATTGCTTCATTTTGACTTGCTAGAAAATCACTGCCCGTCGGCTGCACATCTGTTAGATGGGCGCTGGAAGAGATACATGGACCTCCTTCATTTCATAGGGTGGCCACTACACTATAAGGAGCTCTGGTCAAGGACATGGCATCCCCTGGGTAAGTTCTGATGATATATCTATTCATATATATGTATCCACAGATACAGCGGGTGAAATAAGTATTGAACACGTCACCATTATTCTCACTAAAAAATGTTTATTTAAAACAACAGTACCTAATTCCAGGACTCTATGAAGGTCTCCACAAGTGTCAATGGCTCTTAGACTCCTCTTCTGATTCTTCTTTCTCTCCTATGTCAGAAATCTTGTGAGCAGCACCAGGATGAGGCAAATTTATGGTGAAATGATTGTCTTTCCCCTTTTGTATTGTGACCCCAACAGAGCTCACTGGAACATTCAGAAGCTTAGAAATGCTCCTGTAACCAACGCCATTGTTGTGTTTTACATCAATCAGGTTATGAAAGTCCTGAGACAGCTCTTTGCTTTTACCCATCATGAGATGTGTTTTGTATGACACTTTGGCAATGAGACCTTTTTGTAGCCATCAGTTGGGACTGAACCAGCTGATATTCATTTGCACTGACAATGGGCTGGATTGCTTTTTAATTAATAATAGATGTTAGCTGTTGTCTTGGCTTTCCATGCCTTTTTGCCCCTCCCTTTCTTCATGTGTTCAATAATGTCATTTCACATTATTACACATAACCTTATTTCTGAGCTTATTTGTTTTGGTTTCTATGTACAGTATGTATTGATAAGTGGGTTGTTACCATCATCTGGAAACATTTGCATGTCAATAGAACCTTTAGAAATATATTAAGTGATAAAAATGGTGACATGTTCAATACTTATTTCACCCGATGTACAGCATCAAACCTTCCCTGGAGCTTCCACCTAAAAGTGGGCTATTTACAGGCACATAGAGGATAAGTATATATATATATATATATATATATATATATATATATATATATATATATATCAGTACATTTTCCGTTTAGACCAATTTATCTTTGAGGGAAAACCCCTTTATTGGCGGCCATACACAGGGCCTAGGTAGATAGAAGCTGGCTGAACATGCAATGGGTGCAACAGGGGTTCCAACAGGGCAACTTACACTGTAGACCTTAGATGTGGTATTTAAATACAGGGATAATGCTGCAGACCGAATATTTGGGTATAGGAAAACATAAAGATGACTTTTGGTCGTGGCTCCATATATTATGTTCGCCCTTGATCCTGAGCTACCTGGTATAGTGATAAAATGTCACCCCAAAGCTGCCCGAACTGGTACGGCTTTTACACAGATAAAGACTAAAGTAACATAAAGGAATGTCATTTTTCAGTTGTCTATTTATAGGTCATTCAGGAACTATAGAAAGCTGGATAGCAGGTCCCAAGAGCCAATGTAAAGACTGTTATTAGTGGTTATTGTCACCTTTGGAAATCCAGAATTTATTACAGTGAAATTTCACACGAGGACAGGGACTTATATTTACAGGATTGTTCTAGGGGCAAACGCTCTGTAAGGTATATAGCTGTTTGGTAAATGTATAGCCGCTATATGATACTATAAATCACCCCTTGTTTTACAGATGCTGGAGACTTTAAAGCTTTATATAGCACCGCTGACCGAATGAAAACAGATCAATACTACTTCCATTAGTTTTGTAGTACTTGTGTATCTATTCCCACAGTAGAAGCTGGTAATTTTACAAGAAAATGCGTCAATCCTCTCTTCAAGACCTCATTTCATCCAAGACCGATCCTAATAACCTTCATACAAGGTCAAACAAACATTACTGAGATATGTAAAACTGGAATATATAAGAGAGGCAGCAGCATCTGGTTACCGCTGGAGCATATACAGTATATCTCTCGCCTTTCCCAATTCCATGCTAGACAAGCGGATGTCCCATCTTCTGCTCCAGTGATGTCTATGGGGCTGCGGCTCTCTATCAGTCGGCCATGTTAGGATGGTATGAGGACACTGATAACCTTACACATGGCGGCCTATTTAATGGGAACCTGTCATCACTTTCATGCTGCCTGAACCATGAGTCATCTTGGCCACCTAAAGTGGCTACTGCCTCCTCGCTGACTGATATATCTTTATACCCAAACAAGGAGAAATCTATTAAGTCAAGGCGGGAGGGATGGGGAGAAACCACCGGACACCACCCTGATAACTTGTGGTTCAGGCAGCATGAAAGCGATGGTAGGTTCCTTTAAGCCCTTAAGGGTGCGTTCACACGCTAGTAACTAGTGGCGGGTTACCCGCTGCAGGAAACCCACTGCGAGTTACGCTACCATTCATTTGAATGGGTCCGCGGACAGTCCGCAAATCTGACACTATTGCGGACTGTCTGTGGACCCATTTAAATCAATGGTAGCGTAACTCGCAGCGGGAAATCCGCTGCTAGTAATAGCGTGTGAACGCACCCTAAAGGAGTACTACACTACCCCAGCGTTTGGAACATTTTGTTCCGAACGCTGGGTGCAGGCTGCAGGGGACGTTATGTCACTGCCACATCCCCTCAATGCAAGTCTATGGGAGGGGGCATGCCCCCTCCCATAGACTTGCATTGAGAGGGGGTGACATGACATCAAGAGGGGTGTGGCCGTGATGTCACGACCCACACAGCCCGCACCCAGTGTTCGTAACAAAATGTTCCAAACGTTGGGGCAGTGAAGTAAGAACATGGGGGGAGATTTATCAAAACCTGTGCAGAGGAAGAGTGGTGCAGTTGCCCATAGCAACCAATCAGATTGCTTCTTTCATTTTCCACAGGCCTCTAAAGGGGCCTGTGGAAAATGAAAGAAGCAATCTGATTGGTTGCTATGGGCAACTGCACCACTCTTCCTCTGCACAGGTTTTGATAAATCTCCCCCCTGGAGTATTTTGACCTTATGGATCCTGTGATTTTTTTTCTTTTCTTATGAAGATAAATAGGTCTGAACTGATGCATGACATGAAATTAAACATATTTCTAACGTAAAAGCATTTCTGATAATATATACATTTCTGGATATATACACTTACTAATCGCATGCGTCTCCTTTGTTTTGTCCTGTTGCCCTTGGTTACAACCCTCTTAGAGCTAGAAATGGTTAGGCATGCTCAGCTCAACAACACTTGTTAGTCTCTACTGTGCACAAAAGCAAGGTTCCTTCAACCCCTTAAAGTGGAACTGTCACTTGAAATTGCGCAAGTAAGAGGGTTACACAGTGTACAAGCAAGATACCTGTATACCTGTTTATTGCATTCATGCCTTTGTAAATATCTTAAAGGGGTACTCCGCCCCTAGACATCTTATCCCCTATCCAAAGGATAGGGGATAAAATGTCTGTATTCTTACTGATAGTAGAAGGGACTTTAAAACATTATTTATTATTTCATTTTAAATACCAAATCAAAAACCAAAAGACTTTAAAAGGGGTACTACCATGGAAAACTGTTTTTTTTTTTTTATCAACTGGTGCAAGAAAGTTAAACAGATTTGTAAATTACTTCTATAAAAAAAATCTTAATCCTTCCAGTACATTTTAGGGGCTGTATACTACAGAGGAAATGGTTTTCTTTTTGGATTTCTCTTTAGTCACAACCACAGTGCTCTCTGCTGACCTCTGCTGTCCATTTTGGGGACTGTCCAGAGCAGCATATGTTTGCTATGGGGATTTTCTCCTGCTCTGGACAGTTCCTAAATTGAACAGCAGAGGTCAGCAGAGAGCACTGTGGTCGTGACATAGGAGAAATCCCAAAAACATTTCCTCTGTAGTATATATATAGCCCCTAAAAAGTACTGGAAGGATTAAGATTTTTTAATAGAAGTAATTTACAAATCTGTTTAACTTTCTGACACCAGTTGATATATATATATATATATATATATATATATATATATATATATATAAAAAAAAAAAAACACGGTAGTACTCCTTTAACTATCGGCCACCATCAGATGTTATCAAATCCACATATAGCTGGCAGTTTACATCCACTTTCCAGTGCCGGATACTTAAAGGGTACCTCTCATCAAAAAAACTTTTGATATATTATAGATTAATGTATGCAGAATAACTTTACAATTGCATGTTATTAAAAAATATGCTTATTTCTATTTAATTTTCCACTTTGAAGAAATGACCACTAGGGGTCTCCCTACCAGTCCTGGCAGCAAGCATTTCAGACTCATGCTGGAGTCCTAAACACTACGAGCTGCCAGTCTGCTTTGTTCACAAAGGAGAACACTCAGAGCTGCCAGCCTGCTTTGTTCACAGCCTGTTTGGCTGTGAACAAAGCAGGCTGGCAGCTCTGAGTGTTTAGGACTCCAGCATGAGTCAGAAATGCTTGCTGACGGGACTGATTGGGAAAAATACAATAAAAAGAAGCATATTTTTCATTAACATGCTATTGGAAAGTTATTCAGCATTCATTAATCTAAAATATATCAAAAGTTTATTTGATGAGAGATAACCTTTAAGGTATACCAATCTATAAAGATGTTGTGATACTCACGGTGATACTGGCACCGCCGTCATCAGAGCTGTGCGCACGCACGCTAGGAGAAATCCACGCAGTGCAATACAGAGAATAGAAATTGCTGTTTATCGATTCCTGATGAATTGACAGTGGGAAACGCGTTGAATCACCTTACAATGGATTAACAAACACTTTCCAGCATAAAGGAGAAGCAAGTACCAAAATACAGGTTTTTGACTGGAAATGCATGTGACATAAGATTTGTAGCACTTTACTCCATGTCCAAACTGGGAGAGATGTTGACATTGGATATATGTGTATGCAACAAGAATGTAAGGGATAGTGCAATAAGTGACAGTGGACTGATATATAGTGTTGGGCGCGAATATTCGCATTTTACATTTTTATCGCGAATATTTAGAATATATTCGCTGTATTTTTTAAATTACGAATATTCGTTTTTTTTTTTTTTTTCCACAGTACACATCACAGTGATCATCATCCCTCCCTGCTTCCAGCTTGTGGTCTAAAGAATGCTCCAATACTAGTTACTGTGAGAGACTGTGCAGCGCGAATATTTCACACATGCGCATATTCGCATATTGCTTCTTTTAGCTTGTGGGCCAATGAGAATGATGCAAAATACACTTGTCAGAGGGAGACGGAGGGGACGGGCTTGCGCCACATGTACTTAACTAATAGTTTATCTTCACAGGGTGCCTCCAGTTGTTTCAATACTACAACTCCCAGCATGCCCTGACAGCCAATAGATGTCAGGGCAAGCTGGGAGTTGTAGTGATGAAACAGCTGGAGGCACCCGGAGATGAACTAAGGGCGGAAGTACCCCCCAGCAGGCATCAGTGACGTGGTCCCTGCTGGGGAAGTCTGCCTGGTAGTGAGCACACTGCCAGGCAGACAAAAGGCATTTTTAATATAGTAAAAATTAAAATTAAAAGCAGGGAGGGGTAAGGGATAAGTTGGCAATAGGCAGGGACAGGAAAAAAAATAGGATGGTGGGAGCTACCCTTTAAGGACAATTTTATTTTTACATTTTTGTTTTTTCCTTCTCGCCTTCAAAAAATCATAACTCTTTTATATTTTCATCCACAGACTAGTATGAGGGCTTGTTTTTGGCAAGACCAGTTGTCCGTTGTAATGCCATCACTCACTTTACCATAAAATGTATGGCGCAACCCAAAAAATACTATTTGTGTGGGGAAATTAAAAAGAAAACCGCAATTTAGCAAATTTTGGTAGGTTTTGTTTTAACACCGTACAATTTACGGTACAAATGACATGTGTTCTTTATGTCACTATGATTAAAATGATACCCATGATAATACACTTTTCTATTACTGTTGTGCTTAAAAAAAATTGCAAACTTTTAAACCAAATTAGTATGTTTAAAATCCCCCTATTATGAAGACCTACAACTTTTTCATTTTTCCATATAAGCGGCGGTATGAGGGCTAATTTTTTTGCACCGTGATCTGTACTTTTTATTGATACCATATTTGCTTATATAAAACTTTCAATACATATTTTATACATTTTTTGGGGAAATTTTTTTAGAAAAAAGCAGCAATTTTGGAATTTTTACGTTCACACCATTCACCTTACGGTAACATGAACATTTTATTTTAATAGTTCGGATATTAATGCACGCGGTGATACCAAATATGTATATCAATTTAATTTTTTTACACTTTTTGGGGGTGAAATAGGGAAAATGGGACAATTTATATTTTTATTGGGGGAGGGGTCTTTCAAATTTTTTTTACTGTTATTTTTTTTTTTTACTTTTATTTTTACACTTTAATAGTCCCCATAGGGGACTATTTATAGCAATCAATCGATTGCTAATACTGTTCATTGCTATGCATATGTATAGGACATAGCACTGATCAGTATTATTGGTCATCTTCTGCTCTGGTCTGCTCGATCTCAGACCAGAGCAGAAGACCGGTGGAAGGCAGCGGAGGCAGGTGAGGGGACCTCCGTCTGCCGTTCTGGATGATTGGATCGCCACGGCAGCACTGCGGGCGATCCTATCATCCATTTTAGTGACCGCAGTGCTCCAGATGCCGTGATCTGAGGGGTTAATGGCGGACATCCGTGCGATCACAACATCATATACATCTGTATACCTTTAGTATCCGGCACTGGAAAGTGGATGTAAACTGCCAACTATATGTGGATACGATAACATCTGATGGCGGCTGTTAAAGTGTTTTGGTTTTTGATTTGGTATTTTAAATGCGATAATAAAGAATATGTTTTTAAGCCCCTACTACTATCAGTAAGAATATATCAATCACTGTGTGAGACCAATTAATACCAGTGTGTTGAATCACAGAGTCACATACAGATAAGATGTATGATCGTGGGGCGTCCGCGATCTCCCTGCTGCACCCAGCGTTCGTTTAGAGCGTCGGGTGCAGCGCCGGTGGCTTGTGTCATCACCTCCCCGCATCACCAGTCATCTGGCACAGAGCAAAATGCACTCCGTGCACTGGATGTCTGGGGTACTGCAGCCGAGATAGCGGGGGTCCCCAGCAGCGTGACCCCCGCGATCAGACATCTTATCCCCTATCCACAGTGTATGGCTGGAGGCTGTATGCCTGTGTACTGCCCACTTCAGTGCTCCGACCACCGCTCCGGCTATAGCAGAAGGTCTCGGGACCGGTGGTCGAAGCACCGAAGATGACGTGCCACTGGTCACTTACCAAGCTGGCCAGCGTGCGTCTTCCTCCTTCTCTATCCTCCGGTCCTCGGCGCCTTCGTTTCCATGGGTGTGCGCCATGTCCCGGTGTGCGCTATGTCCCGGTGTGCGCTATGTCCTGGCAGCCCTGCATTTTTAAACTTAACACAGGGCCGCAGGGAGTTAATAGTGATGGGGGGAATTGCCTCGTCACTACAGGACAGGCAAACACCAGCTCTGCTCGGGGCCCCAAGAAATTGTTTGGTTTGTCTGTCCTGTTGCGACCTCCCCCGCCGAACCCCCGGGACTGATTCGCCGAACCCCTGGGGTTCGATCGAATCCGGGTCAAGAACCACTGTGTTAGACACTATATGATGCACCTTATATATATACTTAATTGTTGACAAACTATTTTTCTCACCATGACTACACTGTCACATGCATAAATTGACCAATGAGAGCATTATGGTGATGTGGCTTCTTAATAATTGTAAGCACTTACCCCTGTATTTGTACCAATCACAAATGTATGGAATATATATATCTCATTTTCACTTGTTTTCCATGCTTGACAAAGGCTAGGTTATAGCTGAAACATTGCACTGCTGGTAACCAATAAAAGACCGCAGCCTTTCTACATATATTGGAGTCTGCTGCCTTTATGCTGTGACCTGCACTATTTGGATATGGGTCGGTAGTGAATAAATTCTGATATCCTTCACTAGTGTACCTACTACTTATCTCAATGAATATAAATTAGATTATTATCATTGGATATTATAACATTAATTTCCAAACCACGAACACTGCGGGATAGGAGATGAGCAGAAATACGTGTTGACGTAAATATCTCCATGCATGATCCAGTAAACACGCACCATCTGTCAAGCATATGGTCGGAAAATGTGGTGGGTATAACAAATAACATATTTAAATAAAAATAAGATAATGCATGTTTAGTTGCATACTATGGGCATACGTAGTACATTTAGATTATTCTACATTTTTGGAGCTGTAGAGCATGTATCCTCCCCCTGCCTCTCATTACGCCAGGCTCCCTGGATGTCATCGCGGTAATAAATGTACAGTATGTGTATCCACTGTGACTTCAGATCCAGAGGAAATAAAAATCATTTCCTGCGGTTCTGCTGTATGTAATTCATTACGCCGGTGTCTTGGAGAATAACTGATGACTCCTAACTTAATGCTGAATTAATTAGGGCATTTATTCTCAGCAAAAACAAATCAATTTCCTCCTGTTTGGTGCTGGAACATTTTGTAAAGCAAAAAATTAATCCAGGTTTTTTTTTTTTTTTTGCATCTTCAAAAATATATTTACAACATCCAAGAATAATTACATCTTAAATTAATAAAGACTTGGAAATATCTATCTATCATCTACATCTCTATTTTCTATCCATCTAACTCTCCATCTCACATCTATCTATCTATCTATCTCACATCTATCTATCTCATATCTATCTATCTATCTATCTATCTATCTCATGTCTATAATCTATCTATCTATCTCATATCTATCTATCTATCTCATATCTATCTCATATCTATCTATCTATCTATCTATCTCATATCTATATATCTATCTATCTATCTCATATCTATCTATCTATCTCATATCTATCTATCTCATATCTATCTATCTCTCTCATATCTATCTATCTCATATCTATCTATCTATCTCATATCTATCTATCTCATATCTATCTATCTATCTATCTCATATCTATCTATCTCATATCTATCTATATATCCAAATAGACGAAATAGAATGCAGCACACCACTATTGCAGTCAAAACAAATAGATTTATTCCATAGCGTGCAGAGGACTACGTTTCACCGGTCTCACACCGGCTTTATCACTTAAAGCCGGTGAAACGTAGTCCTCTGCACGCTATGGAATAAATCTATTTGTTTTGAGTGCAACAGTGGTGTGCTGCATTCTATTTCGTCTATTTGGATTAAGGAACCGGTGGACCCAGGCTCCAATTATGCGAGCACCCCATATTGACTATCACCAGATTCTACTTGATGTGCTGCTTCTATTTGGATTTTTTTTTATCTATCTATCTATCATCTATCTATCTCATATCTATCTATCTATCTATCTATCTTCTATCTATCTATTATCTATCTATCTCATATCTATCTCATATCTATCTCATATCTATCTATATATCTCATATCTATCTATATATCTCATATCTATCTATCTATCTCACATATATCTATCTCATGTATCTATCTATCTCATATCTATCTATCTCATATCTATCTATCTATATATCTCATATATATCTATATATCTCATATCTATCTATCTCATTTCTATCTATCTCATTTCTATCTATCTCATTTCTATCTATCTATCTATCTATCTATCTATCTATCTACAGATATACACAAAGGAGATTGCAGCACTCAAAATTCAGGTGAGAAAACTTAGAGTGGTTTTATTCCATCCAAAGTGTGACTTTTCGGTCGCCACATGCGACCATTTTCAAGCATGGTCGCATGTGGTGCAATGGTCGCATGTGGCGACCGAAACGTCGCAATTTGGATGGAATAAAACCACTCTAAGTTTTCTCACCTGAATTTTGAGTGCTGCAATCTCCTTTGTGTATATATCTAGCTGTAGCCGTGACATGGCTCTTTGGATTGGGGGCACCTGCATTTGTTCACACTGGTAGTGCTGCTTCAGAACCTCTTTTTCTTATCTATCTATTTATCTCATTTCTATCTATCTATCTATCTATCTATCTCATATCTATCTATCTAATATCTATCTCAGATCTATCTCATATCTATCTATCTATCTATCTATCTATCTATCTATCTATCTCATATCTATCTATCTATCTATCTATCTATCTATATCATATCTATCTATCTCATATCTATATATCTGTCTGTCTATTTATCTATCTATCTATCTATATCTATTTTTCTATTTCATATCTATCTATCTATCCCCCATCTATCTATCTGCTATCATCCACATAACATTGTATATTTGTAGGGTCAGACATGATTTATGTATAAGACAAGTCTCATTGCTGGGTTACTGAGACACTTCCCACTGTTATTTGGCTGAAAGGATAATATTTAGAGTGATTTTCGCTGCTGTACTGTGGCCAAATCTGAGCAATGTGGATTCTTTCATGTTCCTGGATTTTGCCTCATTAATTACAAGTGTAAGTCTAACAACCTGTGTTCATCCGGAGCCAAGACACATGATTTACTCCATCCGCCAGCGTGTGATTATAGGGTGTTCAGAAATTGACTTAACAAGACCTTTATTGGTTCTCTTTAAAACATTGACCTTTCCGATTGCTGAAATCTTTCCAACAATTCAGGATCAAGCTCACTTTATTCCGGGCACCCTGGAACAATGTATTCACTAAAAGCCTACCAATGGCTTAAACCCATATGTTTATATACTATCAAATATTAAAGGACATATTAAAGGGCTTAAATCCAGAAAAAAAAAACATTACCATAGTCTTGGCCCCATATCATTGTGATACATTATGGGGTTTGAGATGTGGACCTTGACTTTACTAGAAGCCCACCCATTGCACTTAGTGACCTGTGTCCCCTACATACATCAGAAGGATGGCCACCTAGCACTCAAGGTATTCTAACTGAGGCTCTACAAATGAAATTGTTACGCCATGCACTCCTGCCTCACACGCTGGCCGTGAGCGCATGGTCCCCTTACCTTCTGCTGCCGACGGGGCTGGGACTCGCATTGCGGGACGCACCCGTATGCGAGCCCCAGTCCATCACTCTCCGGGTGTTTCCCCTGCCTCTGCTTCCGCCTCTCTGCTCCGGCGAGACTGTCCCCGTCCCTTAGAGCGTGCGCGCGCCGGAGCTTTAAGATTTAAAGGGCCAGTATGCTTATTAGTGTAACCACCTGTGTCTTGTTGATAAATTCCTCCACCCTCCTCAGTTCTCTGCCGGATCTTTGTTGCCTTGTGCCCTAGAAAAAGCGTTCCTTTGTATTGCCTTGCCGTGTACCAGATCTCCTGCTCTTGTGACCTTGACCTTGCTTCTCTGCCGCCTGCCTACTGAACTTCTGCTATGTCCCGACTATGCTACTGTGCTGCCTGCCCTGACCTACAGCTATCCTGACTACGAGTTGTCTTATCCCTTCTGTGCTTTGTATCTCCACAGCCGCCTGTGTGGTCGAGCCGTTGCCGGGGGTTGCGCCCTGGGTGTCGTCTGCAGCAGCAAGCCCATCCTGCTTTGCAGCGGGCTCTGGTGAAGACCAGCGGCCCCTTAGACTCCGCTCCCTGGCACGGTCCGAGTCATCTGCCACACAGGTCCAGCGGATCCACATCCACCGGAGTTCCTGTCTTCAGAAATGTGAGTGTTACAGAAATGACCATACCTGCAGCATAACTGGGATTTATAGGGCCCCATAGCAAAGTGAGATGGGCTTCCACCACCAAATGACATTGATTGAACATCAAAAAACCCATATAGAAGTCTACATACTGTAGCTAAAAACCACCAACCTGTAAATCTCTAAAAAAAACTACAATGTTCTTACATCACAGTGAGATCCCTCAACCTTTGAGCCCCATAGCAGCTGCTACAGCTATTACAGCTATTATACACCCACGTCCCATACTGAATAAAGTTGTCCATTCCTGCTCTAAGGTATAGTCTATTAGAGGTGTGAAATAATTGCAATTGGTGACTGAGTAAGTCTCAGGATCAGTGAGGGTCCCAGCAGTCAGACCATAACTAACAACCAATAGGGAGACCATGTGCAAGAATAGTATATGGCCCCCGAGCCATAGCTAGGCTTTCCTACACCCAGGGCAAAGGTTAAAGCTTACCTGTCAGATCCCTAAAAAAATAAAAACTTCATATGTTACTCAGTGCCTAATCCTGACCATGTACATATATTTTTTTATGCCTCTATCACTTATTTTTATTATAGAAATACCAAATTTCAATAGCTCAGAGTGTTATAAATCCTCTCAGGGCAAGGGGGGTGTCCCTCCCTAGTGGTGATGGAAGGTTATTGGTGTGTGATGGAAGGGGGTGTGTCCCTCTCTTTTGGTGGTTGGAGGTAATTGGTGTGTCTGCTCATGCAGCATTGTCTATGACTCATGGACAAACATGATGCTGCTGCTGGACTGGTTTGTGTTTCCGAATAGGTATAGAGACCCATAGTGGTGAGATTTTCAGAGGTTGTTTACTTTATTAAATATTTTAAAAAAATTAAACAACCATATTACAAAAGGTCTTTATTTTTATCAGTAACAATATATAAAAGTTTTTTGGACCTGACAGTGACCTTTTAAAGTTTGCTATGGTATTTATATAACTGTGCCAAGACACAAAGTAGCTTAATAACACCCCCAGCACTCGTGGCACATAACCCTGTAGCCACCACATATGTCATGTTCATTATGATGATTTTTAATAGGTGACTAAGCACATCACTACTATTTTGCAAATGGAAGGACACAGGAAGGACCCCAGTACTTGGGATCGATGAGGGTTCCAGCACTCAGATCAGAGCTTGACAATTAAAAATGTTGCCCCAAAGGGCAGAGGCAGACACATCTGGAAAGAGGGTGAATAAACAGTGAAGGGCCCCAGAGCCATAGAAAGGCTATTTTCCATCCAGAGCAAAGGAGTAGGGTGTTGTTGACAGTCCAAGCCATGTATCTAAACACCCTGTCCAAGTTGCATGTGGTAGCCTAACCCTAATTACACCCATGTATGGCCCTCTGCTAATTATAGTTAATTTTAATGAATATGGGGTGTTAGTCATAGACTACCTCCTTGGTGCTATAGAGCACCATACACAGATGTGTCAGGGGCCACAGGGAGGACACCCAAGGGCCATCTGTTGATGTAAACCATTTCTCCGTATTGACCTTTACATTTTTCACAGTTGAAACAATTCTACATTTCTGCATAACACCAGATGGTTGATATTGTGTTCAACTTTTTCTGATTTGTACAATCTGAACCTTAACTCAAATATTTATATCCCGGAGTTCTCCTTTCCTCTTGTATTATTGTTCTTTGCAGGGAAACATGATACTATTACTAATCAAAACTTCTCAACTGATGTACGAAGCGCGCTGTCAACCGCATTCTCAGCCGCCCGCCGAGACGGAGCTTTCCCTTACAATGAAGAGTAAACACGCTGTCAAAAACACTTTCTACTCGAGTGAACGACATCGTCAATACGCTACGAAAACAGGTTTCCTTCTCTGTTTCCAGGTACTGCCGTAACAGCTTGTGCTCCAGTTAGGCTTCTTTTAGTGAATAACACATGTCACAAACAAAAGGAACTTGGAGATGTCTTGGTGTAATTGGGTTTCGTTCCAGTTTTTAGATTAATACAGATGACATAAGCCTAGTGATTTGTCCAACACTGATGTCGAAGGCTTTGAAGTTCTGGTGAAGTCAGTTTAATTTGCAGCTTCAGATCTATGTGACCTCAGGCGAAGTGAAGTCATTTCTCTGAGCCTTAGGCAACAGATTGAATGGATGAACTCTCCGAGGTCTAAGAACATCATGTGAGATGCAGTCTACAGTGACATGGATACTTAAACAAACAAGTTGAAACTTAACATTTTTATTAAAAGGCAAATATTCTTAAGTTGTTGGCTTGACTTTGAGATCTACGTCTTAGGCAAATTAAAAAGCAGTTCAAGCCTTGAGTTGCGTTGAAACCAAGAAGGTGCCCAATGGCCTGGAAGACAACAAAAAAATTACAGCTACTTTATGTACCACAAGTGGTGGGGAACTAAGTACCATCCAAATGCAAATTTGTTCCATAAAAATGCATAGTGTACATAGTGCCATATAGAAACATATAATGTGTCTTTTAAATCTCCTCTCCTCCTTTACCATGTTGATTCCCATTATGTATTTAAAAGTTTCCATCATATCCCCTCTGCCTCTTCTTTCTTCTATATATGTTAAGGTCCTTTAACCTTTCATGGTAAGTTGTATCATGCAATCCATTTACTAGTTTAGTATCTTCTCTGAACTCTCTCTAGAGTATCTATATCCTTCTGGAGATATGGTTTCCAGTACTGCGCACAATACTCCAAGTGAGGCCTCACCAGTGTTCTGTACAGTGGCATGAGTATATTTATACAAGACTGCTTGTTGGCGCTCTGTAAACGGCTGTTGTAGGTGGATCCACTAACCTGCAAGGAAGATGGCGTGGGCTGTACCAGGGAGCGGAGTCTAAGGTGCCGCTAGTTTTCACCAGAGCCTGCCGCAAAGTGGGGTAGACTTGCTGTGGCTGATATGACTCATCCCCACAGGCAGCTGAGGTATAATGAGGCACAGGAAGGATGAGGCACAGACGAAGTCAGGACAGGCTAAGTGCTAAATAGGGTTGGTTTGAGACAAGCCATAATTATTGGTGCACTGGCCTTTTAAATTTAGAAGAGCCAGCGCGCGCGCGCCCTAGGAGGTGGGAACGCACACACTGGCAGAGATGGGCAGGGGGAGAAGAACATAGCTGGGCTCTCAAGCGAGGAAAAGGTCCAGCGGGGAAAGAATAGGACGGGGCAAAAGATGAGCGGCAGTCTGGGGTTCGCATGCGGGCGCGTCCCTCAATGCGAACCGTGGCACTGCGGAGAGCAGAGGGCAGAGCCCTAACAGTACCCCACCCCCTTGGGTTTCCCCCTCTTTTTGGGTCTTAAAAAGTTCCAAAGTAAGTCACGGTCCAGTATATTCTCCTCCGACTCCCAAGATCTCTCCTCCGGATCAAAACCTTTCCAGTCCACCAAAAAATAACATCTCCCTCTTACAGTTTTTGTGTCTAAGATTTCTTTGACCTTGTAGATGTCAGAAGAACCAGAAACAGGAATGGAAACAACAGACTTTAGCGAGAACTGGCTTGAGAAAGGAGATATGGAAAGAATTCAGAATGCGTAGGGAAGAAGGCAGACAAAGTTTATAGGAGAACGGATTAATCTTTTGTAATATCTCAAACGGTCCCAGGAAACGAGGGCCCACCTTGTAGCTGGGAATCTTGAAACTGATATATTTCAATAACCAGGCCTTATCACTGGGAGAGAAAGAATGAGGAAATCTTCTTTTCTTATCTGCCTGAGATTTCATACGGGAGGAGGCTTGAAGCAGAGAATTCCGAGTCTGTTGCCAGATGGACATGAAATCCCGAACTAGTTCATCAACAGCTGGCACGCCCGAGGATACTGGAAGAGGAGGACAAGGATGAAGACCATAGACAACACAAAATGGAGTAGACTTTGTGGCCTCAGAGTCTCTATGATTGTAGGAGAACTCTGCCCAGGGTAAAAGATCAACCCAGTCATCCTGTCGGGCTGAAACAAAGTGACAAAGATATTCTCCCAGAACTTAATTTACTCTCTCAAGTTGCCCATTGGATTGCAGGTGATAGGAAGATGAGAAATACAACTTGATTTTTAGACTAGAGCATAAAGCTTGCCAGAACTTAGAGACAAATTGCACCCCGTGATCAGAGACGATATGAGACAGAAGGCCATGTAAGCGGAAGATATGCTGAAGGAAGTGTTTGGCCAGTTGCAGAGCAGAGGGTAACCCGTGCAATGGAATAAAATGAGCCATCTCAGAAAACTGATCGACCAGCACACGAATTACCATATTGTTAAAGGATGGGAACAGATCGGTGATAAAATCCATAGCCATTTGTGACCAAGGAGTGTCCATAATAGGAAGAGGCTGTAGAAGGCCAGCAAGTCAATTCCGAGGAGTCTTGTCTCGAGCACAGGTAGCACAGGAATTGACAAAGTCTGTGACATCCCGTTTAAGGTGGGGCCACCAATAATGCAGAGAGATTAATTGAAAAGACTTCCCCACACCGGAATGGCTAGCTACCAAGGAAGAATGACCCCAGCTCAAGACTCTGCATCTCAATAGAGGTGGTACGAAGAATCTTCCAGATGGAGCTTGCTGAAAGACTGCAGGTGCTACAGGAACCTAACACTCAGGTGGAATAATATGACGAGGAGAGGAATCTTGTCCAACCATATCTGAGGACCTGGAGAGTGCATCGGCTCTAATGTTCTTGTCGGCAGGATGGAAATGAATTAAAAAATGTAATCTGGAGAAGAAGAGCGACCATCTTGCCTGGTGGGGATTCAGACGTTGAACTGACTGAAGATACAAAAGGTTCTTGTGATCCGTGAAGATGTTGACTGGATAAGTGGAACCCTCCAAAAGGTGACGCCATTCTTCTAAGGCAAGTTTTATAGCAAGGAGTTCCCGATCGCCAATAGAGTAATTCCTCTCTGCAGGTGAAAAGGTCGTGGGAAAAAAAAACACTGGTCTTATTCTTGCCCGTGGGTGTTTTCTGAGTTAAAACTGCGCCAGCTCACATGGAAGATGCGTCCACCTCCAAAAAGAACGGCATTTCAGTTTCAGACCAGTTCTTAGGGTTGCAGTTCTTTTTGGTAAGGGCTACAATTGGAACAACCAGGGAAGAAAAATGTGGAATGAATTGATTGTAGTAATTGGCAAACCCCAAAAATCGTTGAATAGCTCTAAGACCAGAAGGACGTGGCCAGTCCAGAGTTGGCAAGATCCATCTGAAGACCTTGGTGGGAGACAATGTAACCCATAAATGGAAGACTTGTTCTCTCAAAGAGACATTTCTCTAGCTTGGCATATAGATGATTCTCCCGGAGATGCTGAGGGACCAGACGGACATGGAAACGATGAGGCTCCAAATTGGGAGAGAAAATCAGAATATCATCCAAATAGACTACCACACAGGTATTCTACAGATCTCGGAAGATGTCATTAACAAATTCTTTGAAGACAGCGGGAACATTGCAGAGCCCAAAAGGCATGACAAAGTGGCCGTCATGGGTATTGAAAGCCGTCTTCCATTCATCTCCTTCACAAATATCGAGTAGCGATTTTTGATCACAATCTTGTTTAGCCCCTTAGGGACTCGTTTTTTCCTCCTTCTCTTCTAAAAATCATAACGCTTTAAATTTTGCACCTAAAGACCCATATAAGGGCATCTTCTGACCCCAATAGCTTTTATTTTTCCGTGTACAGGATGATATGAGGGCTCATTTTTTGTGCCGTCGTCTGTAGTCTTTATTGGTACGTTTTTTTGATTTATTAATATATTTATAGTATATGAAGTGACCAAAAATACACAATTTTGGACTTTTGATTTTTTTTACGTGTACGCCATCGACCGTGTGGTTTAACTAACATTATATTTTAATAGTTCGGACATATACGCACACAGTGGTACCACATATGATTATTTTTATTGTACATTACATTATTTAATTAAAAAAATGGGAAAAGAAGGGTGATTTAAACTTTTTTTTTTTACCCATAGGGGGCTAAAACATGCAATCTTCTGATTGCATACACTGTTCAATGCTATACCATTGCATAGCATTGATCAGTGTAACCGGCACTCTGCTGCTTTAGCCTACTGCGCAGGCATGGAGCAGTAGATCACTGATCAGATGACGGAGAGGCAGGTGAGGAACCCCCCCCCCCCGTCATCCGGTAAGCTGATTGGGACATCATGATTTTGTTGCGATAGTCCTGATCAGTTCTGCTGAGCTACCGGGATTCTTTTATTTTGCTTTAGACGCCACAATCAACTTTGATCGCGGCAGCTAAAGGGTTAATGCCGGGCATCAGCCCAATTGGCCATAAATGGCATTAGACATGGGTCCTGGCTGCCCGTAGAAATCAGGACCCACCGGTAGTCAATACAGGGACGGAGTGATCCATTTTTCTTTCCTACAAAGAAGAATCCAGCCCCAGCTGGACAGGTGGACATCTGGATGTAATGCTTTTGCAGATTTTCCAGGATATATTTAGCCATAGCTTGCGTCTCAGGTACAGACAGCGGGTAAATTCTTCCCTGGGGAGGTGTAGTACCTGGTTGGAGATCAATGGGGCAATCATAAGGACGATGTGGTGGGAGAGTCTTTCTCGCAGAATATGTCAGAAAATTACAATAAGGGGAGGCAGGCCCGACTTGATAAGAGTTGATGGGACTATTTTAGACTGGGTGCACTCCAGACAGTGACCTTGACGGAAAGTTCCCCAACGAGAAACCTCTCCAGTGTCCCAGTTAAGTTGCGGAGAGTGACACTAAAGCCAAGGCAGATCAAGAAGAAGTTCAGAGGTACAATGAGGAAGTACAAAGAATTCTATCTTCTCCTTATGTAACACTCCCACTTGCATGATGAGAGGTTCAGTGCGGAATAGGACCGTAACATTCAGGTTCTCTCCATTGACTAAAGAAATATATAGAGGATTGACTAGCCGAGACACAGGGCGATGATGCTTTTGGACCAAGGCAGCATCAGCGATCGCGCCCCGCAATGCGAGGAAAAGGTCCAGCGGGGACAGAAGAGGACGGGGCGGAAGGTGAGTATTACGCCTAGTGCTCCGGGTCCCTGCTTCTCCCCGGAGCGCTCGCGGCGTTCTCCTCTCTGCAGCGCCCCGGTCGGACCCGCTGACCAGGAGCGCTGCACTGACACTGCCGACGGGGATGAGATTCGCATAGCAGGACGCGCCCGCTCGCGGATCGCATCCCAATCCACTTACCTGTCACGGTCCCAGGCTGTCACGTCCTGGCGCGCGCGGCTCCGCTGTCTAGGGTGCACGCGCCAGCTCTCTAAGATTTAAAGGGCCAGTGCACCACTAATTGGTACCTGGCCCAGTCAGTGTAATTAGCTCCCACCTCCTCCACGCCTTTATAACCTCACTTCCCCTTCTCAGTGAAAGCGTTTCCTGTGATTGCCTTACCAGTGTTTCCTGATCTTCTGCTGTTACCATTAACTACGAACCTTGCCGCCTGCCCTGACCTTCTGCTACGTCTGACCTTGCCTCTGTCTAGTCCTTCTGTCCCACGCCTTCTCAGCAGTCAGCGAGGTTGAGCCGTTACCGGTGGATACGACCTGGTTGCTACCGCCGCAGCAACACGATCCCGCTTTGCGGCGGGCTCTGGTGAATACCAGTAGCAACTCAGAACTGGTCCACCGGTACGGTCCACGCCAATCCCTCGCTGACACAGAGGATCCACATTCAGCCTGCCGAAATCTAACAGTAGATCCGGCCATGGATCCCACTGAGGTCCCGCTGCCAGTTGTCGCTGACCTTACCACGGTGGTCGCCCAGCAATCTCAACAGATAGCGCAACTAGGACAACAGTTCGCCCAACAAGGACAGCAGCTGTCGCAGTTGATCGACATGCTACAGCAACTTCTGCCACAGCTACAGCAACCATCTCCTCCGCCAGGTCCTGCACCTCCTCCGCAGCGAGCAGCCGCTCCTAGCCTCCGCTTGTCTCTGCCGGACAAATTTGATGGGGACTCTAAACTCTGCCGTGGTTTCCTGTCTCAATGTTTCCTACACTTGGAGATGTTGTCGGACCAATTCCCCACAGAACGGTCTAAGGTGGCTTTCGTAGTTAGTCTCCTGTCTGGGAAGGCCTTGTCATGGGCCACACCGCTCTGGGACCGCAATGATCCTACCATAGCCACTGTTCAGTCCTTCTTCACTGAGGTTCGTAGTGTCTTCGAGGAACCAGCCCGAGCCTCTTCTGCCGAAACTGCCTTGTTGAACCTTGTCCAAGGAAATTCTTATGTAGGCGAATACGCCATCCAATTTCGTACCCTCGCCTCTGTTTTATCTTGGAACAATGAGGCCCTCTGCGCGACCTTCAAAAAAGGCCTATCCAGTAACATCAAGGATGTGCTGGCCGCACAAGAAATTCCTGCCAACCTGCATGAACTTATCCATTTGGCCACCCGCATTGACATGCGTTTTTCTGAAAGACACCAGGAACTCCGCCAGGAAAAGGACCTTGATCTCTGGGCACCTCTCTCCCGGAATCCTTTGCAGTCTACCCCTGTGCCTCCTGCCGAGGAGGCTATGCAAGTGGATCGGTCTCGCCTGACCTATGAAGAGAGGTCTCGTCGCAGAGATAAAAACTTATGCCTCTACTGCGCTAGTACCGAACATTTCCTAGTGGATTGCCCTATTCGTCATCCGCGTCTGGGAAACGCACGCACCCAGCTCACGTGGGAGTGGCATCACTTGATGTGAAGTCTGCTTCTCCACGTCTCACTGTGCCCGTGCGGATTTCTCCTTCTGCCAACTCCTCCTTCTCAGCTGTGGCCTTCTTGGACTCTGGTTCTGCGAGAAATGTTATTTTGGCCTCTTTTGTTAATAGGTTCAGCATCCCAGTGACCCGTCTCGTCAAGCCGCTCTACATTTCTTCTGTCAACGGAGTAAAATTGGACTGCACTGTGCGTTACCGCACAGAACCCCTGCTTATGAGCATTGGACCGCATCACGAAAAAATTGAATTTTTTGTTCTGCCCCACTGCACCTCTGAAGTCCTCCTCGGTCTGCCATGGCTCCAACGTCATTCTCCTACCCTTGACTGGACCACCGGGGAGATCAAGAATTGGGGTCCTTCATGTCACAAACGATGCCTCACATCTGCTCCCACTTGTCTAACTCCTGAGGTTCCACCCATACCGGCTCCTCCCAAGGCTTACCAGGATATTTTCGGCAAAAAGCAAGCTGGGATTTTGCCTCCTCATAGCCCCCTTATTGGTAACACTCTGCCCCGTGGCAAGCTTCACCCTCTTCCCCCCCCTCCCCATTCCCACTTCTTCTGGATTGCCTGGCTTTGATGAAGTTACCCTGGACTTCTCTGTCATCCGGAAGGAAACTCAAGAACCGCTCCCAATGTCCTCGTCTCGTATGAAGGGACAATCAGACAAAAAGAGGGGGAGAACTAAGGGGGGGCGGTACTGTTAAGCCGAGCGCTACGGGTCCCTGCTCCTCCCCGGAACGCTCGCGGCATTGTCCTCTCTGCAGAGCCCCGGTCGGACCCGCTGACCGGGAGCGCAGCACTGACACTGCCAACGGGGATGCGATTCGCATAGCGGGACGCGCCCGCTCGCGGATCGCATCCCAATCCACTTACCTGTCCCGGTCCCCGGCTGTCACATCCTGGCGTGCGTGGCTCCGCTCTCTAGGGCGCGCGCGCGCCAGCTCTCTAAGATTTAAAGGGCCAGTGCACCACTAGTTAGTGCCTGGCCCAATCAGTGTAATTAGCTCCCACCTGCTCCATGCCTTTATAACTTCACTTCCCCTTCTCAGCATTGCCGGATCTTGTTGCCCTTGTGCCTAGTGAAAGCGTTTCCTGTGATTGCCTTACCAGTGTTTCCTGACCTTCTGCCGTTACCATTGACTACGAACCTTGCCGCCTGCCCTGACCTTCTGCTACGTCTGACCTCGCCTCTGTCTAGTCCTTCTGTCCCACGCCTTCTCAGCAGTCAGCGAGGTTGAGCCGTTACCAGTGGATACGACCTGGTTGCTACCGCCGCAGCAAGACCATCCCGCTTTGCGGCGGGCTCTGGTGAATACCACCAGAATACCACCGTTACGGTCCACGCCAATCCCTCGCTGACACAGAGGATCCACATCCAGCCTGCCGAATCCTAACAGTGAGCGGCAGTCTGGGGTTTGCATGTGGGCGCGTCCCAGCAATTGGAACCGCGGCACTGCCGGGAGCAGAGGGCAGAGCCCTAACACGCTCTACAGTAAAAAGGGTAACATAAAAGCCATTTGAGATGACCATAGCTTTTGCCACCCTTAAAGTCTATTCATTTATTTATATATAAAGACGTAAACTAAAGCTCATGAGTGATCTTTTAGGTCCCCTTTGGTCACTACATGAGCATGCAGTGTCCCACTGTGTACCCAGCAGGGCCTTTCATTTGGGTGGGGGCTGATAGTGCCTTATTTTCCTTTATACTTTTTGTCCTTTGGTATTGCAGTTATAATGTTTCATACTATTGTTACACTATTCTTTCATTCATACCACTTCTGTCTGTGAAGGGTTAGCCAATGCATTACGCACAGTCCAATTCACTTATTTGGAATATTCTAGCTTGGGGAGGAGCTCTAGGCTCATCTGCCTCTACAGAGAGGAGAGCAACAAAACACATTTAGTTTAGGCCAGCCTCCCAGGTTGGGAAGACACATACAGTTTGGTGTAGCCTCTCCTTTTAGGAAGGCCTGCCAGTAAGGCCTAAAACCAATTTAGGTCTGAACTGCTACTGCAGAGAATCTGCTTTGTCCTGATGAATCATCCTGGTCCCCTCCTGGGGAAGGATCAGAGGAAATGAAATCTACAGTCTATGGGTGGAAATTGACATATCCTCCATAGCTACCCTTAACCCCTTCAGGATTTCAGGATGGGCCTAGGGACTCAGTAACTACCCAGGCTACATGTCTTCATAGAATCTGCATCCTACAGTGGGCACTGCAGTTCAAGAGTGACACATTATTGGGAATTCACTGGAAGCCAACCATTTGAAGCATACCCCTCAAGGAAGAAAATTTGGGACTGGTGTTATGGTATGGTATACAGCAGAGTCCATGAGTTCCTGGGACCCCAGATATTATACCCCACCCCAAGAAGGGTAACCTATGCTCCAACCATACATATGTGTTTCAAATAGACTGTGCGTCCCATATTGTGAAATAATTACTTGTTCAACTAACGACTGTCTTGCATTTGCACTACTCGCATGTCTAGCTTGTGTTTTGCATCATACCATCAAGGGCCACCCCACATACCATCCAACCAGATACGTTGGCTCTTTTACACCAATCATCTCACTTATTCACCCTATAATCGGTCCATGTCAAAGGTGGATGTAGACTATATTGTTGCTGTAATGATGGATCTGCTCACCTAGCAAACACTGGTAAACACCTTTCATAGCCTCAGTACCAGGAGTACTAATAAGTACTAGAACAATTAAGATTTTTTAATAGAAGTAATTTACTAATCTGTTTAACTTTCTGGCACCGGTTGATTTAAAAAAAAAAAAAAGAAGTTTTCCACCGGAGTACTCCGTTAACCACATAAATGTACGTTTGCTGAACCCCTTTGAAGTAACCTTGTAAACTACTGTTATTGTTGTTCAGCAATTTGGGAAATCTTGCTTATGGCTATGTATAATTGAACATTAAAGGGGTTCTCCACCATAAGGTGATTTTAGTACATACCTGGCAGACAGTAATGGACATGCTTAGGAAGGATCTGGGCTTGTCTTGGGGCTAAATGGCTATTGTTACGCCGAGCGCTCCGGGTCCCCGCTCCTCCCCGGAGCGCTCCCAGCGTTCTCCTGTTCGCAGCGCCCCGGTCAGACCTGCTGACCGGGTGCGCTGCGATAATGTCCCCAGCCGGGATGCGATTTGCGATGCGGGACGCCCCTGCTCGCGATGCGCATCCCGACCCGCTTACCAGACTCGTTCCCCGTCTGTGCTGTCCCGGCGCGCGCGGCCCCACTCCCTAGGGTGCGCGCGCGCCGGGTCTTTAGGATTTAAAGGGCCGGTGCGCCACTGATTGGCGCATGGGTTTTAATCAGTATCTTCACCTGTGCACTTCCCTATAATACCTCACTTCCCCTGCACTTCCTTGCTGGATCTTGTTGCCATTGTGCCAGTGAAAGTGTTTCCTTGTGTGTTCCTAGCCTGTGTTCCAGACCTCCTGCCGTTGCCCCTGACTACGATCCTTGCTGTCTGCCCTGACCTTCTGCTACGTCCGACCCTGCTCTTGTCTACTCCCTTGTACCGCGCCTATCTCAGCAGTCAGAGAGGTTGAGCCGTTGCCGGTGGATACGACCTGGTTGCTACCGCCGCTGCAAGACCATCCCGCTTTGCGGCGGACTCTGGTGAAAACCAGTAGCAACTTATAACCGGTCCACCGACACGGTCCACGCCAATCCCTCTCTGGCACAGAGGATCCACCTCCAGCCTGCCGAATTGTGACAGTAGATCCGGCCATGGATCCCGCTGAGGTCCCGCTGCCAGTTGTCGCTGACCTCACCACGGTGGTCACCCAACAGTCGCAACAGATAGCGCAACAAGGCCACCAGCTGTCTCAACTGACCGTGATGCTACAGCAGCTTCTACCACAGCTTCAGCAACCATCTCCTCCGCCAGCTCCTGCACCTCCTCCGCAGCGAGTGGCCGCGTCCACCCTCCGTTTATCTTTGCCGGACAAATTTGATGGGGACTCTAAATTTTGCCGTGGTTTTCTCTCACAATGTTCCCTGCATTTGGAGATGATGTCGGACCAATTTCCAACTGAAAGGTCAAAGGTGGCTTTCGTGGTCAGCCTTCTGTCTGGGAAAGTCCTGTCATGGACCACACCGCTCTGGGACCGCAATGATCCTGTCACTGCCTCTGTACACTCTTTCTTCACGGAGATTCGAAGTGTCTTCGAGGAACCAGCCCGAGCTTCTTCTGCCGAGACTGCCCTGCTGAACCTGGTCCAGGGTAATTCTTCTGTTGGCGAGTACGCCATCCAATTCCGTACTCTCGCCTCCAAATTGTCCTGGAATAATGAGGCCCTCTGCGCGACCTTCAAAAAAGGCCTATCCAGTAACATCAAAGATGTGCTGGCCGCACGAGAAATCCCTGCTAACCTGCATGAACTTATTCATCTGGCCACCCGCATTGACATGCGTTTTTCCGAAAGGCGTCAGGAGCTCCGCCAGGATATGGACTTTGTTCACACGAGGTGGTTTCTCTCCCCGGCTCCTCTCTTCTCTGGTCCGCTGCAATCCGTTCTTGTGCCTTCCGCCGTGGAGGCTATGCAAGTTGACCGATCTCGCCTGACACCTCAAGAGAGGACACGCCACCGCATTGAGAACCTTTGCCTGTACTGTGCCAGTACCGAACACTTCTTGAAGGATTGTCCTATCCGACCTCCACGTCAGGAAAGACGCACTCCGACTCCACACAAAGGTTAGACAGCCCTAGGTGTGAACTCTGCTTCTCCACGTCTTACTGTGCCTGTGCAGATTTCTTCTTCTACCTTCTCCTTCTCAGCTGTGGCCTTCTTGGATTCCGGATCTGCAGGAAATTTTATTTTGGCCTCTTTCGTTAACAGGTTCAACATCCCGGCGACCAGTCTCGTCAGACCCCTCTACATCGCCTCTGTTAATGATGAAAGATTGGATTGTACTGTGCGTTACCGCATGGAACCCCTCTTAATGTGCATTGGACCCCATCATGAAAAGATTAAATTTCTGGTCCTCTCCAACTGCACTTCTGAAATTCTTCTTGGACTACCTTGGTTTCAACGCCATTCCCCAACTCTCGATTGGACCACCGGGGAGATCAAGAACTTGGGTATTACTTGCCACAAAAACTGTCTTATGTCTGCTCCCAGTCCTGTCAGTCAAAACCCTATGGCTCCTCCAATACCAGGTCTCCCCAAGGCCTATCTGGACTATGCTGATGTTTTTTGCAAAAAACAAGCAGAGACTTTGCCTCCTCACAGGCCCTATGACTGTCCTATTGACCTCCTCCCTGGTACTACTCCACCCCGGGGCAGAATCTATCCTCTGTCCGCTCCGGAAACACAAGCCATGACGGAGTACATCCAAGAGAATTTAAAAAGGGGATTTATCCTTAAGTCTGCCTCCCCTGCCGGAGCTGAATTTTTCTTCGTCTCCAAAAAAGACGTCTCCTTACGACCTTGCATTGATTACCGCGGTCTTAATAAAATCACTATAAAAAAAAACGCTATCCCCTACCTCTTATCTCGGAACTCTTTGACCGCCTACGTGGCGCCAACATCTTTACCAAATTGGACTTAAGAGTTGCATATAATCTCATCTGCATCAGGGAGGGGGACGAGTGGAAGACCGCGTTTAACACCAGAGATGGACACTTTGAATATCTGGTTATGCCTTTTGGGCTTTGCAACACCCCTGCCGTCTTCCAAGACTTTGTAAATGAAATTTTTCGTGATCTTCTATATACCTGTGATGTGGTCTACCTGGACGATATTTTGATTTTTTCTTCTTACCTAGAAGAACACCGCCGGCATGTCCGCATGGTTCTTCAGAGACTTCGGGACAATCAGTTATATGCCAAAATGGAAAAATGTCTCTTTGAATGTCAATTTCTTCCCTTCCTAGGATACTTAGTCTCTGGCCAGGGACTCCAAATGGACCCGGACAAACTATCAGCTGTATTGGATTGGCCACGCCCCACCGGACTCCGAGCTATCCAACGTTTCTCGGGTTTTCCAATTATTACAGACAATTTATTCCACATTTTTCCACTATTGTGGCCCCAATTGTGGCCCTAACCAAGAAAAACGCCAACCCTAAGTCCTGGCCTCCTCAAGCGGAAGAGGCATTCAACCATCTCAAAACTGCCTTTTCTTCTACTCCTGTACTCTCCAGACCTGATCCATCTAAACCCTTCTCACTGGAGGTAGACGCCTCCTCGGTGGGAGCTGGAGCTGTACTCCTACAGAAAAATTCTTCCGGACATGCTGTTACTTGTGGTTTCTTTTCTAGGACCTTCTCTCCGGCGGAGAAAAACTACTCCATTGGTGATCGAGAACTACTGGCCATAAAACTGGCTCTCGAGGAATGGAGACACCTGCTGGAGGGATCCAAATACCCAGTTATTATATACACTGATCACAAGAATCTCTCTTATCTTCAGTCTGCCCAACGGCTGAACCCTCGCCAGGCTAGGTGGTCGTTGTTCTTTGCCCGTTTTAACTTTGAAATTAATTTTCGCCCCGCTGACAAGAACATTAGGGCTGACGCTCTCTCTCGTTCATCGGATGCCTCTGAAATGGAAGCTTCCCCGCAACACATTATTCCTCCGGACTGTCTGATCTCCGCTTCTCCAGCTTCCATCAGACAAACTCCTCCAGGAAAGACCTTCGTCTCTCCACGCCAACGCCTCAGGATTCTCAGGTGGGGACACTCCTCACACCTTGCAGGCCATGCTGGCATCAAAAAATCCGTCCAGCTCATCTCCCGTTTTTATTGTTGGCCTACCCTGGAAGCTGATGTTGCTGATTTTGTTCGGGCTTGTACAGTCTGTGCCCGGGACAAGACCCCTCGCCAGAAGCCTGCCGGTCTCCTCCATCCTCTGCCTGTTCCTGAGCGACCATGGTCTCAGATTGGTATGGACTTTTTTACAGACTTACCTTTATCCCATGGCAACACAGTTATTTGGGTGGTCGTTGATGGGTTCTCCAAGATGGCACATTTTATCACGGGCTTCCTACGCATATCGTCTCGGATAGAGGCGTTCAATTTGTGTCGAAATTCTGGAGGGCCCTCTGTAATCAGCTTAAAATCAAATTAAACTTCTCATCTTCTTATCATCCCCAATCCAATGGGCAAGTGGAAAGAGTTAATCAGGTTCTTGGTGACTATTTGCGACATTTTGTTTCCTCCCGCCAGGATGACTGGGCCGATCTTTTACCATGGGCCGAATTCTCGTACAATTTCAGAGTCTCTGAGTCTTCCACTAAATCCCCATTTTTTGTGGTGTACGGCCGTCACCCTCTTCCCCCCCTTCCCACTCCCATGCCTTCTGGTTTGCCCGCTGTTGATGAGGTGACTCGGGACTTCTCCACCATCTGGAAAGAGACTCAAAAATCTCTCCTATAGGCCTCATCCCGGATGAAGAAACATGCCGACAAAAAAAGAAGAACTCCTCCTGTCTTTTCTCCCGGAGACAAAGTGTAGCTCTCCGCCAAGTATGTCCGCTTTCGTGTCCCCAGTTATAAACTGGGACCACGTTATCTTGGTCCTTTTAAAATCAAATGCCAAATCAACCCTGTCTCCTACAAACTCCTTCTTCCTCCTTCTCTCCGTATTCCTAATGCTTTTCATGTCTCTCTCCTTAAACCACTCATCCTTAACCGCTTCTCTCCTAAGGTTGTTTCTCCTACTCCTGTTTCCGGGTCCTCTGACATCTTCTCGGTTAAAGAAATTCTGGCATCCAAGACGATCAGAGGTAAAAAAAAAAATCTTGTAGATTGGGAGAATTGCGGCCCAGAGGAGAGGTCATGGGAACCCGAGGACAACATCCTTGACAAGGACCTTATCCACAAATTCTCAGGTTCTAAAAAGAGGGGGAGACCCAAGGGGGGGGGGGTACTGTTACGCCGAGCGCTCCGGGTCCCCGCTCCTCCCCGGAGTGCTCACAGCGTTCTCCTGTTCGCAGCGCCCCGGTCAGACCTGCTGACCGAGTGCGCTGCGATAATGTCCCCAGCCGGGATGCGATTCGCGATTAGGGACGAGCCCGCTCGCGATGCGCATCCCGACCCGCTTACCAGACTCGTTCCCCGTCTGTGCTGTCCCGGCGCGTGCGGCCCCGCTCCCTAGGGTGCGCGCACGCCGGGTCTTGGCGATTTAAAGGGCCAGTGCGCCACTGATTGGCGCATGGGTTTTAATCAGTATCTTCACCTGTGCACCTCCCTATAATACCTCACTTCCCCTGCACTTCCTTGCCGGATCTTGTTGCCATTGTGCCAGTGAAAGCGTTTCCTTGTGTGTTCCTAGCCTGTGTTCCAGACCTCCTGCCGTTGCCCCTGACTACGATCCTTGCTGCCTGCCCTGACCTTCTGCTACGTCCGACTCTGCTCTTGTCTACTCCCTTGTACCGCGCCTATCTCAGCAGTCAGAGAGTTTGAGCCGTTTCCGGTGGATACGACCTGGTTGCTACCGCCGCTGCAAGACCATCCCGCTTTGTGGCGGGCTCTGGTGAAAACCAGTAGCAACTTAGAACCGGTCCACCGACACGGTCCACGCCAATCCCTCTCTGGCACAGAGGATCCACCTCCAGCCTGCCGAATCGTGACAGCTATGTTGTGAGATTACCATAACACTGTGGCCAGCTGTTTGTGAACTGCTCTTTCCTGTTTAACTTTTCAATTTTTGACTACAAATCCCACAATTCCATTTTCCTCCCTCCCACACATCAGCCACCCCACCCATTGAAACATAAATGAGCTGCATCTATTCAAAAGACCTGTGGTTTTCAATCAGGGTGCCTACAGCTGTTGCAGATTGATCTCTCTCCCACCAAGCGATCCCTCCACCCATTGAAGCAGACAGGCTCCCTGCCATCAGCTGACTAGTGAGTCAGGTCTCGGCCGCATTGCAAGCTGGTAAAAATCTGAGACAACAGTCATTTTGTATGCTGGTAAAAATAAATATTGGAGTGAAAATCACAGAAGAATTGTGAGAAAACCGTCACACACAGGTACAGACACTATATTATGAACCACACTAACTTTACAGCCCCTGTAGTCAAATAAAAAAAAAATCCTGGAATACCCCTTTAATTTATTCCTTTTTGGCCATGATTTTGCCGAAGCAATATATACCCTAGGGCAGTGTTTCCCAACCAACGTGCCTCTAGCTATGTCCAAACTACAACTCCCAGCATGCCCGGACAGCCTGTGGCTGTACGGGCATTCTGGGAGTTGTAGTTTGGCCACAGCTGGAGGCACCCTGGTTGGGAAACACTGCCCTAGGGTCAGATAGGTTGATCAATGATAAACATTATCGCCTTACAGTACTGGAGTCGTGAGTGCAAAGACTTCAGGCCAACAACTGCATCTAAATTGTATGTTCTCCCTAAGTGTCAATATATAGATTGTATATAATATATGCAATAGAATACATAATATAGATTGCATGTTCCTCCCACGTGTCAATATAAAGATTGTATATAATATAAACAATATAATATAGCTGGTATGTTCTCCCCATGGTTGAGTTTTCCCCATTACCACAATGTCCATCTTTATGATGCTATATATGTGTGGATGGGCTTGTTAATACAACCTGTGTACAGCTATATGACAAGGACAGATCCAGCATTACTGTGACCTGCACATCTACCCCCAGTATATGGCGCCATTCCCACTTCCTGAAGGTTAGCTGGCTGCAGCTCCTGACATCATTTCCATCTACTTTTACTGTTTCTATTTGACTTCCTATAGCTTTGTATCTCCCTCAGGGATACGGCAGGAAGCACGGTACAAGGCCAGAACATCATAAATATGAATGGAAAGACAGACTGAGGCTCCGAAACCTGAAAGAAAGAATAGGAAAGTGAAAAACTAAATGGCAGAAGGGACAAATATATAAATCTATAAGTGTATTACAAAAATAGAGAAAAAGAAACACAGCCGCATATCCACCATTTGTATTTTGATCTACTTGCTTCTCAGCATAAAATCAAACACTAACATATTGTTAGTATACATTTTGATAAAAAAAATACAAGCCCACTCGTCACGTCAAGGCCACCTATTTAGAGTGGGTCCCTAACCAAACATTGGCGTAGCGCTGGGCGCTACTAGTTCACTAGTTTATTTATAGGCAGTGAATGCATAAAAGTAGCTACATGTATAAGTCTGTCTACTCTATCTATCAATCTACAAAAGAAACAGCATTGCAGCAGTCCAGACAATGCAGGTAGGTGCATGCTGCTCCGGGTGATCTGTGATACAATCCATATATAATCATCTGTGATACAATCCATATATAATCATCTGTGATACAATCCATATATAATCATCTGTGATATAATCCATATATAATCATTTGTGACATAATCCATATATAATCATCTGTGATATAATCCATATATAATCATCTGTGATACAATCCATATATAATCATCTGTGATACAATCCATGTATAATCATCTGTGATATAATCCATATATAATCTTCTGTGATATAATCCATATATAATCATCTGTGATATAATCCATATATAATCATCTGTGATATAATCCATATATAATCATCTGTGATATAATCCATATATAATCATCTGTAAAATAATTCAACTGTGATATAATCCATCCATAATCATCTGTGATACAATCCATGTGTGATATAATCCATATTCATTTTTGATACAATCCATACATAATCATCTGTGATACAATCAATACCTAATAATCTGTGATACAATCCATACACAATCATCTGTGATATAATCCATGTTATATAATCTATACATAATCATCTGTGATAAAATCCATACACAATCATCTGTGATAAAATCCATACACAATCATCTGTGATATAATCCATACATAACCATCTGTGATACAATCCATACACAATCATCTGTGATACAATCCATACACAATCATCTGTGATACAATCCATACACAATCATCTGTGATACAATCCATACACAATCATTTGTGATATAATCCATACACAATCATCTGTGATACAATCCATACACAATCATCTGTGATACAATCCATACACAATCATCTGTGATACAATCCATACACAATCATCTGTGATATAATCCATACATAACCATCTGTGATACAATCCATACACAATCATCTGTGATACAATCCATACACAATCATCTGTGATACAATCCATACACAATCATCTGTGATACAATCCATACACAATCATCTGTGATATAATCCATACATAATCATCTGTGATACAATCCATACATAATCATTTGTGATATAATCCATACACAATCATCTGTGATACAATCCTTACACAATCATCTGTGATACAATCCATACACAATCATCTGTGATACAATCCATACACAATCATCTGTGATACAATTCATGTGTGATATAATCCATACATAATCATCTGAGATACAATCCATACACAATCATCTGTGATACAATCCATATACAATCATCTGTGATATAATCCATACATAACCATCTGTGATACAATCCATACACAATCATCTGTGATACAATACTTACACACTCATCTGTGATACAATCCATACACAATCATCTGTGATACAATCCATACACAATCATCTGTGATACAATCCATACACAATCATCTGTGATATAATCCATACATAATCATCTGTGATACAATCCATACATAATCATTTGTGATATAATCCATACATAATCATTTGAGATATAATCCATACACAATCATCTGTGATACAATCCATACACAATCATCTGTGATACAATCCATGCACAATCATCTCTGATACAATCCATGTATGATTAAGTCATTGTGGGTGATTAAAATCTGTGCAGAGGAAGAGTTAACAAGTTGCCTATAGCAACCAATCAGATCGCTTATTTAATTTATCAGAGGCCCCTTTGAAAAAGCAATCTAATTGGTTGCTACAGGCAACTGCTCCAATCTTCCTCTGCACAGGTTTTACAAAATCTCCCCCATTATGTATAATCAAATCCATGGTCTATAAAAATCCCCTAATAGATATTCTTCTGACTGACACTCTCCTCAGTAAGGCTACATTCACCTCCCGTTTCTTACATACATTACCTAAACGGGAAACTAAAAACTGACACCACTGTATGTATTGTAATGCTCAATGCGTTTTGCAATGTTATAAAAACCGTACATGGTAGAAAGATCCCAAAACTGGACAGTAACATCCCCAAAACTGTAGTAGACCACGGTTCACAGGAAAAAAACGTCCAAGATCAAAATCGTACACAACTGGATACATCTAGTTTGAACAGTTTTGTATGGGATGTTAATGAATTCATTTTTTAATACATCACATTGAAAGTATACGGCAACCGTATGTAAAAAACGTGATGTGAATGCACCCTAATCATGTAGCTGTGCACATACAGGCATGGGCCGCTTTGACTTCAATGGCCCAAATGTGGTCAGCTGGTGACTGACTATATGTGGGTCATTTTCCAAGTGTATATATGTGTTTGGGTATAGCAAATCAAGGTCGGCCATGCACGATATTGGTGCTCGTGGACCGGTATATAATCCAAGTTGTCAAAGAAGGGTCCCGGCACTCAAAGTTCATGCTCAATCTCAATGTGTGTATTTGTGCATAAACAAAGCATATATGGCAATGACAGTACGCGTTACGGCCAAGCAGCCTTTCTCAACTGTATTATGGTATCCGTTAGGACGCATTATATATGACATCACTCGACTCACAGATACCCCATCATCACAACTAATTCATTAATGAGAAACACATATGTGAAAACGTGAATAACAGTAAATACTTGTATCATTCCATGCAGAGTCTTCTTGAAGTAATCATTCAGTTCACCCTCTGTAGAAAATGTAAAAAATAAAGGTATGATATTGTTAACCCAAAAATAAATCATATTCAAGTCAATAACTGCGACAGCTCGTATTCGAGGTTTAGGCTGCGCGGTCCTAGGGTCCCCAATCGGTGAATCCACAGTGCCTTTTTACATATGAGCAGTTTCTAAATATCGCCACCCCTTCTTGGTGGCGCTATTTCATCTAAACCTGATACTGTAACTGCGCAATGGAGTGACCGTTGTCCTTAAAGTGTGCTGGAAAGGGAAGCAATAGGTTTCGGCATCATATGCGGTCTCCTACATGCTGGGTGGTCTCCCCAACATATAGGAGACCACACGGACATTTAATAAGGCACACCGCATTCCGTGATTGACAGGTAAAGTATTTTTTAACAGGAAATTTCTTCCCGGTATGGGGATGTGTGATCTGATCTCCTCTAATGACATTACTGCATTGGGCAGAGTTCAGACATGGAAATGTGCCCATGTGTTTTATACCAAAAAAAAACCTTTGTTTGCTCTTTTGTTTACCTCCTATTTCTGCTCTTATTAGTGAGTCCTTGATGTTCCGCGGAATATTGTTACATATAAGTGGGGGTGATTTAATCTCGTCTATCCTTGGGTATGATTTTTCAAGAATATGCCAGTAGCTTTTAATTATTCCGTCTATTTTGGGTGCCAAGGGATGGTAAGTCCTAATAAAGGGGATTATTTTGGCTTCTTTACTGCAGGTCCTTCTCTCACGAGGTGGGGGATAACCCCGTTCTGAAAACTTTTAATCTCACTTCTCTCTGTGTGGGATCTGTCACTATTCTTTCTATCCTCTTTTTTTGGGAAATGGGAATTGATCTTTTTATTGCTGGTGGGTGAGCACTGGTGTACAGTGACCCCCCGACCTACGATGGCCCCGAAATACGATAATTTCAACATGTGATGGCCTCTCAGAGGCCATCGCATGTTGAAGGCAGCATCAGCATATGATGCTTTTGTATGTCGGGGCCATCGCATAAACGGCTATCCGGCAGCGCTGACTGCTTCAACTGCCACCAGATAGCCGTTTATGGTGCCCCGTGTGCTCCGCTGACGAACACTTACCTGTCCTCGGGGCTCCGGCGCGTCCTCTTCGGGATCCCCTGCATCGTTGGCGCTCTCCATCGTCGTCATCACGTCGCTGCGCACGCCGTCCCGTCATCCAATAGGAGCGGCGTGCCTAGCGATGTGATGGCGGCGACGGAGAGCGAGGATGCCGGGGAAGCAGAGGCCTTGCCGGGGCATCAGGGACACCCCGGGGACGTGGCGACAGTGATGGAAGGCGACATCCAGGGTAACGGTGACGAGCGGTGACGGTCCAGAGCGGCGGGGACACGTGAGTACAACTTACTCTACCAGTGGTCTTCAACCTGCGGACCTCCAGATGTTGCAAAACTACAACTCCCAGCATGCCCGGACAGCCAACGGCTGTAGACCACTGTCCTATACTTTACATTGCACGGATCCCTCAACATACGATGGTTTCAACGATGTTCCATTTGGAACGGATTACCATTGTATGTTGAGAGATCACTGTAGTGGAGCAAGCTATTTTTATCCGTCGGTTTTCTATATAAATCCGTATATAGGCCACCTCTCCCATCTTTATGGATCATGGTATCCAAAAAACTGACCTGTGATTGGTCTGCTGTCATTGTGAATTTTAGTTCAGGTCTGACTCCGTTGATGAAATTAAAGAATACATCTAATGATGAGCATGGCCCCTCCCAAATACATACAATGTCATCAATAAATCTACGCCACATTTTGGCGTGTTTTTTGAAATTTGGTCCTCAAAGTGTGACATGTATGCATTTGCATAAGGAGGGGCCACATTCGTCCCCATCGCTGATCCTCTGCATTGTAAGTAGTACACATCCTCTAATAAAAAAATAATTCTCTTTCAACACAATTTCTAGCATGTCCAGAAAAACTTGTTTTGCAGATCGTTATAATCACTTTTATCTAAAATCCATTTCGTAGCATCATACCCCTTATCATGTTCTTTCGCGGTATATAAACTCACTACATCGGTGGTCACTAACCAAGTTTCCTCCATTACATTCTCAATTTTAGACAATATTTCAAGAAAATCCCCTGTATCTAATATAAAAGCAGGTGTGGATTCTATCAGAGGTGTTAGGGCTTTTTATAAAACAATAGATAGGGGGGATAGTACTGAGTCCATTGAGGAGACAATGGGGTGACCCGGGGGATCGGTGAGACTCTTATGTATCTTAGGCAAGATATAGAATACAGGTGTTATTGGATTTTTACTCTGTAAAAAGTTAGCCATTTTTTCATCTATCACCCCGAGTCCCTCATGTCTCTCAATTAGGTGCTTAATCTTATTTGAATACTGTTGAGTGGATTTCCACTCAATCTTAGGGTACGTGTCTGAAGTTGTGTCCATAATAACAATGGAACCACCTTTACCTCCTGGTTTCATGGTGATGCTGCGGTCAGCTACTAGATCAGATAGAGCTCTTTTTTCTAGTACAAAAATATTACCATGTACCTTATGTTCCCTCCTCTGTATCTCCTTTACCAATCTATTAACATCATTTTTAACTAATTTTCAATATGTTTCAACAGGATGATAGTATTTAGGGGGCATAAAGTCTCTTTTTTGCCTCAGGTTAAAACTAATTTTTGCTGTTGCACTCCTAATGGTAAATAAAAAATATTTCTAATATACTTTGTTTTAAAAAAATGAAGTTTTCTGTGCTTTATTTGTGCTTACAAAAGCTCAAGAGCACATTTCCCCACATCTTATACATAGACTTTGGAAGGAAGTGCAGCCTGGAGTGCTGAGTGGCGGGTGTCCAGCCTCATCCAATCATAGCTCCTCTCACATTTAACTGCCATATGCTGTCGGTTGGACACACCCCCCTCAGCACTCCAGGCTGCACTTCCTTCCAATGTCTGTGTATGAGATGGGGGGAAAATGTGCTCTTGAGCTTTTTTAAGCACAAATAAAACATAGAAAACTTAATTTTTTTAAACAAAGTATATTAGAAATATTTTTTTTATTTACCGTAAGGAGTGCAATAGCAAAAATTTGTTTTAATGAGAGTGCCCATTTAAAGTCTTCCAATTTCAAAGTCCCCTTGTCCTGGTTCAATTCCATTCCCCTTCTGGGGGCAATATCTTGTAAGGATCCATCTGTGAAGAAGTGTGTTTTCAGTCTGATATTGTGGAAAAACCGCTCCAAGTCAATGTCTAGTTGGAAGGTGTCCAGTCTATCTACTGGACAAAATGACAGTCCCTTCTGAAGCACTCCAATCTCCACAGATGACAAACATTTGGAAAAGATGTTAATCACAATGTTATTTGGGGGAGCTAGGGGTTGGACGTTACCGGTGATCTTGTCAGTACTGGTCCCGAAGGTGCGCCGATGATGGACAGTGTCCTCGCCTTCGCTGAAAAAAAAGGGGGGCGCCGGAGTCGGCATGGCTGGAACTCATTTCCCGAGCTTGATGAAGAGCAGTCACCCCTTTCCTGATAGGCTGGACCTCGCCGCGTGTTTCCAGAGGTGTCATTTGCAAACCCGTTTTGCTAAATAATCCTCAGTGTCCCGCAATAATTTTTTTCTTTTTCTTTCCTCCAAATCCTTGGAACCGGGCGGCCTAAACTGCGAATACGAGCTTCGCAGTTATTGACTTGAATATTATTTATTTTTGGGTTACTTTTTACATTTTCTACAGAGGGTGAACTGAATGATTACTTCAAGAAGACTCTGCATGGAATGATACAAGTATTTACTGTTATTCATGTTTTCACATATGTGTTTCTCAATAATGAATTAGTTGTGATGATGGGGTATCTGTGAATCGAGTGATGTCATATATAATGCGTCCTAACGGATACCGACACACAGTTGAGAAAGGCTGCTTAGCTGTAATGCGTACTGTAATTGCCATATATATATATATATATATATATATATATATATATATATATATATATATATATGCTATGTTTATGCACAAATAAACACATTGAGATTGAGCAAGAACTTTGAGTGCCGGGACCCTTCTTTGATAACTTATATATGTGTCTGTGCTCAGATCTTCAAGGGGTACTTCACCCCTAGACATCGTATCCCTTATTTAAAGGATAGGGGTTAAGATGTCTGATCAAGGGGATCCTGCCGCTGGGACCCGCGCGATCTCTGTGAAGCACCCAGCATTCTTTTAGAATGCTGGGTGCGGGTGGCTGGGGTTGTGATGTCACAGCCACACCCCTTGTGACATCTCACCACACTCCCTCAATGCAAGTCTATGGGAGGGGCTGCGGCGACGCCATACCCCCTCCCATAGACTTGCATTGAGGGGTTGGTGTGAAGTCCCAAGGGGCATGGCCTTGACATAATGACCCCCCACCACCCGCTCCAAGCCTTCGGAACAAAATGTTTCAAATGCCGGGGCAGCGGAGTACCCCTTTAAAGTACAAGCAAACCTGATTTCAGGATCCAAGCTCAAACAGGTGTACAGTGGGAAAATGACCTGAACATTATCAATAGTTGACCAATCTCTAAAATCCACTGGAAGAACCTTTGACCCCCTCCTCCTTAAAGTGTACCTGTCGTCAACAAAAACTTTTTATATAATGTAGATAATACCATTATATGTACATTTGTAATATACAGTGGTTAAAAATGTATATTTTCGTTCCTGCAGCCATTGCCTGTATGTCTCTATGGGAAGTCCAAATACAGGAAGTGAGGGACGACAAGCAGGGCTCTGTGCACTGAGGATCTGTGACATGCTATGGGCTCACACATCAGGATGATTGACAAGCCAGGAGACTGCACAGAGCCTTACTTGTCCTGTCCTCACTTCCTGTATTTGGACTCCTTACAGAGACACACAGGCAATAGCTGCAGGGACAGCATTTTTTCACCCAAAAATATACACATTTGTTAACCAATGTATATTACAAATATACATGTAATGTTATTATATACATTATATAAAAAGTTTTTGTTGATGACAGGTACACTTTAAAGAATTTTTAACTGGGTGATATTTGAAGGGTTTCTTCAATGCAGGGCCTATCTCATGCCCCTCCTCCACTGCATTTTAATGGGATTACATCCAATCTTCTACTTGGACATTAACCTCTTAAGGACGCAGGGCGTACCTGTACGCCCTGCGCCCAGTCCAGGTATATAACGCGGGGTCACGGCGTGAAAGTGAAAGCTTCCCGGCAGTTCAGTCATGCTGATCGGGACCATCACGGTGAAATCGTGATGTCCCAATCAGCTAGAACGCGAGCGGAGGTCCCCTTACCTTCCTCCGTCGCATCCGATCGGCGATTGATTGCTCCAAGCCTGAAATCCAGGCTTGAGCAATCGACTGCCGATAACACTGATCTTTGCCGTGTCAATGCACGGCAATGATCTGTGTAGCAGATCAGTGTGTGCAGTTTAATAGTCACTAGAGGGGGCTATAACACTGCAATAAAAAAAGTGTGAAAAAAAAGTTAATAAAGATCATTTAACACCTTCCCTAATAAAAGTAAGAATCACCCCCTTTTTCCATAAAAAATAAATAAATAAATATGTAAATAAAAATAAACATATGTGGTTTTGCCGCATGTGGAAATGTCCGAAGTAAAAAAATATATTGTTAATTAAACCGCACGGTCAATGATGTACATGCAAAAAAATTCCAAAGTCCAAAATAGCGTATTTTTGGTCACTTTTTAAATCATGAAAAAATGAATAAAAAGCTATCAAAAAGTCCGATCAATACTAACATGGTACCGATAAAAACTTCAGATCACGGCACAAAAAATGAGCCCTTATACTGGCCCGTACCCGGAAAAATAAAAAGTTATAGGGGTCAGAAGATCAATTTTAAATGTATACATTTTCCTGCAAGTAGTTATGATTTTTTTTTAGAAGTAATAGAAAATGAAACCTACATAAGTAGGGAATCATTTTAACCATATGGACCTACAGAATAAAGATCAGGTGTCATTTTTTTACCCAAAAATATACTGCCTAGAAACGGAAGCCCCCAAAAGTTACAAAATAGCATTTTTTCTTCAATTTTGTCGTACAATTATTTTTTTTTCCGCTTAACCGTCGATATTTTGGTAAAATGACTAATGTCACTGCAAAGTAGAATTGTTGCCACAAAAAATAAGCCATAATATGGAATTTTAGGTGAAAAATTTAAAGCGTTATGATTTTTAGAAGATGATAAGGAAAAAATGAAAATTCAAAATCGGAAAAACCCTGCGTCTTTAAGAGGTTAAAGAACTCTTTGGGGGGAGTTTATAATTGGTTTTACAATTTTTTGTGTTAAATTGTAGCAAACTTTGGCACAATTTTTGAAAACTCACTAAATTTTTGCGCAATCTCATGCTAGCCTGGACCACACTTAACGACATTTACACTACTTTGCTATTTATGAAGAATGTGCCCCTCTTTGATAAATATGGGGAAAGTACATAGGATGTGTACCCAGACAAACAGGGGTAAACAGATCTTGATTTACACAATGATTAATTTCCACCACTTAGCCTTTCCTTGGTAATCGCCATTAGATACACCTTCAGCTGAGTTTTTCTCTGCACAGGTTTTGATAGATCTCGCTCATTGTTCAAAAAGTGCTGGTGTCCTACTATACAAAGGACCACAGAGTGACATTGTATAGACCTTTACTTGTTATCACATTCGCCTTTTAGAAACAGGAACTTTGGTTACAGTAGGGGTGATTTATATACCCAGCCCCTTCCCCCTACCCAACACCACCATTAACCTGATGAGCGTAATCTTATCTATTATGTCTTAAAATGTCAACTAACCCGTCATTTGCTCAAAACTGTTTACCAACAAAGATCCACCCTCGTTGATGCCAAAACTAAACAGAAAATGTAGGCTTAGGTGCCCCGGGCAAGGTGTGTCTTTTTGACTTTAGGTCTTTAGATGGTAAAAGTTGACACAAATTGGTGCCATAAAATTCAGGGACTTATCTTACTAGACCAAGGTCTCAATGGCTGCTATAAAGGTCTGGACTTTGCGTTTAGCAATTTTCTATACTACACTTTTGTAGATTTGTGATATACAATTGCTATATACTACTATAAAATGAATTTCAGGCCTCTAGAGATAGTGCCCTTTAGGCCTCAAATATTTAAAAATGATTAAATGATACACCCTCAGTATTATTGTCCTTCACTGCTCCGTGGCAGTGTGATGACATGGCGTACAAGGAAATATGATCACACAGCTATCTGGTCTTCTCTGCAACATTGGTATAATAAATACAGTCCTCAAAGGGGTTATCCAGGAAAAGTTATATATCAACTGGCTCCAGAAAGTTAAACAGATTTGTAAATTACTTCTATTAAAAAATATTAATCCTTTCAGTACTTATGAGCTTCTGAAGTTAAGGTTGTTATTTTCTGTCTAAATCCTCTCTGATGACACCTGTCTCGGGAAACGCCCAGTTTAGAAGGAAATCCCCATAGCAAACCTCTTCTAAACTGGGCGGTTCCCGAGACACGTGTCATCAGAGAGGATTTAGACAGAAAAGAACAACCTTAAAGGACAACTGCAGCGCAATATACACTTATCCCCTATCTACAAGATAGGGGATAAGTGTTTGATCGTGGGGGGTCCGACAGCTGGGACCCCCCTCGATCTCCCTAACGGGGCGCCGCCATTAGCGCTCATGGTGACGTAGCGTTGACCTAGAGGTCGACGGTGAAGCCCCATCTCCTCCCTGTCCCCATACAGTTCTATGGGGGAGACGAGGAGGCACGAACGCTGCCTCCCCGCCTCTCCCATAGAGATGTATGGAGGAGGCGTGCCGGCTGCAACCTCATGCTGGCACGCGCCCTGCATGGGACAGCCGCGGCCCCGTACAGGAGATCACAGGGGGTCCCAGCGGTCGGACCCCCCGCGATCAAACACTTATCCCCTATCCTGTGGATAGGGGATAAGTGTTAATCACGCTGCAGATGTCCTTTAACTTCAGAAGCTCATAAGTTCTGAAAGGATTAAGATTTTTTAATAGAAGTAATTTACAAATCTGTTTAACTTTCTGGAGCCAGTTGATATATATAAAAAAGTTTTTTTCCTGGAACACCCCTTTAAATAGAAAGGCGCCCTGCACTGCTGTGTAGCCGTCCACTGAAACCGCCACCGCTGCACTCTGACAGACCTTCCCGGTGCTCACATCAGGTAAGTGTAATACCAATTCCACAATAAGCAAAGAGAAATGGAGCACTCAGCAGGTCTTGAGGGACAATTCAAGCCTTAGCCTCTCCCCCACCTGTCTGTGCTTTCCGCTCTCCCTTTCGTGTTTATGTGTTGTCAAGCAAGATGAAATAAAGAAGCTTGAATTGTCCCTCAATACCTGGTGAGTGCTCCATTTCTTCTTTGCTTATTGTGGAATTGGTATAATAAGCCCTATCTCTGTGACCCGGTGGCAGAGTAGACCTTATGTTGGGCAGCAGAGTAATATGTCGTAATGGATTTTCTGCCCTTGGGCACCTCTCTGTGGGTCATTGGAGTGCTGCGCAAAATGTTGTTAATGTCCCATGGGGTGGACCCCATTAAGTGGAGTAAGGGTGCATGTGATGGTAGGCTAGTGCAGAAGGACAGACTACATTTAGCATTTAGATTGAGATATTAGGACCATTTTGCACTTTCCAAATATACTTCTTATAATGGGTTTCTGGGCTTGATAAAAACAGGGATTGGGAAGAGAAAATGTTTTTTTTTTTTTAAACATACTCACCCCTCTATTCACTTCCAGAGTCCCCAGCAGAATTGCCCCAATGGTGTCCATATACACAGTGCGCTGGATGCTGCAGCCAATCACTAGCCCCATAGGTCACATGACTTCTTGAAAATGGGCCCCAAACTCCTCCCTGCTTAAAGGGGTTATCCACCATAAGGTGATTTTAGTACGTACCTGGCAGACAGTAATGGACATGCTTAGGAAGGATCTGCGCTTGTCTTGGGGCTAAATGGCTGTGTTGTGAGATTACCATAATACTGTGGCTAGCTTTTTGTGAATTGGTATTTCCTGTTTGAGTTTTCTTCTTTGCCTACAAATCTCATAATTCCATTTTCCTCCCTCCCACACATCAGCCTCCACCCATTGAAACATAAATGAGCTGCAGACCTGTGGTTTTCAATCAGGGTGCCTACAGCTGTTGCATTAGTTGCAGATTGATCTCTCTCCCACCAAGCGATCCCTCCACCCATTGAAGCAGACAGGCTCCCTGTCATCAGCTGACTAGTGGGAAGCTGGGAAAAATCTGAGACAACAGTTATGTTGTATGCTGTTGAAAATAAATATTGGGGTGACAATCATATAAAAATTGTGAGAAAACCGTCACACACAGGTACAGACACTATATTATGAACTACATGAAAATAAAAAACATTCCTGGAATACCCCTTTAAGACAGTGTTTCCCAACCAGGCTACCTCCAGCTGTTGCAAAACTATAACTTTCAGCCAAAGGCTGTCTGGGCATGCTAGGATTTGTAGTTTTGCAACAACTGGAGGCACCCTGGTTTGGCTGTCCGGGCATGCTGGGAGTAGTAGTTTTGCAACAGCTGGAGGCACCCCGATTGTGAAACACTGGCTTAAGACTTGCTTCACTCGCATGCATGGTACTTCACTCTTTGCACTCTTGCACCCCTAACCCCCATGGTCATGATCATGGTCTCACCCCCTGCCACTGTCATCATCATAGAAGGTAGAAGCAAAAGATTCTAGAGGCACTCACCACGGATAAAGCATAAAACTTTCTCTTTATTTCACATGGAGTAAACATCAAAGCATGCAGGAGGTAATAGCCATTTCACACCTCTTCCAGTGTTTGGTCTGACGAAGCGCCAGAAGTGGCGGGAAATGGCTAGTGGTGAGTGCCTCCAGAATCTTTTGCTTCTACGCAGTATCCTGCGCTATGTCTATATGGATTGAGTTCTGCATATATCTTTTACTAATGTCCATGGGTGGTTTGAAGTACAATGACGCTAGGTGCCAGTGCAGTTTTTTCAGTATATATTTGGCTGGAGGCACAAATAATCCTCACCTAACTTGATTCTTGGTAGCTCCTATAATGTGTTATCCCCACAGGAACTGGCCAATCAGTTCCAATCACTGGCCGCAGCTGTGTCTCACCTATAGCAGTGGTCTCCAATCTGTGGACCTGCAGCTGTTGCAAAACTACAACTCCCAGCAAGCCTGAAGTGGAGTTGTAGTTTTTCAACAGCTGGAGGTCCATCATTTGAAGACCAGTGAATTCATTGGATAAAATGAATACGTTAAAGGGGAACACCAGCGACAAACTTTTATATTTTTTTTTTAAATCAACTGGTGCCAGAAAGTTAAACAGATTTGTAAATTACTTCTATTAAAAAATCTTAATCCTTCCAGTACTTATTAGCTGCTGAATACTACAGAGGAAATTATTTTCTTTTCGGAACACATTGCTCTCTGCTGACATCTCTGTCCATTTTGGGAACTGTCAAGAGCAGCATATGTTTGCTATGGGGATTTTCTCCTACTCTGGACAGTTCTTAAAATGGACAGAGATGTCAGCAGAGAGCACTGTGTTCATGAAGTCAGCAGAGAGCTTAGTTTTCCAAAAAGAAAACAATTTCCTCCGTAGTATTCAGCAGCTAATAAGTACTGGAAAGATTACGTTTTTTTAATAGAAGTTATTTACAAATATGTTTAACTTTCTGGCACCAGTTTATAAAAAATAAAAAAAAGTTTTCCACCAGAGTACCCCTTTAACAATGTACTTGTAGTAGTGACAGCTCAGCCTTCAGTAGTTATCTGTGGTAGAAGAACCCAGTAGCAAGTGTTCAATTTCCCTGCAGCGCCACCACAGGTGAAAGGAAAAATTACAGGTGTTGTCTATGTAATACAGTACAGGGCAATAATGAGTCCTGTAGTTACAGAGATAAGATTTTGTAGCTGCCGATTTGCTAAAAAAAATTTATTGGCTATTTAAAAACAGGTTTTCTAAACCAGAGACAACCCTTTTGGCTATGTTCACACAGCAGAATTTTTGCAATTCTGCAAAAATTCCGTTCAGCAAAGCTTGCTGAACGGAATTGTGGAGTTCTACCAAAATTGTGGTGGAATGTATGTGTTCTCAGGACACAGAGTTTCACAGAAATTCAAGCACCATTGACTTCAATGGGATTCCGGCACGCATAGTGGAAAGCATACATTTGGCGGTGGAATGCCCGCCGCGGAAATTCTGCTGTCTGAATAGGACAGCGGAATCCCATTGAAATGAAAGTACAGTAAATTACAGTGGAATTTTCAGCGGAATTCCTCACGGAAATTCCACCATGTCAACATACCCTAAGGCTATGTTCACACAGCGGAATTTTGGAGCTGAATTCCATGGGAATATTCTGCTTGGAAATTCTGCTGCAGCAGAGTCCCATTGATTTCAATAGGATTCTGCTGTATTTTGCACACGGCTGAATTTCCGTGGAAGATATTTCTGCCACTGAAATCCAGATTTCCACAGAATGGGTGACATGTATCAAAGATTTTACCCCTGTTTTGTGTGTATTATTTAGGCAACATTTTGCGCAAGACCTTTTTTTGCGCATTTTTTTTGCGCACGTTTTGGTAGAGCATGTCTTCCAGATGTGGCCGATTCGGGGTACCTTGGAGTGACATCTATAGTACGCATGGATTTATTAACTGCGTACTTTTCCTTTACACCAAAAATTTTGCCGCAAGAGCTGGGTTTTTTTGCGCAAATATAAGCCATCTTGGACTTAACGTAGCAAGATGCTCTAAATCATCGATTCTATTTTCCAAAGAGTGGATTGAGGAGATCACTATATTCACCCGCAATTTATGAAGCTCATTGCGCTTGATTGATAAATTTAGCGCTTCTGCACATAATTTAGAATTCGGGAAAAGGGGTAAACTGCTTCTGCCATACACAAATAATGACACATGTCCCACAATGAATAGTCAGGTCTATTCTTTCTATGGATTCTGCTCGGAAATGCATTGGCGACTATGAGACGGCACATTTCCGAGTGGTCCTAGCGCCTGCCAGAACACTAAGATGTGCGGGAAGTCCGGCCGCGTATTTTCAACTGTGTAAACATGGTAAAACGTGGTGCTGAAGAGTTGCCTTGTTATTGCCTTTTTCTGAAACCAGCCTAAACAATGCTACAAAATCCCTCAATTGAATTGATCAAACCTAAAACGTAAAGGGCCATGAAAAATGAGACAGAATAAAATAAATGGGAAATAATTGGTTTAAAAAAAACAAGAAATATATCGGTCCCTTGGGAACCAACTCACATACAGAGGATTGTAATTATACTGTGCATAGAAGCCAATGTGCAAACTGGTCATCGAGCATGGGGTTAATACATCAAATGCTGCTATAATTGCCGTCTTTAGGTCGAGAATATATGTTACACTGTTGTTTTGGGCGTTTCTGTTGAATTTCCTCTCCCCCCCTCTTTACATGCAAACAGCAGTATTGTGAGTTTCCAGCATCAACAAGAGATTATTCCCAGGCTGTAATTAAGATGTCTGAGATGACGGCTCGATGGGAGGGTAGGGAGTAATAATGCACGGACTGCAGAGGGTCTAATAGCCAAGGGGCAGGGGAAGGAAGTGTTAACACATTCCCAGGGGTCCCCATCCACTAAAGCCTCCTCTTGTTAAACAAATGAGAGCATCAAAAGGTCTTTTGTGTTCCACTAATATCTTGTTTTTTAATGTGGATTCTTATGAACTTTATTCTTCAGCCGATAAACAATCGTTTCCCCAGTTGTGAACCCAAATTTACAGACAAGGGGTATTGCCCTAATGTCTATGTAATGTCCGAACTACTCATCTCCAAGTGGAATGGAAGGCTGGAGTGCAGTAGAAGAGGACAGAATTAGTGGGTAGTAGATTTATTTAAAAATATACCGTATTTTTCGTCCTATAGGACGCACCGGCGTATAAGACGCACCCAATTTATAGGTGCAAAATCTAAAAAAATAAAGATTTTGAACCCAATAGTGGTCTTCAACCTGCGGACCTCCAGATGTTGCAAAACTACAACTCCCAGCATGCCCGGACAGCCAACGGCTGTCCGGGCATGCTGGGAGTTGTAGTTTTGCAACATCTGGAGGTCCGCAGATTGAAGACCACTGCATAGGAGGTAATACTCACGTGTCCTCGCCGCTCCGGACCCGTCACCGTTGCCCTGGATGTCGCTCCATCGCTGTCGCCGTGTCCCCGTCGCTCCGGAACGTCTCTGCTGACAGCCGGGGATCCTCGCTCTCCGTCGCCGCCATCACGTCGTTACGCACGCCGGCGCGCGTACGCGACGACGTGATGACGAGGAAGGAGAGCGCCAGCATACAGGGGATCCCTGAACGGAGAAGACACCGAGGAGGCAGGTAAGGTCCCTCCCGGTGTCCTGTAAGCACTAACCCGGCTATTCAGTCGGGCTGTTCGGGACCAACGCGGTGAAATCGCGGCGGTCCCGAACAGCCTGACTGAACAGCCGGGTTAGTGTCACTTTCCCTTTGATCGCCACGTCTGAAGGGTTAATACAGGGCATCACCGTGATCGGTGATGTCCTGTATTAACTGCGGGTCCCGGCCGTTGATGGCCGCAGGGACCGCCGCGATAGGGGTGTATTCGCCGTACAAGACGCACCGACTTTTCCCCCCCAGTTTTGGGGAAGAAAAAGTGCGTCTTATACGGTGAAAAATACGGTACTTAGATCAAGAAGATAGGGGATAAGATGCCTGATCGTGGTGGTCCCGTCGCTGGGGACCCCCGCGATCTCCCTGCTGCACCCGGCATTCGATTAGAGCATCGGGTGCAGCGCCGGAGGCTCGTGACATCACGGTCACGCCCCCTCCCATAGGCTTTCATTGAGGGGGCGTGGTCGTGATGTCATGAGCAGGGCGTAACCGTGACATCACGAGCCTTCGGCCCCACATCGCCAGTCATCCGGTACGGAGTGAAGTTTGATCCATGCACCGGATGTCTGAGGTGCCACAGCCGAGATCGCGGGGGTCCCCAGCAGCGGGACCCCCGCGATCAGACATCTTATTTTCTATCCTTTGGATAGGGGATAACATACCTAGGGGAGAAGTACCCTATTAAATACACTATTAATTTACTGTTGCAAATGCGCCAGGATATGTTTATACATCAGAACATTTTGTACGTGCTGTATTTGCCGTTGCAAATTTGTGGCCATACTTGGAAAAATAAGAGAATATTTTTTTCAGATAACAACAGCAAATGCTCATGGAAACGTATTGTGAACATGTCGTTATGTTATACGTTGTGCCACATTTATTATGAATTTAACCCCTTAGGGACTTTCACTTAAGGACCCCAGCAAATTTTCATTTTTGCATTTTCGTTTATTTTTCCTCCTTCCCTTCTAAAAATCATAACGCTTTCAATTTTGCACCTACAGACCCATATAAGGGCTTGTTTTTTGTGTTAAGAAATTGTACTTTGTAAAGACATCACTTATTTTATAATTTAATATGCAGCGAAACAAAAAAAAATTATTTGTGGGGTGAAATAAAAAATAATGCCATTTTGTAACTTTTCGGGGCTCTTTTTTCTACGCAGTGCACTTTTTGGTAAAAATGACACCTTATCTTTATTCTGTAGGTCCATAAGGTTACAAGGATACCCAATATATGTAGATTTTATTTTAATACTTAAAAAAATTAGAAACTACATGCACCAAAATTAGTATGTTTACAATTGGCATCTTCTGACCCCTATAATTTTTTTCGTGTACAGGGCGGTATGAGGGCAAATTTTTTTGTGCCATCATCTGTAGTTTTTATTGGTGCTATTTTTATTTTGTTGGGACTTTTTGATCGCTTTTTATTAATATTTTTATGATATATGTAGTGACCAAAAATGCACAATTTCTGACTTTTGTATTATTTTTATCGCGATTTTGACGCGATAGTCCCAATCAGCTCCGTTGAGCTGCTGGGATTCTTTTACTTTCGCTTTAGATGCCGCAATCAACTTTGATTGCAGCGTCTAATGAGTTCATGATGGGCGTCGGCCCAATCGGCCATGCCTGGCATTAGTCGTGGGTCCTGGCTGCCAGTAGCAACTGGGACCCACCGGGTTTAACCCGTTCTGTGCTGGTGAGAATGGTTTAAACCCACCAAACAAGACAAGGGCGTACAGGTACGCCCTGCGTCCTTAAGGACCGGGGATGCCCTGCGTGCCCAAGAGGTTAAGACACTGTTTTCCTTGTGTCTGAAAAAGTCATGACTTCAGTAAAAGGGACATGGCCTTGGCAAAAAGTTGGGTAGCTTAAAGGGATACCCCATTGCCCCAGCGTTCAGAACATTTTGTGCAAACGCTGGGTGCGGGCTGCGGGGGTCATGACGCGAAGCCGCATTCCTTCAATGCAAGTCTATGGGAGGGGCCGTGACAGCCGCCATGCCCCCTCCTATAGACTTGCATTGAAGGGGTGTGGTGTGACTTCATGAGGGGCGTGGCCATGACATCAAGACCCGCGCAGCCTGCACCCAGCGTTCGGAATAAAATGTTCTGAATGCTGGGACAGTGGAGTATCCCTTTAAGAAACAAAGATGTCTGAAGTCAAGATACAAGTAAGATGAACCTACCCTTTGAGTGTTCCTATAAATCATAAGGCGATCTTTCATATAAGATAGGACCAAAGACTATTCATAGTATTCCGAATATTGGGCAGACAAGATGGGCCCAATAGTTCTTATCTACACACATTCTATGCTAAGATGCTACATTGTGCACCAAAAATGTAAAATGTACAAAATTCTTAAAGGCTTATTAAAATGTTTCTTTATAAAAAGTAGTATGGTGCCAGGGTAGGTGGGGGTGGTAAGGAATAGAATAAAATAACTTATATTTCCTTAGTCTCCTTCAGCTGCCATACTCCACCAGTCTTCTTTCTCCTGCCTGCTTCAGAGACCAGCTCTCAATGCAGGACCTGCCAGCTCAGCCAATCACTGGCCGCAGTGGTGTCTTTTCTCAGCTAGTGATTGGCTGAATGGGTAGGTCCTCCATCGAGAGCTGGTCCAGAGAGAGGAGTATGGGAGCTGCAGGGCCAGGGCTAGGTATATATAGTTTTTCTGTTTTCTCCCAGCCCAAGCAACATATTAGTTTAAAAAAAAAAACAGTGGATAGCCCCTTTAAAGGGGTACTCCAGTGGAAAAAAATAATTCAAATCAACCGGTGCCAGAAAGTTAAACAGATTTGTAAATTACTCCTATTTAAAAATCTCAATCCTTCCAGTACTTATAAGCTGCTGTATACTACAGAGGAAGTGGAGTTCTTTTTTAGTCTGACCACAGTGCTCTCTGCTAACTCCTCTGTCTATGTCAGGAACTTTCCAGAGTAGGAGCAAATCCCAATAGCAAACCTCTCCTGCTCTGGACAGTTCCTGACATGGACAGGGGTGTCAGCTGAGAGCACTTTGACTAGACTGAAAAGAACAACAACAAAGAACTCAACTTCCATTGTAGTATACAGCAGCTGATAAGTACTGGAATGATTAGGATTTTTTAATAGAAGTAATTTACAAATATTTTAAACTTTCTGTAAACCCGTTAAGCTACATAGTAGTTGCTAAAATGTATTCTAGACAGTTTAAGAATACAACAGATTTATCAAATCACCTAATGCAATTTGATAAATCTGACTGTCCAGCCTACACTGTCTACAAATTAGGGTAATGGGGTACAGATTCTTCTCCTGTCCTCTTATATCTGGGTTCAGGAAGTAGCTAAGCAGCCATTACAACCAGATCATCACCAGTGGTTTTCCTCATCCTAGACCGGTCATAATGTCTTCTTTTTTTATGTGAGAATCTCTGCTTTTGGTTTAAAGGGGTACTTTGGTGGGGGGAATAAAAAAAAGTTTTCTAAGCAACTGGTGCCAGAAAGTTAAACAAATTTGTAAATTACTTATTTTTAAAAATATTAACCCTTCCAGTACTTATCAGCTGCTGTATGCTCCACAGGAAGTTTTTTTTTTTCTTTTTAAATTTCTTTCCAGTCTGACCACAGTGCTCTCTGCTGACACCTCTGTCCATGACAGGAACTGTCCAGAGCAGGAGAGGTTTGCTATGGGGATTTGCTCCTGCTCTAGACAGTTCCTGACATGGACAGAGATGTCAGCAGAGAGCAATGTGGTCAGACAGAAAATAAATTCAAAAAGAAAAGAACTTCCTGTGGAGAATACAACAGCTGATAAGTACTGGAAGGATTAAGATTTTTAAATAGAAGTAATTTACAAATTTGTTTAACTTTCTGGCACCAGTTGATTTAAAAAAGTTACATTCCAGATTATCCCTTTAAATATCTATTAATGATACATAGGATGGGATTATCAGCTCTGTTTCTATATTTGCAGATGACACCAAGTTTTGTAGCACAGTACAGTCTTTGGAAGATGCGCTTAAGTTACAAGTTGACTTGGCATCTTATTTGGGCATCCACTTTGGACCTCCAAGCACCAGAGCCCAGATGTGACTGCTGCCTCTGCCCCCTCTATATCTAAGCCCCTTGTTGAACTATCTTGTATTGAGCACCCAAGGGCACCCATCATCATCATCACTATTCTACAGGTGTCTTTTAAAGGGGTTATCCAGGAACAGAAAAAGGAAGCTACTTTCTTCCAAAAAATGCTCCCCGTCTGTCTCCAGGTTGGGTGTGGTTCTGCAGCTCAGTTTCATTGAAGTGAATGGAGCCAGGTTGTGAAACCACTCCCAACCTGGAGACAGACGGGGACGGGGTGTTTTTGAAAGAAACTAGATATATTTTTCTATTCCTGGATAACCCCTTTTTCCCGCCATTGACAGACAGAGGCAAAGGTGGAAAATAAGAGGAAACTCGAGAAGAAAGAGTGAAGCTCTCATCTTATTTATAAAGTAAAGCTCCTATTTTCACTGCAGAAAACTCAAACTGAACACTGTGTTACTGCAAGGGCTTAAATGTGATTTGACCTAAAATTCACCAAATCCATTCCTTTCATAACTAAGTAGGATTTAACCCAGCTCTTTGCGAAGGGGTGTTTATCCATGGAGCTTCATCAAAGCCGTAATCTGCTGCAAGTGCACAAGTCAAATTATTGCAAACATTCCTCCGACTTCCCGCAGCCCGGCTGAACCTTTACTCCCCATGAAGGCCAAACAAACAGAAAAAATCACATTCGGAACCATATGTTATGTTTCACGTAGTAATTTTATCATATATATATACAATACCTGCAGAGGATATAGCATTTAGACATGTGCTATAATGCAGTGGTCTCCAAACCTTACTACCTCTATCATGTCCGGACAACCAACGGCTGCAATTTTGTCCCTGGAAAATGCCATTTTGGCTTTTTTTTGGGGGGGGAGGAGGTGTTTTTGCAGAAAAAAGTGAAAATTCGGCCTCAAAGGGTTATCCAGGATTAGAAAAACAGAGCTGATTTAAAAAAAAAATAAAAACAGCTCCACACCTGTCCTCAGGTTGGATGTGGTATTGTAGCTCAGTTTTACTAAAGTGAATGGAGCCAAGTTGTAATACCACTCGCAACCTGACGACAGGTGTAGTGCTGTTATTTCCAACCAGCTAAGTTTTTCTAATCCTGGATTACCCATTTAAAAAATGAATGGGATAAGAAGCAGTACCAGGTACAGAACTGCCTGCTCTATGGTATTGTGCCCGTTAGTAAGGGAAGAAGCCGCACATCAGACTCCTATTATTCGGGTAACTAGTGGTCTATAAAGTGTGGCCCTCCAGATGTTGCAAAACTCCAAATCACAACATGCCCGGGCAGCCGTTGGCTGCCCGGGCATGCTGTGATTTAGAGTTTTGCAACATCTGAAGGGCCACGCTTTGGAGACCACTGGGATGAGCCATCAAAAAAGATATATATATTAATAATTATAGATATAAAGTTATATTTAATAATTTATTATATTTTTATTTTATTTATTAATACATCAAACAAAAGTGTAATACATTTTTAAATAAATAAAAATTATATAATATATATATATATATATATATATATATATATATATATATATATACGGTATACTGTGTTATAGCTAATCATCTAAAAAATATATATTTTTATCTCATATACATATATATATATATATATATATATATATATATATATTTATATTTTTTTTCCTATAGTTATATTTAATGATTACAATGTTTAGTATATATATATATATATATATATATATATATATGTATATAAAATAAATACAAAAATATTACATATATATATATATGTAATCTTTTTTTATTGTTAACTATATAAAATAATATTTAAAAAAACGTATTAAATATAACTAGTAATATTTAATAATCTATTATTCTCACTTTTCTTTAGAGATGAGCGAATCGAGCTGACAAACCCAAATTCGTTAAAAATTTCATGAAATATTCGATTCACAACGAATGCGAATATCACGTGAATATCACGCTTCATTAAACTCCATTTACTGCAGTCCAGGCTCCAGGGCATCTAAAATGGCAGATCCACATGTCAGTACATGGGACAAGGAATCCTGGGAAGGGAAGTAGGCGGGATGACCCTGAATCAAATGCAGGATGCAGCCTATCAGCAGCCAGTTACCCCTGTGATGTCACAGCCCTATATATTCAGCAGCCATTTTGCGGCTCGTCATATCATTCATTACACTGCATAGAGATAGGACAGACATCGCTGTGTGTGTTACACGGAAAAGCTCATTCCAGCAGCGTTTCACATCTTAGTCACATCAGCGTTCTGGTGGACAGAGAGCAGTGTTTTTTTCACTGAAAATTATTTTTACTGCAGCCAGTAACCTCCCAGTCACTTTCTTCAGCATTGTATTGCAGAGAGGGCAGATAGCTGTGTGTTGCCTCTTACATTTCAACAAGCTGCCTCAACTTCATAAACCTTAGCAGAGCCAGAAGAAGTATTTTTCAGAGCAATTCTGTGTCTTTGTTCCACAACAACTCATCTGCTGGTTATACTAGTCTGTAGACGGTATAATACACAGCAGTCCATTCCTAATAGTCTTTGACAGAGTGAAATTTCGTGTTTAGTACACAGCTTTTTTGTGCTGCAGCACTGTTGTGTTCTGCTGGTGATGTGCAAAAATATGTTTTTTTTAAGCGTACTGTACCACATTTCTCTGCCCTTATAAATGCATACCACATACGTACATCTAAGTAGTGTACTATTTTATACGTGTTAATCTGTCATGGGCCTACATACTGTGAAAGTCCAGGCAAAAGTAATCACGAGCTGGTGTTTTACTATAATACGTTTTTTTAAGCGTATTGTACCACATTTTTCTGCCCTCATAAGTGCATACCTACATATAAGTGGTGTACTATTTTTTTCCTGTTACTCTGTCAAGGGCCTACATACTGTGTTAGGACAGCCAAAAGTAATCACTGGCTCGTGTTTTACTCAAATAATTTTTGAAGCGTAGAGTAGCGCATTTTTCTGCCCTCATAAGTGCATACCACATACCTACATCTAAGTAATGTACTATTTTGTACCTGATAATCTGTCAAGGGCCTAGATACTGTGAAAGTCAAGGCAAAAGTAATCACCAGCTGGTGTTTTACTAAAATATGTTTTTTCAAGCGTACTGTACTGCATTTTTCTGCCCTCATAAGTGCATACCACATACCTACATCTAAGTAGTGTACTATTTTGTGCCTGTTAATCTGTCATGGGCCTACATACTGTGAAAGGACAGCCAAAAGTAATCACCGGCTGGTGTTTTACTCCAATACGTTTATTAAGTGTACTGTTGCACATTTTTCTGCCCTCATAAGTGCATACCACATACCTACATCTAAGTAGTGAAGCAAAGAACGGTGTCCAGCGCTGCTCCCGTTAAAATATATAGCTTTATTCCAAATACACCAAGGTACAAAGGACAAGGTAGGCACTGGTGACGCGTTAAAAGAGCCTTAGTTATACAACAAATAGCAGAAACATGAATCATTTTATAGGGTTGAGAGGAGGTCACCTCCCACAAGGGAAGGAAAGGTGACCCACCACTTCTCCCAGGTGTAAACATAATGGTGAAACGGTGTTAAATATATCCATCATGTTACAACCTTTACAATTCATGCTGATTCCAAGAAACACACTTCGAATTAAAAATATATATAAAGAGAAACAAGTTTTACATTAAGATGTTGAAGTATATTGGTCCCTCAGATTGATGGCAACCAAAATGATAGTGACAAATACTTGATTGTTACCAACATGTTTTCCGAGAGCCAATACCGCTTACAACATCATGTAGTGTGAACAGGTTCTTAAAATCTCATCGAGACCAAGTACATTCTGAGAGAAAAGTATGCCACAAGCATAAATTAATATTAATGTAATGTAAAGGTTCACTCTGAGTGTGATTGTCTAGAATATTTCTGATAAAACAACTGATAGAGCATAGAGGAGCAGATGTAATATTACAAATATGTCCAAGGTAGAATAATGCAAAACAACAAACTTAGGGAATAAATTATAAATAAATTTAGTTTGTTACTGTGTAAGGGAAAGAAAAACATGGACATGATGTTGTGGGATAATATAGTATGGACGCATATGATATTGCATAAAATACACAACATGCAAAAGAGGTATTAAATGAGACATAATAATAATACTATTTAATATTTTTTAATAATGTAATATAGTATCTAGCCTCTTATTAAGACCTTTTGGCATGCGTGTTCCTACCGTATTTTTCACCGTATAAGACACACTTTTTCTTCCTCAAAACTGGGGGGGGGGGGGAAGTTGGTGCATCTTATACGGCAAATACCTGTCCTATCGTGGCGGTCCCTGCGGCCATCAACGGTCGGGACCCGTGGCTAATACAGGACATCACCGATCGGGGTGATGCCCTGTATTAACCCTTCAGATGCGGCGATCAAAGCTGACCGCTGCGTCTGAAGCAAAAATAACACTTACCGGGCTCAGTTCAGTTGGGCTGTTCGGGACCACCGCGGTGAACTTGCGGCATCCCGAACAGCTTACAGGACACCGGGAGGGACCTTACCTGCCTCCTCGGTGTCTGCTCTGTGCTGGGATCCCCTGCATGGCCAGCGCTCTCCTTCGTCGTCATCACGTCGTCGCGCACGTCGTCCCATCATCCAATAGGAGCGTCGTGCATAGCGGCATGCATAGAGACGTGATGGCGGCGACGGAGAGCGAGGATTGCAGGCAGCAGAGACGTTCCGGAGCAATGGGGACACCCCGGGGACGCGGCGACAGCAATGGAGGGCGACATCCAGGGCAGCGGTGATGAGCTGTGACGGGTCCGGAGCGGTGGGGACACGTGAGTATAACCTCCTATACCAGTGGTCTTCAACCTGCGGACCTCCAGATGTTGCAAAACTATAACTCCCAGCATGCCCGGACAGCCAACGGCTGTCCGGGCATGCTGGGAGTTGTAGTTTTGCAACATCTGAAGGTCCGCAGGTTGAAGATCACTGACCTATACTTTACATTGTATTTGGTTCAGAACCTTTATTTTCTAGATTTTTATCCTATAAAAGTAGGTGCATCCTATATGCCGGAGCGTCCAATATGACGAAAAATATGGTAATTTTGTTATGCGATCCAATGGCTTTTGTTTTGTGTTATCTCCTCTAATTGGCATTATAATTCTTTCCAGACCCTGCAGGCTGAGTGTGACAGTACTGCCTGCATGTTTCTCAGTGCAGTGTTGAGACACCATTGAGAAATGCCGCAAGTTAAAATGCAGTACATCGGACAGATGTTTCCTCACCCAGACTTTAAGTGGAATTGTTGTGCATCCGACATACTGCAATTCACACTCGCGGCATGTAAAAACACAAATAACATAAGAGGTGTTGCCGTTAATGTATTGTTTAATTTGAAAAGTAGCTCCATTCGAGGAGGATTTTACAGCAGATGAATTATTCATGACACTGCAGCTTATACACTTAGTGTGCCCACATTTGAATGAGCCCAGGTATTTTAGCCAGGTGGGCCCATACCTATGTGGATTAGATTGTTCCACAAATAAACTCAAAGACATTTTCTGACCAATAGTTTGTGCCCTCCGCGACACACATTTGTATCCATGTGTAAATACATTTTGGAAAGCTGGATCACTTGTAATTAACGGCATATATTTATGTAAAATGTTGCAGATGTCTGAAAATTCACAGCTGTACTAGGTGGAGAAAGTGATGAGTCAGTTTTTGCACCCGTTGACGTTCAGAGGACAAGGTTTTATTTGAATTAATCATGGCTTTACGATCCTTGCGTGATGCAAGATATTTGCCTCTCTCTATGTCCCGTCTATTATAGCCTCTAGCCAGCAAACGCTATGCTATTTGATCTGCTTCTTTAAAAAAATCGGTGTCCGCAGAACAATTCCTGCAGGCTCGGATCATTTCACCTGTAGGTAGATTCTTGGTTACATGCGCAGGGTTACAGGATGTAGCATGGAGGATCGAATTCACTGCCATGCTTTTCCTAAGTGTGGACGTAACAATGTTTTTCCATGTCAACCTGCAAACGCAAATCCAAGAATGTCACTGTATCATTGTAAATTATGTGAATTATTATTAAGATATTTTATGAATTCTGGTATGGTCGCTACCTCGGACCTCCAAATAAATAGGAGGTTGTCTATGTAGCGACCATACCAGTAAATGGATGATGTAAATGGGTTGATGGGGGTGAAGAGAGTCCCCCTCTCCCACCAAGACATGTATATGTTGGAGAGAGAGGGGGAGAACTTCGCCCCCATCGAAGCTCCAGTGACCTGAAGATAAAATTGTAGAAAAAGAAAAAGGTAACATTGTTAGGTCCACATTTAGGAAAAGCATGGCGGTGAATTCGATCCTCCATGCCACATACTGTCACCCTGCACACATAACCAATTTTTAGAAAGAAGCAGATCAAATCGGACAGTGTTTGCTGGCGAGAGGCTATAATAGATGGGACATAGAGGGAGGCAAATATCTTGCATGTCGCAAGGCTCATAAAGCCATGATTAATTCAAATAAAACCTTGTCCTCTGAACGTCAACGGGTGCAAAAATTGACTGCTATCACTTTCTCCACCCAGTACAGCCATGAATTTTCAGACATCTGCAACATTTTACATAAATATATACCGTTAATTACAAGTGATCCAGCTTTCCAAAATGAGGCCTGAGCTCCCGTTATCAGCTAGCGGTCGTGTCTCGACCAGCAACCCATCTGCCGTCATCGATTGGTTAACATGGTCATCCACTTAATCACAAGTGACATCTGACACCCCCAGTCAACAGTCGGTGACTTCCTCAGACACAAGCCTCAGTTGGCCTGGGCCGAGAGCAGTCCCTGTCCTCCCATTGCCTCTGTCTTAAGCTGTTCCCTCTCCTACAGAAGTATCTTATGCTGTGGGCTCAGCTTCACTATTCACTGAGGACAATCTAATAGAGGACAGTCAGCAGCTACTGCCCAGCCAACAAGTGGAGGAGACATCCGCCGCTTCCTCCGCTAGCTGGGAAAGTAGTGATGAGGAGAGTGACGTGGCAGGTGGTGTTGCCAGGGTTCATGGTCCTGAAGCAGACACTGTTGAGGAACCTGAAGAGGACATGAGTGACATGCAGACACTTGTTGATGATGATGAAGCAGATTGCACTTGGGAGCTGGGTGCAGAAGAGGCTTCATCATCATCAGGAGAAGAGAGTTGCAGGTTGCCCGTGAGCAGCAGCTGAGCCAGCAAGGTGGTAGCATGGTTGGCAGTCAGCATGGTGGCAGAAGTGGAAATTCTGGAGCCAAACGTGCCCCGGGGAGACCACCTGCTTCGCGGCAGCCTACCTTCCTGGGAGGTAGTGGAAGAGGGGTTCCTGGAGACAGCGGCGATAGCAGTCAATTAGTGCGGACTGTTGGTGGGAAAATAAGCTACTCGGCGGTCTGGCAGTTTTTCATCAAGCATCTGGAGGATGTTCACATAGCCACATGCAAGATGTGTGGGCAGAAGGTGAAGCGTGGCCAGGGTCCCAATGTTGGCACCACGGCCCTGCGTCAACATATGCTTCGCCACCATAAAGCGGCCTGGGAGAACTGTGGCTCTGATGTAGTGGTCCAGCCCGCTGCATCACCCAGTGGCACGCCACTCCCTCTTTCAGCCAGCCAAGGCTCCACCACCTCAGCCGAAGGGAGCTGTGTGTCATACCCTCCTTCTGTCGCTCCAGATGCTTCTTCGCCTCCTACTTTTAGTCAGCTATTACGCCAACAATCCACCGCGAAGCCATGTCCAAGAGACAACAGCATGCGCCCACTCATCCAATGGTGCAGAAGCTAAATGTTCTCCTGTCCAAGTTTCTGGTGCTGCAGTCCCTCCCTTTTCAGCACCTTTCAGGGAACTGATTTTTTTGTGCCGAGCCGAGGTGGAGAGTGTCAAGCCATCATTTGTTTACGAAAAAGGCAGTACCAGCCCTGCACAACTTTGTGGAAAAGAAGGTAGTCCAGTCCTTGAACCTGTCTGTGTGTACCAAAGTGAACGGCAGCGCCGACGTCTGGAGCTGTAACTATGGTCAGGGACAATACATGTCCTTTACCGCTCACACAGGGGGGAACTGCTAAAAGTCATTCGTAAAGAAATCGGAGCAGGACTTACTCCACAAAAACTGGAAATGGGAACCATGGTGACTGACAACGGGAAGAACGTCTTGCATGCCCTGTGACTTGGAAGGATGAGCCATGGGCCCTGCATGGCACATGGCACACATGTTCTATCTGGTTGTGAAGCAGTTCCTGAAGTGTTCCCCCCATTTGCAAGACATCCTAACAATGGGAAGGAAACTTTGCATGCACTTCAGCCATTCGTACACCGCAAAGCATGCCCCTCCTTGAGCTGCAGCGTCAGAACGGTATCCCCCAACACAGTCTGATTTGTGACATTGCCACACATTGGAATTCCCCCCTCCATATGTCGGACCAACTGTACGAACAGATAAAAGCCATCTCCGATTTCTTAATGATCCAAGTGGATAGGGGTACTCCCCTGTGTAACTTCAATGTGAACCAGTGGCAGCTCATACGTGACACCTGCCATTTGCTCAGGCCCTTTGAGTAAGCCACATTATACGTAAGTTGCCAGGATTACGGGATGAACGTCGTCATTCCACTGCTTCATTTCTTACAACACGTTTTAGTAACGATGGCTGGTCAGGGCACTGGAGACGTGGTGCCTACATCTCACGGCCACATGAGCCCTGTGGGGGCTGAACTGGAGGAGGAGGGGGAGGGGCACAGTGGAGCACAGTTTAGGTTTCGCCAAAGGGGCGGTTTTTCTAGTAATCTGACAGGAGAGGAGGAGCAGGAGCAGCCAGAGGGTTATGAGGAAAGCGAGACAGAGGACCCAGACACCATGTGGCAGTATGCAGTGGAGATGGAGTCACGGAGTCCCTCCGAGTCACTTGCACAAATGGCACGATGCATGCTCACTTGCTTGCGTAGTGGCAGCCGAATTGTCACCATTTGGCAGCGGGATGAATTCTGGATCTCCACCTTATTGGATCCTCGCTGCTGCCACAAAATAGGGGCCTTTTTTACACCCACTGAGAGGGAGGACAAAGTGACCTACTACAGAGGCATTTTATGTAGTCAGTTGGCCGATGCCTATTGGTGCCATCGTCCATCCTCTCACAGGTCTGAGTTGGGGGGACCCCTGCGGTCACCTTCCACTGCCATGGCTGCTGGGAAGGAGTGGGGTGGCAGGAGCAGTACCAGCTCCATTAGCAGCAGGCTGAGTCTACAGTCGCTAATGAGTAGCTTTCTTTTTTTTTTTTTTTTCAATATAGACTTTTATTGAATTTTAACAAGATAATGCAAGGTAAACAGCGGCTGTACAACAATCAAGTATAAGTGAGACAAGTCAGTATTACATAGCGTGGTTTATGAGGAGAAAGATGGACATGACCGCATCACATCACAGTTAGATTCAGAAGCATACCCAGGAGATGGGACTCAGGGATCAGAACTAAGTAAGGTAAACTGGAAGATCGGGTACGCACTGCACTCTCAACTACAGGCAGGTAACTGGGTATATATGAGTCAGGTGGAGAGCGTATACAGAATAGGTATTACTAATCTGTCATTGAGTAGTGCATGGGTGAACGGACAAGGGTACAACCACACGTGTAGCTTTGATGAAACTAAATAAGAAGCATGAGTCAGAAATGGAGTGAAATAAAGAAGTTAAGACAGGGGAAAATTAGTAGGAAGAAAGGTAGTGAGAATAAGCACAGGATCGTCTTAGTTACAGATTTGAAAACATACCTGACGGGTCGGAACGGACCAGGAACCCCCCGAGCCACCAAGGCAATCCAGTCAAGGAGTAGGAGAAGGGGGAAAGATACAGTCAAGTCAGTTATGGGGGGAGGTGTAAGGCCACATGTGGTAAAGGCATATTAGTAGGGAGGGCGTTTAAAGGGCCACGGCGATTAAGCGGCTAAATATATTTGAGCATAGGTTGTAGAGGACGTAAAGGCCATCCAGGGCGACCAGGTCAGGGAGAATCTATGTATCTGTTTCGGGGACTCCGCCAGTAGTTTCTCCATTCTATGTAGGTGGGATAGCTCCCAGAGCCAGGATGAGATAGTGGGAGCAGTGTGTGATTTCCACAATCTCGGTATTACCGTACTGGCAGCCAAGAGCATAAAGTTGATTAAGCGTAAGGAGGGTCCAGGGATCCCCGCGGGCAATATCGAGAACAGGAGAGGTTCGGGCCTGCACTGGAGAACCACCGAACTTATGTGGGTTACAAGGGAAAGGATTCTAGACCAAAAGGTTGATAGAACAGGGCACATCACCCAGATGTGGAGCATGGTGCCCCTTGCACCAGAGCATCTCCAGCACAGGTCCGAGGTCCCCGGGTAGATCTCGATACCATCTCGAGAGGATCTTAAAGTTGATTTCCTGGGCTTTGCATGAGATTGACATGGAAGGGCAGCGGGCCAGAGCAGTCTTCCAATCTGTTTCCGAGATTGGTCGGCCTATCTCTTTCTCCCAGTTTTCTCTAAAGGGTAAGGGCATGGGGGAGAGAGTGTTCAAGACTAGCGAGTAAAGTACACTGATGGTGCGAGGTAAAGGAGTAGATAGGAGGCATATCGTCTCAAACTGGGAGAATCGTCTATGGAGGTTTACTAAAAAGATGTATTGGGGATGGTGGGGTGGTCCCTAGAATGTCATCAAGGGGTTTAATTGATGTGTCTAAGAGAAGGGATTGGAACGTGACATTGTCTTTACTGTGTAACCCCAGGAAGGATGAGCAAAATTGGGTCGGAGGGAAGACAGGGCTGTTAAAGAGGGGCATGAGCGGGCCGTCTTGAGTGAAAAAGGCACGTCTGGAAGTGTATAGGAATCTGGTGAGGTAAATTGAGAGGACCGGCGGAAGCATGTCCACTGTGTGGGGGCGCGGGGGTCCTCGAGGACTACACAGGAGCGCTTTCAAATCACATCCCATTGTGGCAGACTCAAGCATTATCCATTGTTTGTCAGTGGAGTGATGGTAGCAATCTAGGATTCGTGTTATAACAGTCGCCAGATAATAGGAGTGTAAGTCAGGTAGTGCCAACCCACCCTCACGTTTCCGTTTGAACAATGTATGTCTAGCTATCCTGGGATGTTTGTGTGCCCAAATGAAGACGGACTGCGTGGCCGCAAGAGCCCTGGAAAAGTGTCGAGGGAGGACCACTGGCAGGCAGGAAAAGAGATAGAGAAGCCTGGGGAGAATGTTCATTTTACATATATTAATCCTGCCTAGCTAGGAGAAGTCCCTCCTCTCCCACTTCGCCAGGTCTGCACAGATCGTCTAAAGGAGCGGAGGGTAGTTAAGTCGGAAGGCGTGAGACAAGTCGGATGGGACCTGTACACCCAGATAGGTTAGGGAGGTAGATTGCCATTTGAACGGGTATGAGGATTTGAGAGATTGTACAACATTGGGAGGAAGCGTGATATTCAAGTCTTCACATTCCGACATGTTTAGTTTATAATTGCTACAGGAGGCGAAATTTCTGATAGCGGTTAATAGGGAGTAGTGTTGCTCACGAATATTCGCAATGCAAATTTAATTTGCGAATATCGCATATTCGCGAATTCACGAATATTCGCGAATATAGCACTATATATTCGTAATTACGAATATTCTTTTTTTTTTTTTTTCCACAGTACACATCACAGTGATCATCCCTCTCTGCTTCCAGCTTGTGTGGTGTAAAGAAGGCTCTAATACTACTGTGCGAATTTTCGCATATGCGATAATTTGCATATGCGAATTTTCGCTTATGCTAATTTTGTATATGCTGATTTTCGCATATGTTAATTTTCGCATTCGCGAATTTTCCCGCTTATGCGACAATAAAATGCGAATATTTGCAAATATATGACGAATATTCACGAATATATGACGAATATTCGTCCATATATTCGCGAATTCGAATATATCGCCTATGCCGCTCAACACTAATAGGGAGGGCAGGGAGATGAGCGGGGAAGAGAGGTATAGCAATAAGTCGTTGGCAAATGTAGCACATTTACTATGGCACGTAGGCAAGGAGAGTTGATCCTAACCTGGGCGTGTATATAAAGCCTCTATATGGGATAGCATGAAGGGGCCTAGACCTATCTGGGTCAGGGTCGATCTCATAAAGTTCCAGTCCTTCCGGTCAAAGGCTTTCTCCGCACCCAAAGACAGGAGGAACAGGTATATTCCATTTACGTGCACTTTGGATGACAGAGAACGTTCGGAGAGTGTTGTCTCTGGCCTCTCGGCCTCTAACGAATCCCACTTGATCCGGGTGGACTAGGAGCTTCATATACGGGGCCAGTCTATTGGCCAGCAGTTTCGCATATAGTTTAGTATCCAAGTTTAGAAGTGAGATGGGTCGATAGCTCGTGCAGAGCAGGGGATCTTTCCCTTCTTTGGGGATGACTGTAATGAATGCTTTCAGAAAGGATGGGGGGAGAGGGGTAGCGGCCGTGATGGAATTAAGGGTATCAAGTACAGTGGTGGCAAGTTGTTCGCTGAGGAGCTTATAAAATTTGGCTGAATAACCGTCTGGGCCAGGGCTTTTACCAGCTGGCAGTGACGCTATCGTGGACAGGAGTTCCTCCCGGGAAAACGGAGTCTCCATCAGTAGCTCGGTGTAATCGGGTAGGAGGGGTAAGGCCGTGCGCTCTATATATTGGGTAAGCCTTGGTGTCCCGGATGTAGGGTCCTTGAGGGTGGGAGGTTGTATAACGAGTCATAGTAGTCCCGGAATGAGTGTAAGATGTCTGATGTGAGATGGGAGACATTGCCGTGCTGAGACCTTATGGACGAAACAAACAGTGTGGACTTTCTAGTTTTGAGGCCCAAGCTAGTAATTTTCCGGACCGGCTACCCCATTCGTAGAACAGTTTCCCCGTCAATTGTCTATAATGTCGATGTTTGGCATTCATGAGTGCTAGTAAGTCTGTGTGCACTTTGATGAGATCTCTATAGACCAAGTCTTGTTGGTTACGCTTATGGAGAGATTGAGTGTTGGTTACGCTTATGGAGTGTGTGCAATTGTGACTGGAGTGTTAGATATTTTGCCGATGCCTCCCTCTTCAGCCGGGCCCCGTGTCTCATAAGGATCCCCCGAAGAATACATTTCAACGCCTCCCATTTCACCATGTGCGAGGAAGTGTCTTCGGCATGGTCAGAGAGAAAGTTTGAGATGAAGTCTCTAAGTTCCTGGAGACACAGTTCATCTGAGAGTAAGGATTCATTGAGGTACCATGTGGCACGGGGTCCGGCCGAGGCCTGGAGAGAGACCGAGCAGAACATAGGGGCGTGGTCGAAAAGGGTCATTGTGCCTATCGATGAGTGCAGGATGGAACCGAGGAAGTGGCTGGGGCAGAAAAAGTAGTCCAACCTGCTGTACATTCGTCTGGCGTCGGAGTAAAAGGAATAATCCCTATCTTGGGGGTGTAGTGTTCGCCATGTATCGCAGAGTTGGAGTGTGTGAAGCTTCCTCCTCAGGGCTCTGAGTTTCGAGTGGGAGATGTACGAGGATCCCGTGAACGTATCGTCTTGAGGGAAGAGTGGGACATTGAAGTCACCACCTAAGATTATCATACCTGTTGCAAAGGATTCAAGTGTCTCGAGAACCCCGAGGAGGAATGGGATTTGGTCCCTGTTCGTTGCATACACATTTGCGAAGGTAAATTTTCGGTCTTGTAAGTCTCAGTTTACAAACACATAACGGGAGAGGGGGTCTATTTTGGAGGAGGTGCTCTTAAGGGGGAGCGATTTGTGGAAAGCTATTGATGTGCCTTTAGAGCGAGAGTCCGGATTAGTACTGTGTATCCACGTCTGGAAGTATTGGGAAGGGAGCTTGGGGATGTATCCCTCCTTGAAGTGTGTTTCTTGTAAAAAGAGGACACGTACCCTCTGCCTGTGAAAAGAATATAGGAGCTGGGCCCTCTTCTCTGGGGTATTAAAACCTTGGACATTGAGGGAGGCTAATTTAAATTCAGTCGCCATAGTCAGACAATATCCGTGTGGTCCACTTACCTCGATCGCTAGGGGGTTCCGGTCCGCCCGATCCGCCAGTCAAGTTGTAAAGTTGAGCAAGAGTCCTGTGAGAGGGAAAAATACAGAAAGCAGGAATCAGTGGTAGGTAGCGGAAGGTAGGAGGGAAGTACCCATAAGGAAATGGGGACGAAGGGACTATAAGATGGGCCATAAGGGCCAGTATAAGGATGGGATCCAGCCCGATCCAGAGACTAATGGGGGAACGTGGGAGAAACACCGGAGGTGCACCACTAGAGTAGTGTTAGCCTAATTCGCTATTCTGACCAATAATTACTTTCGGAGGATGGCCCACTATATAAAAAGACATTATGCCAGTGGGTCATACAGGGCAAGATGTGTCAAGCCGAGACGAATCTTCAGACCCTCTCATGAAATAGCGGTGGTATGGGAGGAATTAAACAGTCAACATATTCGAATAACCGAGAAACACATTATAAAACTATGTGTGAAATCTGCAGGTGTTAAGTAACCTAGTAATCTCAGATGAGGTATGGTAACCTATGTGTCTAAGGTAATAACTAAACAAGGAACATGTTGGGCCCCAGGTATAAATCTTGTATGGGTAGCTATATCGCCCAGCATCAAAAATGTAGATATAAGAGTCAACATGTAATAGCTAAAACATAAACGAAGCGGGTGTCAACATCCGTGACACCCGAGAACCCTCCTGTGAGGGAGGGTTTATCGAGGTATTTCAACAAAGTCCCCAAGGGGGGCGATTAGAACAGTCAGGGGGTCTTGTGATGCGAGGGAGTAGTGCGGGTCACCGGAGCGGGGTCACCACGTCGGGAAGACAAGCCACGTGAGATGAGGCCTTGAGGCAAGGGTGGAGCTGTGGTAATTTGGTGAAGTCTGTCCCAGTCAGGGAGAGGCACGGGTGGCAATTTGAAGGTGTTGAGGAATAGTTGGAGATCTGCAGGCGTACGGAGTTCAGCAGTGGTAGAACCGTGTCGTGCTATAAAGGAGAAGGGGAAACCCCACTTGTACACAATCTTTGCGTTCTGTAGCAACTGAAGCAAAGGTCGGAGGGCTGCTCTCAATTTAAGAGTGCGGAGAGACAGATCAGGATTGTATGGGATGTCCATTATAGGAAAGCGATTTCAAGTTTCGGGCCCTCTTCATAATATCATCCTTTAGGAGAAAATGATGAATTCTACAAATGACATCCCTAGGCTTCGTCGGATCAGGGTTTTTGGCTTTAAGCGTTCTATGGGCTCTGTCCATTTCCAGTGGAGAGTCAGGAGGTCTCTGGAGGATGTCATTGAAGATCTTTTGTAGAGTAGAGGAGATGTCTTGGGGAGCAACCGATTCTGGCAGCCCCTTGAGTCTGATATTATTCCTTCTATTCCTATTATCATTATCATCTAGGTGAGCAATCTCAGCCGCTTGATGTAAAGATAGATTCCGCGTGGACTCTTGAAGACATTTGAGTTGACCGGTGACAATAGTGCGGAAGGTCTCCAGCGTCTCCACTTTTTCCTTTAGTAGTTGCACATCGTTCTTGACTGGTTTGAGGTCATGACGCCAAGCTTGGCGGAGGTCTGCAGCCAGTATTTGTAAGTCAGATTTCATGGGCAGTAGGGCCAGTAAGGCCTGTAATTCAGGTTGTTTCTTTAAGGTATTCGAGGCCATTTCAGGGGTCGGCAGAGACGGGTCAGTTGAGGGCGTGTATCTTTTTTCTGACTGATCTGAGGTACGAGACCTGCGTCTGGTGGTTCTGCGGTCTGTTAGAGTATCATCAGATGAAGAGTGGTCGGCTTGTAACTGCAATGCAGCTGTCGCTTTCTTAGGCGTCTTGAATAGGGTATTTTTAGCAGGTGGACTAGCACCCCAATAGCCAGGGGGTTCACTGTCGTCCGATGAGTCATGAACATCACTGCCAGGATGTGAGTTAGTTGTGTCCATAGCATCTGCCCAGGACAGGGCGTTTATAGCCAGCGGGCCTGGGACTGCTGGCTGGTACAAGGGAGACTGGTGGTGAGGGGCCTTGGGGCTGGGAGCACCAGATGTGACAGTAGTAGCATAACTCCGGGATTAACAGTGGCCGGAGAGTGGAAGGGCAAAGTCCCAGAGTTATTAGGGCCCATGGGGGCTACGTGAGATGCAGCAGGGACATTCTGGGAAGGTTGTTGCAGTGACCTTTTTACTGCCAGGTGCAGCTCTCTATCAGGCGTCATGGCCTGGGGGGAGGGGAGAGGAGAGGCAGTCATCGCCGCCATTGCTGGAGGGTCCTGTAAGGTCTGCTGCTGTCCAGGGGGTAATAGTAGGGCTTGCTCACGTCCTTGATGGCTGAGATCCGATGTGGAGGGACCTCCACTCCCGGGCTCTGTGGCGGGGGCCCGGGAGAAAGTCACGTCTCCGTGTGCAGGCCGGGGCTGCGTCACATGCGCGTTCCTTCCGTCCAGGCGCTGAGGGAGCGCATTCAGATGCTGCGGGTGCTGCGTCTCTGCGAACACTGGCGTCGGAGAGGGACCGGGCGGCGGTGTCGGTCCTGTCCCGTTCGGGAGCTGCTGCTGACCGGAAGTGAGTGCCGGGGCCGAAAGGTTCGGACATGCCCCCTCCATTGTAGTCTCGGAGCTGTGGTGCATAGGCGCAGAGTGGTTGTAGGCCACATGGTGGCTTCTGGAGGGTCCCGCTGGGTCAGGTATGCGAGAATCGTGCCGGTACCGTCCCTGGGGGTTTGGGTCTGCTGTTTAAGGTGTTTCCATCTATGTCTGCCTCCCATAACAGATGAAGGCGCCCTTATTACAGCGGTCCAGGCGGGAGCTCTCAGTCCATGCGGCTCATCTCCAGTGTGCCAGGCCACGCCCCCGCTAATGAGTAGCTTTCTTCACCCGCATAGTGAAGCAACTCACCAGCAGCAGGTATACCTGGAGAAGGACCTAAACCAGCAGGTGGTGGCATACTTTGACATGCCCATGCCAACACACCTTGAATATCCGCTGGACTTCTGGGCAGCCAAACTTGATTTGTGGCCGCAACTAGCAGAGTTGTCCTGCCCAGCCAGTAGTGTTCCATCAGAGCGGGTGTTTAGTGCGGCGGGGGCCATAGTCACCCCAAGGCGAACTCGTCTGTCTAAGAAAAATGTGGAGAGACTGATCTTTGTGAAGATGAATCAGGCATGGATCAGCCAGGATTTCCAACCACCAATGCCTGATGCATGAGAGTAGATTGACCATGGTGCCACACAAACACTTAACAAATATGGATAGTGCCAAACAGATTTAAGGCGCTGCTCCCCAGTTACAAACATTCCTCCGCATCAGACCTTTTTTCACTCACCTTCTTCACCGGGTACTGGTATTGCCACCCACCGCACCACTCCATCACCGGGTCACTTTCAGGACTCCTGATGCTGCTGCTGCCACCTCCAGGCTGTCTCATTCAGCCACTATATGGTCTCTTCTCATGCTTCATTTATCATGCTTCAGCCAACTCCAGGCTGTGTCATTCAGCCACTATATGGTCTCCTCATGCTTCAGAAACCTCCAGGCTGTGCCATTCATCCAATATATGGTTTACTGATGCTTCAGCCAGCTCCAGTCTGTGTCATTCAGCAACTACATGGTTTAGGGATGCTACTGGGCCTAGGACATTACCTATATATGATTATGGTAGCACTGGGTACCATCCATCTTCAATGGAAATTTCAAAATTCGTATTTTATTCTTAGAGATTGTGAGGCCCTATTGTCTCCTCATCTGCCGCCAACTCCAGGCTGTGCCTATTAGACACTATATGGTCTCCTCATGCTTCAGCCAACTCCAGGCTGTGCCATTCAGACACTATATAGTCTCCTCATGCTTCAGCCACCTTACGGTCTCTTCATGCTGCCGCAAGCTCCAGGCTGTGCCATTCAGCCACTATATGGTCTCCTCATGCTTCAGCCACCTCCAGGCTGTGCCATTCAGACAATATATGGTCTCCTCAAGCTTCAGCCACCACCAGGCTGTGTCATTCAGCCACTATATGATTTACTGATGCTTCTGGGCCTAAAAACTTTTATGGTAGCAGTAGCTACCCTAAATCTTCAATTTAAATTTCAAAATTCATCTTGTAATCTTAGGGACTCTGAAGCCCTAGTGTCTACTCATGCTGCTGCCAACTCCAGGCTGTGCCATTCAGACACTATATGGTCTCCATATATTGACTGTGAATTGTAGGAAACATGTGGGTATCCTTGAGTTACTCTCTCAGCATTATTGCCATGTTGATACCAGTAATAAAAGGAATATTGCCAAGGACTAGCAGAAACAGGGAACGGTGGTTACTGACCACCGGCTGTTGGAATTGGCTGACTATCCCAGGTGGTACTTTTACCATTTTGAAGTTCCTCAGTTCCAATAGGCTTTAAGTCGTTCATTCTTTGTTGTGGTTCTTCAGTTGCAGAATTAAGTTGTGAGCGTAGTGAAGCGTATGGTACTCCCCTCATATACACAATAAGTATGTCAAGCAGAGTAGTGAAATTTCAATTTCAAAATCCTTCATTTAAATTTCAAAATCTTACATTTCAATGGTCTCCTCATGCTTCTATCAACTCCAGGCTGTGCCATTCAGACACTATATGGTCTCTTCATGCTTCTGCCAACTCCAGGCTGTGTCCAGCCAATATATGGTTAACCTATGCTGCTGGGCCTGGGTCTGGGCCTAAAAAACTATTTATGGTAGCACTAGCTACCCTAAATCTTCAATTTAAATGTCTAAATTCATCTTTAAATCTTAGGGATTGTGAAGCCCTAGTGTCTATACATGCTGCTGCCAACTCAAGGCTGTGGAATTCAGACACTATATGGTCTCCTCATGCTTGTGCCAACTCCAGGCTGTGTCATTCAGCCAATATATGGTTTACTGATGCTGCTGGGTCTGGGCCTAAAAATATTTTATGGTAGCACTAGCTACCCTAAATCTTCAATTCCAATTTCAAAATTAATCTTTTAATCTTAGGGACTGTGAAGCCCTAGTGTCTCCTCATGCTGCTGCCAACTCCAGGCTGTGCCATTCAGACACTATATGATCTCCTCATGCTGCCAACACCTCCAAGCTGTGTCATTCAGCCACTTTATAATCTCCTCATGTTGCCAACACCTCCACGCTGTGTCATTCAGCCACTATATGGCCTCCTCATGCTGCCAACACCTCCACACTGTGTCATTCAGCCACTATATGGTCTCCTCATGCTGCCAACACCTGCACGCTGTGTCATTCAGCCACTATATGGCCTCCTCATGCTGCAAACACCTCCACGCTGTGTCATTTACCAACTGTATGGTCTCCTCATGCTGCCAACAGCTCCCCACTGTGTCATTCAGCCACTATATGGTCTCCTCATACTGTTGCCACCTCCAGGCTCTGTCATTGTGCCGCTCTGCGGCAGTGATTCTAAAAGCGATGCCTGTAATCTGCATGTCATTCTGAATAACAGTATTATTTCACTACCCCATCACACTCCATATGCGTGTTAGAACCAAGCTGTCACGATGCCGGCTGGCAGGTAGTGGACCCTCTGTGCCAGAGAGGGATTGGCGTGGACCGTGCTAGTGGACCGGTTCTAAGCCACTACTGGTATTCACCAGAGCCCGCCGCAAAGCGGGATGGTCTTGCTGCGGCGGTAGTGACCAGGTCGTATCCACTAGCAACGGCTCACCTCTCTGGCTGCTGAAGATAGGCGCGGTACAAGGGAGAAGGCAGAAGCAAGGTCGGACGTAGCAGAAGGTCGGGGCAGGCAGCAAGGATCGTAGTCAGGGGCAACGGCAGAAGGTCTGGAAACACTGGCAAGGGACACACAAGGAACGCTTTCACTGGCACTAAGGCAACAAGATCCGGCAAGGGAGTGCAAGGGAAGTGAGGTAATATAGGGAAGTGCACAGGTGATAACCCTAATTGGAACCACTGCGCCAATCAGCGGCGCAGTGGCCCTTTAAATCGCAGAGACCCGGCGCGCGCGCGCCCTAGGGAGCGGGGCCGCGCGCGCCGGGACAGAACAGACGGGGAGCGAGTCAGGTAGGGGAGCCGGGGTGCGCATCGCGAGCGGGCGCTACCCGCATCGCGAATCGCATCCCGGCTGGCAGCAGGATCGCAGCGCCCCGGGTCAGAGGACGTGACCGGAGCGCTGCAGCGGAGGGGGAGAAGCGAGCGCTCCGGGGAGGAGCGGGAACCCGGAGCGCTCGGCGTAACAGTACCCCCCCCCTTGGGTCTCCCCCTCTTCTTGGAGCCTGAGAACCTGAGGAGCAGACTTTTGTCAAGGATGTTGTCCTCAGGTTCCCAGGATCTCTCTTCAGGACCACAACCCTCCCAGTCTACTAAAAAAAAATTTTTCCCTCTGACCTTTTTGGCAGCCAAAATCTCCTTGACCGAGAAGACGTCCGAGGAGCCGGAAACAGGAGTGGGAGGAACAGATTTGGGAGAAAAACGGTTGAGGATGAGTGGTTTGAGAAGAGAGACGTGAAAGGCATTAGGGATACGAAGAGAAGGAGGAAGAAGAAGTTTATAAGAGACAGGATTAATTTGACACAAAATTTTGAAAGGACCAAGATAGCGTGGTCCCAACTTGTAGCTAGGGACACGGAAGCGGACATATTTAGCGGAGAGCCATACCTTGTCTCCAGGGGAAAAAACGGGGGGAGCTCTTCTTTTCTTATCCGCGAATCTCTTCATGCGTGAAGAAGTCTGTAAGAGAGAATTTTGGGTCTCTCTCCATATAATGGAAAGGTCACGAGAAATTTCATCCACAGCGGGCAGACCAGAGGGCAAGGGGGTAGGGAGGGGGGGAAGAGGGTGACGGCCGTACACCACGAAAAATGGGGATTTGGAGGAAGATTCAGAGACCCTGAAGTTATACGAGAATTCGGCCCATGGAAGGAGATCTGCCCAGTCATCCTGGCGGGAGGAAACAAAATGTCGCAAATAATCACCCAGGATCTGGTTAATTCTTTCTACTTGTCCATTGGACTGGGGATGATATGCAGAGGAAAAATTTAATTTAATCTTGAGTTGTTTACAGAGAGCTCTCCAGAATTTAGACACGAATTGGACCCCTCTATCCGAGACAATCTGCGTAGGCAACCCGTGAAGACGAAAAATGTGTACAAAAAATTGTTTAGCCAACTGAGGCGCAGAAGGAAGACCAGGAAGAGGGATGAAATGTGCCATTTTGGAGAATCGATCAACGACCACCCAAATAACGGTGTTGCCACGGGAAGGGGGTAAATCAGTAATAAAATCCATACCAATCAGAGACCAAGGCTGTTCGGGGACAGGCAGAGGATGAAGAAAACCAGCGGGCTTCTGGCGAGGAGTCTTATCCCGGGCACAGATAGTGCAGGCTCGCACAAAGTCCCCAACATCCGTCTCCAGAGTCGGCCACCAATAGAAGCGGGAGATGAGTTGCACAGATTTCTTGATGCCCGCATGACCTGCGAGATGGGAGGAGTGACCCCATTTGAGGATTCCGAGGCGTTGGCGTGGAGAAACAAAGGTCTTTCCTGGAGGAGTCTGCCTGATGGAGGCAGGAGAAGTGGAGATCAGGCAGTCAGGTGGAATGATGTGTTGCGGAGGGAGATCAACTTCTGAGGCATCCGAGGAACGAGAGAGAGCATCGGCCCTAATGTTCTTATCGGCAGGACGAAAGTGAATCTCAAAATTAAATCGGGCAAAGAACAGAGACCACCGGGCCTGGCGAGGATTCAGCCGTTGGGCCGACTGGAGGTAGGAGAGGTTCTTGTGGTCGGTGTAGATAATGACAGGAAATCTTGATCCCTCCAGCAGATGCCTCCATTCCTCAAGTGCTAATTTAATGGCTAGAAGCTCTCGATCCCCGATGGAGTAGTTCCTCTCCGCTGGAGAGAAGGTCCTAGAGAAAAAACCACAAGTGACAGCATGCCCGGAAGAATTTTTTTGTAGAAGAACAGCTCCAGCTCCTACTGAGGAGGCATCAACCTCCAATAGGAAGGGTTTGGAAGGGTCAGGTCTGGAGAGCACGGGAGCCGAAGAAAAGGCAGACTTGAGTCGTTTAAAGGAGTCCTCTGCTTGAGGAGGCCAAGACTTGGGATCAGCATTTTTCTTGGTTAAAGCCACGATAGGAGCCACGATGGTAGAAAAATGTGGAATAAATTGCCTGTAATAATTGGCGAACCCCAAAAAGCGTTGGATAGCACGGAGTCCGGAGGGGCGTGGCCAATTTAAGACGGCAGAGAGTTTGTCTGGATCCATCTGTAGTCCCTGGCCAGAGACCAAATATCCTAGAAAAGGAAGAGATTGGCATTCAAACAGACATTTCTCAATTTTGGCATAGAGTTGGTTGTCACGAAGTCTCTGAAGAACCATACGGACATGCTGGCGGTGTTCTTCTAGATTGGCAGAAAAAATTAGGATATCGTCCAGATATACCACAACACAGGAGTATAACAGATCACGAAAAATTTCATTGACAAAGTCTTGGAAGACGGCAGGGGCATTGCACAGTCCAAAGGGCATGACCAGATACTCAAAGTGTCCATCTCTGGTGTTAAATGCCGTTTTCCACTCGTCCCCCTCTCTGATGCGGATGAGGTTATAGGCGCCTCTTAAGTCCAATTTAGTGAAGATGTGGGCACCTTGGAGGCGATCAAAGAGTTCAGAGATGAGGGGTAAGGGGTAGCGGTTCTTAACCGTGATTTTATTAAGACCGCGGTAGTCAATGCAAGGACGTAGGGAGCCATCTTTTTTGGACACAAAGAAAAATCCGGCTCCGGCAGGAGAGGAGGATTTACGGATAAAGCCCTTTTTTAGATTCTCCTGGACGTATTCGGACATGGCAAGAGTCTCTGGGGCAGAGAGAGGATAAATTCTGCCCCGGGGTGGAGTAGTACCCGGGAGGAGGTCGATAGGGCAATCATAAGGCCTGTGAGGAGGTAGAGTCTCAGCTTGTTTTTTGCAGAAAACATCCGCGAAGTCCATATAGGCCTTAGGGAGACCGGTTACTGGAGGAACCACAGAGTTACGGCAAGGGTTATTGGGAACCGGTTTTAGACAGTTCTTGGAACAAGAGGACCCCCAACTCTTGATCTCCCCAGTGGACCAATCCAGGGTTGGGGAATGAAGTTGAAGCCAGGGAAGTCCAAGGAGAATCTCCGAGGTGCAATTGGGGAGGACCAAAAGTTCAATCCTCTCATGATGAGATCCGATGCTCATAAGAAGGGGCTCCGTGCGGAAACGTATGGCACAGTCCAATCTTTCATTATTTACACAATTGATGTAGAGGGGTCTGGCGAGACTGGTCACTGGGATGTTGAACCTGTTGACGAGAGAGGCCAAAATAAAATTTCCTGCAGATCCCGAGTCCAAGAAGGCCACTGTAGAGAAGGAGAAGGCAGAGGCAGACATCCGCACAGGCACAGTAAGACGTGGAGAAGCAGAGTAGACATCAAGGACTGTCTCACCTTTGTGCGGAGTCAGCGTACGTCTTTCCAGGCGGGGAGGACGGATAGGACAATCCCTCAGGAAGTGTTCGGTACTAGCACAGTACAGGCAGAGGTTCTCCATACGGCGTCGTGTCCTCTCTTGAGGTGTCAGGCGAGACCGGTCGACCTGCATAGCCTCCACGGCGGGAGGCACAGGAACAGATTGCAGGGTACCAGAGGAGAGAGGAGCCGAGGAGACGAAACGCCTCGTGCGAACAGAGTCCATATCTTGACGGAGTTCCTGACGCCTTTCAGAAAAACGCATGTCAATGCGAGTGGCTAGGTGAATAAGTTCATGTAGATTAGCAGGAATTTCTCGTGCGGCCAGAACATCTTTAATGTTGCTGGATAGGCCTTTTTTGAAGGTCGCGCAGAGGGCCTCATTATTCCAGGACAATTCTGAAGCAAGTGTACGGAATTGTACGGCATACTCGCCAACGGAAGAATTACCCTGGACCAGGTTCAACAGGGCAGTCTCAGCAGAAGAGGCTCGGGCAGGTTCCTCAAAGACACTTCGGATTTCCGAGAAGAAGGAGTGTACAGAGGCAGTGACGGGGTCATTGCGGTCCCAGAGCGGTGTGGCCCATGACAGGGCTTTTCCGGACAGAAGACTGACTACGAAAGCCACCTTAGACCTTTCAGTGGGAAACAGGTCCGACATCATCTCCAGATGCAGGGAACATTGGGAAAGGAAGCCACGGCAAAACTTAGAGTCCCCATCAAATTTATCCGGCAAGGATAAGCGTATCCCAGGAGCGGCCACTCGCTGCGGAGGAGGTGCAGGAGCTGGCGGAGGAGATGACTGCTGAAGCTGTGGTAGCAACTGTTGTAGCATAACGGTCAGTTGAGACAGCTGTTGGCCTTGTTGCGCAATCTGTTGTGACTGCTGGGCGACCACCGTGGTGAGGTCAGCGACAACTGGCAGAGGAACTTCAGCGGGATCCATGGCCGGATCTACTGTCACGATGCCGGCTGGCAGGTAGTGGACCCTCTGTGCCAGAGAGGGATTGGCGTGGACCGTGCTAGTGGACCGGTTCTAAGCCACTACTGGTATTCACCAGAGCCCGCCGCAAAGCGGGATGGTCTTGCTGCGGCGGTAGTGACCAGGTCGTATCCACTAGCAACGGCTCACCTCTCTGGCTGCTGAAGATAGGCGCGGTACAAGGGAGAAGGCAGAAGCAAGGTCGGACGTAGCAGAAGGTCGGGGCAGGCAGCAAGGATCGTAGTCAGGGGCAACGGCAGAAGGTCTGGAAACACTGGCAAGGGACACACAAGGAACGCTTTCACTGGCACTAAGGCAACAAGATCCGGCAAGGGAGTGCAAGGGAAGTGAGGTAATATAGGGAAGTGCACAGGTGATAACCCTAATTGGAACCACTGCGCCAATCAGCGGCGCAGTGGCCCTTTAAATCGCAGAGACCCGGCGCGCGCGCGCCCTAGGGAGCGGGGCCGCGCGCGCCGGGACAGAACAGACGGGGAGCGAGTCAGGTAGGGGAGCCGGGGTGCGCATCGCGAGCGGGCGCTACCCGCATCGCGAATCGCATCCCGGCTGGCAGCAGGATCGCAGCGCCCCGGGTCAGAGGACGTGACCGGAGCGCTGCAGCGGAGGGGGAGAAGCGAGCGCTCCGGGGAGGAGCGGGAACCCGGAGCGCTCGGCGTAACACAAGCAAAGTGTTCTACACCCCTATTGAGGCTCTCTGTAGTCCAGAAATAGCCATTTTTAATATGGATTTGCCGCAAATAAATTCGGCTCAAACCAATTTTTTTTTAAAAATCCAGCGAATCGGCCAAATCAAATTTTTCAAAAGTTCGCTCATCTCTACTTTTCTTTTATAATGATAAAAACATGTAATACAATTATTAAATATAAGTTATATTTAACAATTTATTATAGTTTATTTATATATATATTTATAAATAAAATAAAAAATCTTAAATTATTAAATATACAGTTTTTTCCCCTCTATGATATTAAAGTTACGTCTGGCGAGGAGATTTTTCTCCTCCCAAAAAATCCTAAATAAAGAAGCCAAAAAACCATGCTGAAACATCTTCGACAACTTTCCTTTCGTATTAAGCCTGAGACACGTTGAAGCCATTAATCACCAGTCTAGACAAAGGTCACCGGGTTCCAAGTGTTATTGCTATTAACAATGAGGACTCGTTCTGTGCCAGGTTCACAACACATGCCCTGTGGGATCCAGTACTCTACCCCAAGCATTGCCAGCTTGGATGACATTGACAGATAATACAACAAAGTATCACAGCATGAAAAGAATTGCTAACATTGTTATCCAACACATTGCCAACATGCAAAGGCAAGGCCGATGCTTCCTCATAGGAATGCTGATGTGAAGAGAGTTTTACATAAAGCGGCTCTCTAATCATCAATGCTGAATTCTGTTCAGGCAGAACATACAGAGCTGAGTCTGAGCCAAAGGACGCCATGAGGAATAAGTCAAAGGAGCTGGAGTGGAAAATGTGTGAATTTCACTTTTCTAGTTTTTACTGTGGGGGACAAGGCTGGCATTCTATCCGAATCATTTAACGGATGACAAAATATCTTCTTGACTTAATAAGGTTCAGAGTGTATTATATGCAGAGCGGAGATTTCAGATGGTTTTATCCAATGACAAAATAAAGAAGGGAACACACTTCTAATCTGTACCCAGAAGCTACAATCCACATCTCCATAATGAATCCAGAACTTTGAGTCTGTGTGTGTGTATAGTGGGTCAGTGACGACAGAGGACACAAATCCTATGTGTCTTGTCATGGCAATGAGGGGGAGATTTATCATAACCTGCCCAGAGGAAAAGTTGCCCAGTTGCCCATAGCAACCAATCAGTGCGCTTCTTTCATTTTGAACAAGGCCTCTGCAAAATGAAAGAAGCGATCTGATTGGTGGCTATGGGCAACTTTTCCTCTGGACAGGTTGTGATAAATCTTCCTCTGTGTTTTTTTCTGTCATGCATAAAAAAAAAGTAAATAAACCTGGTGAAGTTATATTGTATGCAAGGAAATAGCAAAAACAGCAGTCCGCTTATAAATCAAAACTAAGGGCGATATTTGTCAAAACCTGTCCAGAGGAAAAGTTGCTGAGTTGCCCATAGCAACCAGATTCCTTCTTTCCTTTTTTTTTTTTAAAGGCCTCTCCATAGAAAAAGAAGCGATCTGATTGGTTGCTATGGGCAACTCAGCAACTTTTTCTCTGGACAGGTTTTGATAAATCTCCCCCTAAATGTTTTTTATTTATTCCTATGTATCTAAAATGAAAAATGAACTAATGATTAAAAATCTCCAATTCTTACACGTGCATAGGGTTTATGCAGAGCTGTGAGTCTCCATGGTTACAGACTACAAACAAATCCGGTGTAGTCTGATCCTGCAGTTATCTTCTTCTGTTTCTAGCCTACCAAAAGTATTAAGGAATTAGGGCATACATGTTAGGGTCCATTTAGACAGCAGAATGTTTCTGGATAGATATCCTGTGTGTGACAGGTGCCAACTCAATCAGTCAGCGGTAAGACATGCGCCATCTCTACTGACGACAATGCATATCCAAGCAGATAGCGCTGAAAGAATGAGTCTGTCATTTTAAATTCTGTGTGCACAGTGCAGCAGATTCCAATTGAACACAATGAGAGGCTTCTGCCCCAGAATTTGCAGGCTGAATTTTCCCACTGGATTCGGCTCAGAAATTCCACCACATGAATGACCCAAACAGTCAATGGGAGTGGACCTGCTATGCTAATGTGGTATCCCAGTACGGGATATGGTCCTTCTGACAATTAGATGACTTTAGCTTATTTGCAATTGACAGGTGGCTGCAGACTTTAGGCTTGAAGCCTCAATTCTCTGGACACACTCTATAAGACATCTTGATTTCCCTGGATCTCAGGAACAAGAGAAATGAAAGAGAAAAGAGAGAGATTGCAGCTCCTCCCCATCTTATATAGAGGGGCTTTGTAAGGAGCCCATTGGTCACTTGGGAGGTCACCTGGTCACTGGGTTCTCTGGTAACAATCATATGACTTAAACAATCATGTGACTAACAATAAAAGTCCTTTACTCTTTATGTAAAACCTATGTACACAGGGGGAGATACTGCAGCAGAGCACCGGGGACAGACAGGGACTCAATCTGATAATACGGTAAGCTACATTTCTCAATCCTGAATCGAAAAAACTACACTGCTCAAAAAAATAAAGGGAACACTAAGATAACACATCCTAGATCTGAATGAATGAACTAATCGTATGAAATACTTTCGTCTTTACATGGTTGAATGTGCGGGCAACAAAATCCCACATAAATTATCAATGGAAATCAAATTTATCAACCCATGGAGGTCTGGATGTGGAGTCACACTCAAAATCAAAGTGGAAAACCTCACTACAGGCTGATCCAACTTTGATCTAATGTCCTTAAAACAAGTCAAAATGAGGCTCAGTAGTGTGTGTGGCCTCCAAGTGCCCGTTTGACCACCCTACAATGCCTGGGCATGCTCCTGATGAGGTGGCGGATGGTCTCCTGAGGGATGTCCTCCCAGACCTGGACTAATGCATCCGCCAACTCCTGGACAATCTGTGGTGCAATGTGGCGTTGGTAGATGGAACGAGACATGATGTCCCAGATGTCCCACGTGTCCTCAGATTCAGTTCTGGGGAATGGGAGGGCCAGTCCATAGCATCAATGCCTTCTTCTTGCAGGAACTGCTGACACACTCCAGCCACATGAGGTCTAGCATTGTCTTGCATTAGGAGGAACCCAGGGCCAACCGCACCAGCATATGGTCTCACAAGGGGTCTGATGATCTCATCTCGGTACCTAATGGCAGTCAGGCTACCTCTGGCAAGCACGTGGAGGGCTGTGCGGCCCCCCCCCCCCCAAGAAATGCCACCCCACACCATTTCTGACCCACTGCCAAACCGGTCATGCTGGAGGATGTTGCAGGTAGCAGAACGTTCTCCACAGCGTCTGTCACGTGCTCAGTGTGAACCTGCTTTCATCTGTGAAGAGCACAGGGCGCCAGTGGCTATATGCCAATCTTGGTGTTCTCTGGCACATGCCAAACGTCCTGCACGTTGTTGGGCTGTGAGCACAACCACCACCTGTGGACGTCAGGCCCTCATACCACCCTTATGGAGTCTGTTTCTGACAGTTTGAGTGGACACATGCACATTTGTGGCCTGCTGGATGTCATTTTGCAGGGCTCTGGCAGTGCTCCCCCTTGCACAAAGGTGGAGGTAGCGGTCCTGCTGCTGGGTTGTTGCCCTCCTTCACGTCTCCATGCTCTGGACACTACACTGACAGACACAGCAAACCTTCTTGCCACAGCTCGCCTTGATGTGCCATCCTGGATGAGCTGCACTACTTAAGCCACTTGTGTGGGTTGTAGACTCTGACTCATGCTACCACTAGAGTGAAAGCACCGCCAGCATTCAAAAGTGACCAAAACATCAGCCAGGAAGCATAGGAACAGAGAAGTGGTCTGTGGTCACCATCTGCACAACCACTCCTTTATTGGGGGGTGTCTTGCTAATTGCATATTATTTCCACATGTTGTCTGTTCCATTTGCACAACAGCATGTGAAATTGTCAATCAGTGTTGCTTCCTGAGTGGACAGTGTGATTGACTTGGAGTTACATTGTGTTGTTTAACCCCTTAACGACCAAGGACATATATTTACATCCTTGGCCGGCTCCTGTGTCATATCGGGTCGGTCCCGGCAAGTATCTGATGCCAAAACCCAGGGCTAATAGTGCGCGGCACCGCGATCGCTGCAGCGCGCTATTAACCCTTTAACTTTGAACGCCGCGTCTAAACCGAAAGTAAAACCTTCCCGGCTGCTCAGCGGGGCTGATCGGGACCACCGCAGTGAAAATGCACACGAGCGGAGGTCCTCTTCCCTGCCTCCGGCGTGTCCCCTCAGCGATTGATTGCTCCAAGCCTGAGATTCAGGCTTGAGCAATCGACCTCCGATAACCCTGATCACCGCAAAGCTATGGCTTTGCAGGGATCAGGGTAAAAAATCGGTGTGTGCAGTGCTATAGGTCTCTATGGGAGCTAGAACACTGTAAAAAAAAAAATTAAATGTGATTTAACCCTTTCCTTAATAAAATTTCAAACCACCCCCCTTTTCCCATAAAAAAAAACACCATGTAAATAAAAATAAATATAAACATATGTGGTAGCGCCGCGTGCACAAATGTCCAAACTATAAAAATATATCATTAATTAAACCCCAAGGTCAATGGCGTACGCACAAAAAAAATTCCAAAGTCCGTATTTTTGGTCACTTTTTATATCATGAAAAAATGAATAAAAAGCGATCAAAAAGTCAGATCAATACAAAAATGGTACCACTAAAAACTTCAGATCACGGTGCAAAAAATGAGCCCTCATACCGCCCCATATGTGGAAAAATAAAAAAAGTTAGAAAATGACAATTTTAAACGTATACATTTTTCTGCATGTAGTTATGATTTTTTTTACAGACGTACGACAAAATCAAACCTATATAAGTAGGGTATAATTTTAACCGTATGGACCTACAGAATAAAGATAAGGTGTTATTTTTACCGAAAAATGTACTGCGTAGAAACGGAAGCCCCCAAAAGTTACAAAATGGCGTTTTTTCTTCAATTTCGTCGCACAATGATTTTTTTTTTCCGTTTCGCCGTAGATTTTTTGGTATAAGGACTGATGTCACTGCAAAGTAGAATTGGTGGCGCAAAAAATAAGCCATCATATGGATTTTTTAGGTGCAAAATTGAAAGGGTTATGATTTTTAAAAGGTAAGGAGGAAAAAACAAAAGTGCAAAACGGAAAAACCCTGAGTCCTTAAGGGGTTAAAGGAAAACTGTCAGCTTTCTCCCCGCGCACTAACCAGCGGTACTGGCTGGTAGTTCGGGGAACGCTGATCAGTTTGATCCTCACAGTGCCTGGATCTGCTGCGCCGTTCGGCCGTAATCTTCTATTTTCTTCTTCTATATGCAAATGAGGTGCTAACTGGCACTCTGCCGCAGCGCCGCCCAGCTCATCAATATTCCTCCTCTCTCTTCATTACAGAGCGGGGAGAAGAGGGAGAGCCGGAGGGAGGGGAGGAATATTGATAAGCTGAGCGGTGCTGCGGCCAGCGGCACTGACTTCAGAGTGCCAGTTAGCACCTCATTTGCATATCCCGAAAATAGAAGATTACGGCCGAACGGTTAGTATTGCTGGTTAGTGCGGGGGGGAGGAAGCTGAGCTGACAGTTTTCCTTTAAGGGTGTGTTCACATGCTAGTAGCTAGCAGAGAGTTTCCCGCGGCGAGTAACGCTACCATTGATTTAAATGGGTCCGCGGACAGTCCGCAAATCTGGCACTATTGCGGACTGCCTGTGGACCCATTCAAATCAATGGTAGTGTAACTCAATCAGGTTTCCCACAGCGTCACTGATGCCTGCTGGGGGGGGACTTCCGCCCTTAGTTTATCTACACAGGGTGCCTCCAGCTGTTTCACCACTACAACTCCCAGTTTGCCCTGACATCTATAGGCTGTCAGGGCATGCTGGGAGTTGTAGTAGTGAAACAGCTGGAGGCACCCTGTTTAGATAAACTATAGTTAGTGCCATGCGGCGCTACCCTGTTCCCTCCGTCAAAGCCACCCCCATACCCCGTTCCCTCCATCACAACCCCCCCCCCCCCTGCCCACCCGCCCGTCCGTCTCCTCCATCACAAAACCCCTACCCGCATACCCCGTTCCCTCTTCCTTACAGATACTACAGAGTCCGTCAGCGGGCGTGCAGGGGCGGCGACGACACGTGCGGGAGGAGTGGCCGGGGAGCCAATGCGCTCGCTCCCGCCTGTCTGATTGACAGGCAGGGAGCAAGAGCAGCCTAAATGAATAAAGGACTGATTGCCAGGCCAAAATCAGTCCTTTTTCAGGCGTGACATCACGCCAGGCTGCAGTCGGCCACTAGGAGGGAGACCCCTAGTGGCCGTTTTTCAAATGTAAATTACACCATGTTAAAAAAATAATGAAACTATATTAGAGATATGTTGTAGTACATATGTACTACAACATATCAAAAAAAAAGTTGGTGACAGTGCCCATTTAAAGAGTGCATAATATGCTTTTATTAGAGAATATAAAGCTTCTTGTGTATGCCCTGGGCTTACCTCGTCTTGCTGGTGTCCTAGGCATGGGATAGGCTCCATTTTGGTGTGCAAATGCACAATGATGTTCTCTAACGGGGAGTACATTTTACCAAGTATCTTCTGGCTGTGTGATGTTTGATCAATCCAGCTGGTCATATTAAAAGGGTCAAATCTCATTTTAACCTTTTTGCCCCAACTTGCAAATAAAATAAGCTTATATGTACCTCCCTCGCTACCTGCCAGGCTCCAGTAGCATGGACACATCTGCCTCGTCTTTTTGGATCTGCAGATCATCGCATAGTGCTGCTATGTCAAATCAGACAGGTGGGACACCGCTGCGGCCAGGGATTAGTGGAGCTGCAGACACAAATATCTGTAGCTTCAATAAGCCAAGTGTCTGCATCCAAAGAACCACGTGATACCGGAGATCGGCAGGTAGCGAAAGAGGTATTCATAAGCTATTTTAACATGTCAAGCTTGGACACGGGATTAAAAAAAATAAAATAAATAAATAAATAATAGGTTTTGTCTGGATCACCCCCTTTAAGCTGCTAGTGCTGAAGATTACCCAGGGAAACTCATTAGACTTTGTCAAATCACACCACATGCAGTTTTGATGCGTTTTATTTAAAGTGCGTTTAAGAGGGATTTTACCTATAATCACAATTGAGATTTTTGTTGCGATTTTCCAAAGTTGTGGTTAAAATTTACACTATTTTACTGCGATGTGCACAATTGCAGTACACCACCACATTTTTTGCCACAATGTTGGAAAAATCATAGCAAACATATCTTTAAAAACACAGCAAAAAATACAATGACGACCACAGCCTCAGGGGAGGTCTATACTATATATCCTGATCCCATAAAGATAGCAGATGGAACTTGGGGGGGGGGGGGGGGGGGGTAGGCATCTGGGAGCTAGGAGGGATCTGGTAGGTGATGTCATCTGTAGTACACAGGAAGTTGTTTTACCCAGGATTTTCATTCTGTTCTGACACAATTCCCTCTTTTCTGCTGCTCACTTATTCTGACATCCCCTGCTCAGAAAGGGGCATGTCCTAGGCACACAGAGCCTGCCCTTACCATGCATTCAGCCAGACAGGATTATGCTCTGGATAGTATGGGGGCCCCCCTAGTGTTTTTTTTTGTTAAAAGGCCACAGTTTATATTTAAAAAAAACAAACATTTTATTTTGACGTATATTAGACCATTTAATGTTTTGCCAAGATGTACAAAAAATAAGTTTCTGATTCTGACCGTGCCCATTTAAATGACGACAATGCCCACACATGCCAGGAATGTCTTTTTGCTGCCATCTGAAGTTAGTGTTCTCATCTGCGACATACTCCAGTGTCGGATATACATTTCCCTGTATCATTTTCGGGGGTGGAGGAAACATTTGCTGCTACATTGTAGTAAAAATCTTCAGCTGTCTCTGATTCAATGTAATGAACATAAATGTTTGATATACATCCAGCACATGTGTACAGAGCCCAGCCTGGCCAATGGTGACCACAGCAGATTATTTTGCAGTTTGCGAACTTCAGGCAAAACAAGTGGTATTTCTTTGTTTAAAGAGATTATCCAGTATAAGAAAAAACAAACATTGCTGCTTTTCTCCAAAAAAAGAGCACCACTCTTGCTTTCAGGTTGTGTGTGTTATTGCAGCTGTTTCATTGAAGTATTGAAGCGAATGGAGCAGAGATGTAATACCACATACAGCCTAAAAAGGACTAGGGTGGCACTGTTTTGGAGAAAGTAGCTGTGCTTTTCTTATTCTGGATAACCTAAAGTAATAGGTCAGCCCAAGGGTACAGCCATCATGGCAGCCTACCATCACCCACAATACAACTCCTTACACGATACCCGCTGGGTGTCTTTACCTATCTGAACAGTTCCACTGCACTGACATTATAACCCAGTGTTTCCCAACCAGTGCTTCTCTTGCTTCCCACCAGCTGAAGGAATTAACACCGTATTTACAGATCTCAACAGGCCATTTTTACATATGAACATTTTAAACAAATATTTATATAATGAGAATAAAAGTAACATTAAGAAATACCATCTAACAGACCTCAGTGAGTGGGGGGGCGGGGCTTCTTTCGCCCATATAGTGCACACTCACCTAGGCCCACAGCACCATCTGTTTCATTCCAGCACAGCCGCATCCATGTGCTTCAGTATTGTAACTGGTCATATTAGCACCAGTCTGACCCACAGAAAACTTCATGGGTCCTGTAAACTACAGGACGACATCACCTACCAGATCCCTCCTAGCAGCTCACAGATCCCCCTTCCCCACTCAGCTCTATATGTATACTGCTGCCACCTCTGTAGGATCATAACATACTGCTGATATTTCGTTTGTACAACATCAGAACATGCATTGGTGACATTGGCACTTTAGATGTACAATCTGTAAACAAGATGGTTCGGACAGGTATAATATTGGGAACCTGTCATTTTGAAAATTCGGGTTATAGAGAAAAGAGGAGCTAAGCAGACTGACAGTATTGTAAGAAAAGATTCAATACAACTTGTATTTCATGCTCATTTGGAGTTAAGCAGTACAGTGGGCAATACACTAACAGTATGTGACTCAGTCACATGTTCATACAGAGCTTTCAATAACCGAGTAGGACCGCCCACTTGACTATTTAGCTTAGAGTGAGCAGAGGTTTAAACGACGTGACAGTTATCCAGGAAATTTTCCCACAAAATTATAAATCCATCTGCTCAGCTCCCTCTGCTCTATAACATGAGCTGCATATTTAAAAAAGTGACAGGTTCCTTGTTTAATACATTAATGGGGGAACCAATTGTGAGATTTTACCACATATACATATATATACACACACACACACACATACACACACACATATATACATACACACACACATATATACATACACACACACATATATACATACACACACACATATATACATACACACACACATATATACATACACATACATACACACACACACACACACACACACACATATACACACACACACACACATATACACACATATACACACATATACACACATACACACATATACACACATATATATACACATACACACATACACACATATACACACATACACACATACACACATATATACATATACACACATATATATACATATACACACATATACATATACACACATATACACATATACACATATACACATATACACATATACACATATACACATATACACATATATATATATATATATATATATATATATATATATCACATAGCAAGGAGTTCTACATGGTATAATCTTCATCCTCAGCATCTCCAGATGTTTCTGCCTGCAGGGATGGTGAGGATCTGAAGTTTTCCCCGTTGGCTTCAAAAGGTAGTCCCCTGGGCAGGGAGCTATACTTACCTAAATGCAGTCTTTTCGGCTATCACTTCACTTTACTCATAGTCTTGTCTTCTAGACTGATCATAGCTCCCCCCCCAGATGACTACCTACCGGACAGTGCCGGGAACTCTTTCTAAACTTTATATCCTCACTATCCCTGCAAGCAGAAACATCTCCTGTGGATGGTAAGGATATATATATATTTCATCATATATATAGTAAAATCTCATGATTGATTCCCTTTAACTGGGGGGAGTGGTCAATTACAATAGACACCCCCCTGCATCAAGCAAATTTGCATAAACCATAGATTATTAAATTGGTCGTGGTAAAAAATAAAATAAACACCTTGGAAATTTTTTAGTTAAATATGCACAATTTATTGAAGAGATTAAAGACAAAAACATTAAACCAAATACATAACATTCAAAGCACCAGAGGCAGTAATACCCCACCATGCACGTTTTATCACCAGTCTCTCATCTTGCTAAGGGTAGGAGAAATTAAAAACAAGTCTTATGGGCAATAAGAAGGTTGGAAATTATAAAATAAACAGGACGCCAAAATAAAAAATTTATTCCTTCCGATTCAGCACCATCTTTTGTATTTATTACTACTCCTTTATCATCAATAGCTACCAAAATAGAATCAAGGTCTGCTGCAGTTTTGCCATTTAGAATTCAAGAATATTAGAATATAGACTGTCCTTAAACAAAAGTATCAAAAAAGGAGGGGAAAAAAAATAATATCTTCCCATGGGGGGAGGGGGGGAGGCAGGCAAACTGTTTCCCAGAATTCAAATGCCAAGTAGCTGTACACACATGCCACATACTACAATTAAGCACAAATTCAAGTAACATTTACATACTTATTGAGTCTACATGTACCTACCCAAAAAAACAGACCATTTCACAAAACAGATACAAGCAGGTTAAAATCGGAACAACTGAGGTACGGGATAAAAACACAAATATTTATGCTTATATTTTTATTATATAGCAATACAGAGGTGGTGAGGGTGGGAGGAGAATGCCTGTTATAGTCAATACAAGCTAGAAAATAAAAATATTAAAAAAAAATTAACAAAAAGTGCCAAAATACACAGCAGAAAATAAAAAAATAAGGGAAGTGTTTAAGTACAGCATGTAATATGTCATTGTAAGTCAACCCGTAATTTAATTGAAGTACTGGCTTAATACATCACTACTGTGACATTTTCTCATGAAAAATAAATAATTTTCGACAATACAAAATTTGCGCTTAATGCATGTCCGTGCAGGGGTGCCGGAAGGAAGGAATGGGGGAGGGGAGGGAGACCTTAGTGGATAGTCATAAGCTTATAAAACTATTTCCTTTGAAATGTTACGTAAAATAAACTCTCCCAAAAAATTTTGGGATGATGCGGGAGAAGAGTTATTAGTAGGCCATCTCTTAGTAATGGCTCTGCAGCTTATCTCATATATTTCTATATATTCCTGGCTATAAGTGCAAGGTGGCATTTGTAAAAGCCAGTAAATCCAAACCCTGTTTATTTTTGTTTTCTAAAAAGGTATTGTCTGCCACACGCATAAGCCATAATGCATCGAGGAGGCTGAATTATTTTATTTTTAAAACAGCTTCCTGTAGCAAACCTATCAAACAGAAAACAGAACAGCTTGTTAAATGAATTACTTCCCCTTAAGGGAACTAAAGCATTAAAATGTCATTTCCTGACAGGAATATTAAGTAGTTTAGAATTCGACCAAATAAAAAAAAAAAAAAAAAAAAAAAAGGAGATAAAAATAGGTTTAAAAAAAAATTAAAAAATCATAGCACCCACTTTTTAGGTCAGTGCATCCAACTTTATTTTTGCTTACTGTACCAATTTGGCACAATTAAATAAAAAATATAGCCAATTGTACCTTCCCTGAACAATGGCACAAGAAAAAAAATAATATTCTAACAGTGCGATGCCAGGATGTGCGTGGCAAAAAAACATCAAGAAAAAAAAAAAAAGTTATTAAAACAGGAGTGACAAAAGCTGCACCGGAATTGGCTTGTGCAGTCTCCTTGGCTCCATACAGGGTGAAGCTACACTTTTATCCATGCTAGTTAAAAATAAAAAACAAAAACATAAAACACATTTATAAAATAAAGACTAACTGTATAGCAGCCTTAATGCTACATGTGTAGAGTAGTTCCTTGCGGACTTGTCTTCTCAAAACCCAAGAAAAGCCTTGCGGAGATTTTAATTTTTTTTAAACCAGCCGCCATCCTGGGACAAATACAGATTTTGAATACTAAGGTCCGGAAGGACTCCTTCATGTGGCCATGGTCACCTCAAGTACCGAAAAGGAAAGTCTTGTGCTCAGTTAAAAAAAGGGTCCGTTTCCTCATCCATATTGACATCAGGCACCAGTTGATCGGACACTTCCTTAGCACCATATCCTGAATTCGATGCATTGAAATCTGTGGAAAACCAAGGATGGTCCAGAATTTCTTGAGACGTGAGCCTTTCTGTTGGATCCCGGCGAAGTATGCTACGTATAAGGCATTTTGCCTTGGGGGATAGGGTCTCTGGAATGTTAAACTGCCCGCGGCGAATTTTGCTGAACAAGGAGCTAGGTTCAATGTCATGAAATGGGTATCGTCCAACCAACATGGTGTAGAGCATGACACCTAGACTCCAGACGTCGGCGGCTTTGCCTGAATAACTACCATTTGTGTTAAGGATTTCTGGGCTCACGTAAGCTGGACAACCGTGTTTGTCTGAAAGAGAGTCATCGGTTCCTGATAGGACATAGGCGTCTTCCAGGCCTTCTAATTTCACCCTAGTTCTGGAAACAAAAAGACAAGGACAAAAATTTAGTTCATAGGTCACAAAACTTTAAAAGTACCCCAACACACAAAAGTACTTAACGTACCCTAAAGTAAATAGACTCAAAACACAGATTTCAAGAAAAATTTTATATTGTGAACAGTTTTTTGGCATACTAAAGACCTAGGAGATTTGGAGAGGATACAGAGGTGGGCAAACAAAGAATTTATTTGTCTATATATTGTTAAAAAGTTCCAAATCCTTATTTTGATTATTTGGTTAGTAAAAATGTGTTTTAGGAGACAACTGGATTACTATGTACAGAGACCTGTAAAATAATCCAGAGCTGTATTAATAATAGAACATCTACCAAGTCTAGAGGAAAGAAGTCACAATAGAAAAGGATTATTTACTGTAAGAGCAGTGACACCATGAAACCCTCCCAAAGTGTATTGTGATTGTTTATTTTTGAACTGTGTTTGTTACCATTCTGAAAATGGCGGCGGCAGCAGCAGGACATTGTATTCAGTCCGGCGATAAAAACATACGGTTCAAAAAAAATAAAAAATGAGCCGATCGGTGTCATTAGCTTACTCTGTCCAGCTTAGTGAAATGAATAGGGCGCAGTAGGGTTTTTTCCAAATTCTCCCACCAGATCTGATTGCTGTACACCTAAATGGGGATGTCAATACAGTCTAAGAGCCCATGTACACTAAGAAAATTCAGTAAGGAATTTCCAGACTGAGCGGATCTCCCTCTGCGGATGGATCCTGCGGGAAATCAGGGTTAAAAATTGGGTAAGAATTTGCTGCTGAAATAAAAAGGGGATTTTTTTTTAACTTTAGATTAACCCAGTAGAGGTTGAACTAAATGAACTAATACCTTTACCCTTACTATCTATATTATTAGGTAGATAATATTTTGTACATATTAACAGAAGATTCAACTCAGAGGAGACAAAGTGATGACCGATATAAAAGACAGATGGATACAATCATAAGCTCCTGAAAACCCTGAGGGACCAGATGACATTCTAGATAAAACAATATTCCTAGGGTCAATGGGGTATATGTGCATACATCTAAGGATGTTGTCAGCCTGTAATAAATGGCGCCAATAATTCCCGTTTATTGGGGGATACACTGGATCAATACTAGGACTGATTAGATTTCCTTTCAGCGGTGAAGTCATGTCAAAAGAGGAAGCAATCGAGCCTGTGAACGCTTCCCCCATTAGTGGTGAATGAAACCGCAAAAGCTTATACTCAGAGGCAGCCATGGCACTTAGAAACAGGAAACGCATCTTTGTCTCCATGGTAACAGACAGGGATCCCCCATGCAAGACAAAGGCACTTTGATGGGGGAATTGAATTGCTGCATTCACTCCATAGACGTCAGTCCATCGAGTAACAAAAACAACTTGATCAATTAAAATGGTTAGAAAACCATTTCACACACAGACACCTCACTTTACGTGTCCCCGGTATTGGAGACACCACACTAAGATCAAAATTCTAATCAAACATCTTAAAAGGGACTTTTGATATCACAGACAGGTTCTTCTTCTAGGAGCTTCCTAAACAATCTTTCCGAGGAGGAGAAAGATTGAATGAGGCATCTCGAAGAGAGAAATCTTAGCAGAATAATTTTTCAAGGATTTCCCTGCCTGTTTCCAAGGAAACCAAGATGTAGATTCCGTCTCTAAGAATTACTGCTGTACTTCTGTGGTTTTCCCCTTGCTGGTAATGGAAAACATTTTACATTCAGCTTCATCTCTAAAGACCTGGTAATGCCTTTCTGTATGTCAGTGCGCTACAGTCAAACAATGTTTAGAATAATGTCAGATGATGCAACGATGGGGTCATCATCTAAAAAGCAGAAGAGAACATACATCCCTCATACACATAATTGGGGGGAGGGGGATTCCATTTACCTAGGTCAAAACATCTTCCTTTTTGACATAAAAGGTATCCAACATAAACAGGTTTTTATAAGCCCATGTCCCCACCCAAGGCCATTCAATACAGCATTCACCAGATTACCAAGGCAGATCCTATTTTAAGGGTCCGGCAATAACAAGACAGCCTCTTTTGAAGAGCATTGCCTCAGCCTTCCGACAGGAATTTGGGGTATTTAGTTATAATATACCTGAACAAACACAAAATTGAATTCAAAGGTATGCCTTCATGGGCACAGCTGTGTATACAAAGACATAAACCATGTGTCTTGTCCCTTTATATCAGGGTTTCCCAAGTGCGATCCTCAAGTACCCCCCCCCCACCAACAGGTGAAGTTTTTAGGACTTCCTTAGTCTTTCACAAGTGATTATTGTGGTGATGTCTGATGCACTGACCATATTTATATCACCTGTGAAATTCTAATAAAATTCTAAAAAAAAAACAGGACCTGTTGGGGGTACTTGTGGACCGTGCTTGGGAAACACTGGTCTATATAGAAGACCTAGACCTCACCTTCACATCCAAGCATTATGGGTGCAAGGTTTATTTTGCAATACTACAACTAGGGCAAGTTATAAGGCTGAAGCTGCAAAATGTGGGAGAAACCATAGCCTTATAATTTACTGGCAAATCGTGAAGCCATTGGCCACTGTATGCCGGACGTGTTTGCGAACCCAACGTTAGAACCAGTGTTGAATGAATTTACAGCAGGTTAGGCCAAACTACGGATTGCTTTAATCCAGTGTTTCTCAAGCGTGGTCCTCAAGTACCCCCAATAGGTCACGTTTCCAGGATTTCCTTAGTCCATCACAGATATAATTATGGTCAGCGAATCAGGCATCACCACAGTCCTATCACTTATGAAAGACTAAGGAAATCCTGAAAACATGACCTGTTGGGGGAACTTGAGGAACCCTCTTTCGAAACACTTCTTTAGTCTGCATACATAGCCCTGTTTTCAAAGATGTCCGGGGTGACAGCCTTAGGTCTCCTTGGACTGCAGCCATCTTTTCCAGGCACCCTGAGTACTCTGAAAACAGAACTTATTTATACAGACTAAAGCAATAAACAGCCGAGAGGCCAGATTTGGGTTTAGGACAAATTTAATGTAAATTCACACATGACTAGTTAGACCATAATGCTCAACACTAGAGATGAGCGAACTTACAGTAAATTTGATTGGTCACGAACTTCTCGGTTCGGCAGTTAATGACATCCTGCATAATTAGTTCAGCTTTCAGGTGCTCCTGTGGGCTGGAAAAGATGGATACAGTCCTAGGAGACTCTTTCCTAGGACTGTATCTACCTTTTCCAGCCCACCGGAGCACCTGAAAGCTGAACTAATTTATGCAGGCTAAGTCATCAACTGCCGAGCCGAGAAGTTCAAGACGAATCAAATTTACTGTAAGTTCGCTCATCTTGAGCTTCCGGATGTATAAATGACCATTTTATGACAATCAGATCTTGACTATACCGGGGAATAGAGTTGAGCAAATTTAGTTAATTGGTTTGTAACAAATCTTGTGCCTTGGCCATCAACTTTAAATTAGTTCAGCTTTCCAAGTGCTCCAGTTGTCTGGAAAAGTCCAGGATGACAGTCTTAGGTCTCCTAGGACTGTCACCTTTTCCAGGAAACCGCAACACTTGGAACGCTGAACTTATTTATGTAAAGTCAATGGCCGAGCTGCGAGATTCGTTACGAACCAATTTACTGTAAGTTTGCTCAACTCTACTGAGGAAACACATTTGACAGTTTTTTTCCAGCAGGTCAAGGTAAAAAAGTAGCCTGGGCTGCTAGTTGGACCCCAAGTGATTTTCTCAGTGCCCAACGTAGGATGCAAATGTAGGACGTAAAAACTATTGATCGCACAGCTCACTATACTGAGCCACAACACCTTCCCCCCCCAACACAGTTAGGGTATGTCAACCCCCATTACTTGTCACAACATAAGCAGCCAGCTACGATAAAAACCATTAAAGTCACCCAATGGAATGTTCTACTGAGGCTGCCTAAACACTGCATTCAAATGGACAACATAACCAGGTAGACACCCATAACCTTTAAATAAAATAAGAATCAACCTCAAAAGGAAACAGACGCCAGCAATAAATTTCCAAAAAGGTATTTGTCTCGCTCCTGGCTTGTATCCAGACCTGACTGGAAGCACCCTATTAACTATAGTAGGTGTGAAATTAGAACAAATGATGAACTATTTACCTACAATAAAGAAACCACAAGCCTGCACATGTGTAACGTTACAACAGATGACATCACGGACGCAACTTACTTGCTTCACTAACACATTATAAAAAAGGATGACGCCAGCCATGAGGGGGGTGGGGGTCTGTAGGGGGGGCAGTAGCCAGTGGTATGAATCTAGAAGCCACTGTCTCAATAGGTGAGGGCTGGAGCACAGAGATCCCGTTCTGAAGATAACAGGGGTCCAATAGGTTGGACTCCCCAGTGATCAGACACTAATTGTGAACCTCCGTTGGCTTTCTGGGCATGCTGCAAGTGATCATTTTGAAATGTCTGAGGTCCCCAGTTTGGAGACCACTGCCCTATAGGATAAGTTTAATTAGCTGGATAACACCTTTAAGCCTAATTAAATTTCTGCCTGGGTTTCTGAAAGGGGGGGGGGGGGGGTCACAGACTAGTTGACTCTTCACTAAGGCTAGCAAATAGCAGGGCTGGACTGATTCCATAAGTCTGGTAGTCAGTATGGCTAAAAAGTTGCCGGTGTCAAAAGGTAGCCATCCGTCTTTATTAGCTATCCCTCTAGTCCACTGTTTTCAAACCAGGGTGCCTCCAGCTGTTGCAGAACTACAACACCCAGCATGCCCAGACAGCCAACGGCTGTCCGGGCATGCTGGGAGTTTTAGTTCTGCAACAGTTGGAGACACCCTGGTTGGAAAACACTGCTCTAGTCCTTCCTATACACTCAATGGCGAGAGCAGAGCAAGTTAAATGTCAGGCGCTTCCGGTGAGGACTTCTCTGCCTTGAGACCAAAAGGATTGGGAATAGAAAAACAAACATGTCTGATCCTTCTTTCCCTGAGTCCAACCACTCTCACATACATAATAAATTATGGTCCTGCCGAAGTGTATTGTATTGTTTACAAACTATGGCTCCAGGGGTTTGTTAAGCCACGCACATTACCTTTAAGGAATATACATTAAGAGCTAAATAACATTGCTAATTTCTCAGGTTACAGACTCCTATTCTAGATGACCTAACCACTGCCCGCCACCATAAGTGAAGACCACGTGGGTCAGAAGGCTTGCTGTGCACCGCATGACATACAAACAGAATGCTGAGCAATAGTGAAATGTACGCATTGCTCATATAGGAATGTGCTGATCTGACGGCTTCCATCATCTCCTCCACTCGCTGCCAGTGGCCTCCCCGCCCTCCACATAAAGCTTGTTTATTCATAAGCCAACATTGCAAACCAGACTGCTGCCACAATACGACTAAATGTGGACTCAGCAGAATGCACGTCACCCGGCCCGGGAAACCTCTCCTCCGCTGGTCACATACTACCAGCGGCACTGGATAGATTACTAAACTATGGCGGGGGCATTCAATAACAATCCTGAGGGCATCTGAATTGGACTATAATATAAAATAAAAAAAATAAATATACACACATACACACACAACTGCATATTGTCAGCAAAGACCAGAACCACAGTTGTAAATTTGGGGGGTCCTCGATCCTCCAAATCCCCCGATTATCTGACAAGTACATCAGACCCATGATCAAATAAAACCTTAACAGGATAAGGGATAACTAGCTGATTGGAAGGGGTCAGACTGCTGGGACCCTTACTGATCACAAGAACACAGGTCTCATATCCGCTGAGTGAATGGTGCATCAGTGCATACGCTCCATTCCTCTGTTCATGGTCTAGGGCAGTGTTTCCCAACAAGGGTGCCTCTAGCTGTTGCAAAACTACAACTCCTAGCATGCCCGGAGGCACCCTGGTTGGGGAAACAATGGTCTAGGGGACTCCTGATTTAGTGGAGCCCAGTGTACAACAATATTCAAAAGTCCCATAGACAGCGTTTGGAGCAGCGGCTGAGCATGCACACCACTGCCACATTTACTTCGGGGACAATTTACCCCCCCCATTATTTGGATCGGTAGGGGTCCAAGCGGTCAGACCACCATTGATCAGCTAGTTAATCCCCTACCTTTTGGCTAGAGATACCTGAATTTTGGGATAACCCAGTTTACGTATTGCACTATAACTTGCCAAGAGGCATCTACCCCGTAAATCTGCTATAAATTCTGCCATATCTGTACACACCATAAAAGGTGACAATATAATTACACCAATCTGTTGAGAAGAGATGACTACAGCTGTTGAAATACTACAACTCCCAGGAAACTGATGTTGGGGCATGATAGGTGTTGAGATTTGGCGACAGCTGGGGACTGTCATAGAACAAGATGAAAAGGAGGTGGTCCCATTCTAAATTTCCCTGTAGCCTTAACGGGGACTCAAGAAATAGTTTTGCATGTATGTTACCAAATAAAAGTAAAAAATAAAATTAAAATTTTAATTATTGATTTTTTATTATTTTTCATATTATAAATAATTTAACATTAATTTTTATTTTATTTTTTATTAGAGATGAGCGAAGTTACAGTAATCCAATTCGTCACGAACTTCCCGGTGGTTGTGGACTTTAGCCTGGATAAATTAGTTAAGCATTCAGGTGCTATGGTGGGCTGGACAAGGTTGATACAGTCCTAAAAGAGTCTCCTAGGACTGTATCCAACTTTTCCAGCCCACCGGAGCACCTAAAACCTGAACTAATTTATGCAGGCTTAAGTCAGCAACCGCCGAGCTGCGAGGTTCGTGACGAATCGAAGCTCATCTCTAATTTTTATTATTTTTTTAATCTTTATCATAATTGTTTTTATTATTTTTATTAATAATAAAATAGATAATAAATGTGTCACAGGACTATATTCTTTCATAGTACTTATATTTAAAACCAATGGAATGCCACTTGGCAAGTAAGCTACTACCACCTGAGAGTCCTCAGAGACCATGATGAGCTTCACATATGGGAACAGGGACTGTCTGGCCACCCACATGCGGCTGAGGACAATCAAACGGTTAAAGTCCCATTCAATAGGCATTTGTCCACAAAACCCAGCGGGGACATAAATGCTCCATCTAGAAGTTTACTCGGCCCTGGAAGCCCTGTGCTCGTCATCATATTTTATGTAACCCAGATTCCATTGTATTCTTTGCTAAAGCTGATTAACAATTTCCTCGAGCCCTGTTTGCGCTCCATTCAATATGACCGAGGTCAGGGAGGTTAGCGCTACCAAAAGTAAATCAGCTGACTGCCATAAAATGACACAAGAAAGGCATTGTAAAAAAGGCAAAAAGGAATCCAGAGGAGACCGCTCATTAGATGGAGCTGGCTTCACACCGAGCAAGAAAACACCACTGCCTCAACACAATGGGGGAGGTTTATCAAAACCTGTGGAGAGGCAAAGATGACCAGTTGCCCATAGCAACCAATCAGATCGCTTCTTTCATTCTTAACAAGGCCTGTGAAAAATGAAAGAAGCGATCTGATTGGTTGCTATTGGCAACTGGTCATCTTTGCCTCTCCAAAAGGTTTTGATAAATCTCCCCCAATGGCCTAGAGCAGCCCCCCCCCCCCCCCATTAGCATAGGAAAACATTGCAACCCACTATAAAAGGGCATCCCACTAGGTAGCCATTACAATAGCCATAGAGGCTGTCACCCAACTTCCCACAGTCCTTGGTTGGTTACACAGCTTTGAGTTCCCGGTTTCTTTTCTGCATTGTCTGTGTAAGTGT